>NC_060216.1:5095060-5400795 GCF_907164935.1 Osmia bicornis bicornis | reverse complement strand
TGTCTTTTCCAATTTTTCCTTTTTACTAAACGATAAGACCTACATTCAACTTGTGATAGAAGACAGTACATATTTGTACGTTACAGAAAACATTAGATTGGAAGCATAACGATCGAAATGTCGTAAGAAAAAACGAGTCTCTGGGTAATGGTTCACCAAACGATCGAGCTACCCTCCCTCTCGTTTAAAGGATCGTTCGATTAAGTGTACAACACCTGGGATGATACAACCTCTGGGATGCTATATCCTGAAACTAAAATTGGACCCACAGAATTGCAGGGTTTCTCATCACTTCCCATCAAATGCCTTACGTCAGTGTCAAACGTTTACATCTATGTACCTTTACCTTTATTCACTTATTTCTGAACATTATTCCATTGCGAATGATCACCAAGAGAATGGTAGACATGGCGGTTCAGTGAAGCAATATTCAAGGATGGTTTCCTAAACATTACGATGGCCGTACGATAGGCAGCAAAGGTCAGTTAAACTGTTCGGAAACTCGCTGGCTTTCCAATTAAGTAAAGATCCTGGCCTCCTAGGGTCAGCCTATGTAGTTGGATCCTGAGTTTAACACTACATAAATCGCAGCCCGTCTTATTGGTCCTTGATCTAATTACCTTCCGATGCTTGACCACATAGCCCGTTGATCTCGACCTATTTCGATGGCTCACCAATTATTTCGCCTCGTAAACCTTAATCGCACCCACGTGAATAGTGTTCATTGATCTTTTCATCCACACTGCTAAATTTCCTTATAATTTATGTAGATAGTCGAGCTCAAGCAATTAATTTAGGGTGATAATTAATTACCCTTTCCACAAAAAAGAAGGATGATTCTAATATTTTAAATAAAAACATTAGCTGTTTCTATCCGCTATTGATTTGAAAAATATACCGCACGTTCAGCTTTAACGAATGTAAAAAGACTGGATATATTTCAAAATGATGATCTATACCATGAATTTAAAACGGTGCAAACTTCTCCCCTTAATTCCGTTGCCAGTATTCGCGGATGTACACGTCAATCGCGGAGGGCTAATGTCAGGGCATCGATAAACGTCCACGAATCCCGACAAACACATAAACAAACATTTACATTTAATTGGTGGCCCGTGTGTCTGACTAATGGCCGGCCGTCTGAGTTTCGAAACGTTTCGATGCGGTCGTCACTCTTCCGCGGTTCATGATCCTCGAGCAACATCGAGGGAAAAAAAATATATTCGTTTCCGCAATCGAAATCGTGACATATGTTCGCGAAAGTCAGTTGATTCAACTCGGCGCGGCGACGCGACTCTCTGATGGGATAGGACGTACATCATTATTTTTTATATTCTACGCTCTCTTACAAAAGTTAAAAAAAAGTGTTCAATAAAGTAATAAAGCATTCCACGAATACAGTCCAATTGGGAGCAGAAATAAAATTTACAAAAGGAGCTCGATCCTCGGTTTATCGGGCTTTCACTACGAAGGCGTATTAGAACGGTAGCTCTAATTGATTTTATTGATACGTTAATTGCTATCCAGCGATTGTAAAAGCCGTATTACAACGCAGAATGATATATGTATACATTTAAATAAAACGTTTCAGTCGTTGCTGAATTGTATTATACAGGGTGTATTTCTTAATAGCATTCACAATTTTTGAATAATCAATGAAATTTGAAAACTCTTGAATGTACAGTCGTGTGCAAAGAGAGGAGT
This sequence comes from Osmia bicornis bicornis, assembly GCF_907164935.1. Classification (NCBI taxonomy): domain Eukaryota; kingdom Metazoa; phylum Arthropoda; class Insecta; order Hymenoptera; family Megachilidae; genus Osmia; species Osmia bicornis. Next base: position 5,399,091 of record NC_060216.1, on the reverse strand, counting down.
AATGGGAGGAGCCTTACGCGCTCGTGTTTCATTCGGAAGAGTTCGGCTAGCGTCGGCAGTTTAGCCACGCCCCCTACCCTCACACGAAATATTATAGTAAGAAACAGAGTATTGGGAGGACGCTATCGTTGCGCTCAAATGTACACTCAGTCCCATCGAAGTTGTCGCAGTGAAGTTGGCGCGCTAACGCATTCACGCCGCCGCCGCGGCAACTTCACTGCGACAGCTTCGATGGGACTGAGTGTACATACACTGACAATGAGTCCCATCGAAGTTGTCGCAGTGAAGTTGGCCCCGCATTCACTCACCGACGCGGCGTGAATGCGTAGTGAATTTGTAGCCAACTTCACTGCGACAACTTCGATGGGACTCAGTGTACACAAGATTGTTAAACTCTGAACAATATTATCTTTTAAAATGTCAGCCACCAAATAGAGTACATACGACTAATTTCGCAATCGATATTGCACCATTTCCATTAATTAAGTAAATCAAAGTCTATAAGTAAGAAGTTTTCGAGAAAGATAAGATTTGATACTCGGTCTAACCCGGATACGTGACCAGGTCACGCGTCCAAGCAATAATACAACGATATTTCACATCAAGATCGTATTCACCGGGAGAAGAAAAATGACGGTCAACGGCAACTCCCAAGCGAAATTCATTTTGACAGATTTCATACATTGAATTGATGTTTATACGTCGCGTTTGCCGGAAGATAAGCCGCCGGAAAAAATGTATGCGGTCTGTGTCGTAAAGTAACCTCACTGAACATGGACAAAACTTTAGCAACGACCTATCGCCCACGATACGTATAATCCGTCCAAGGGATCAAATTCTTATAAAGGACGAGGTCAGAAACAAAGACACAGAGGCGAACCTTTAAGGGTTTTCATCCCTTGCTCTTCGAACAGCGTAATACTTCTGGCAGGAGTATCGGTCTTCTTATACGATCAACTCATCCTTTGTCATCTTCTGTCAGACGATTCGTCCAAGATTGAAACGAAGAATAGCGAAGGATACTTAACTTCCCTTTGACGCTTTTAATATCTCCGGGGGGCAGAAACGATCGCATGGACGATCGTGAATAATGTTGACACATTGACGACCCGTTAAGTACCGTTAATTAAAGTTAATTACATTCATGAAAATTGTCGACCATACCAGTGCTTATGGGTGCAAAATCTATATAGAAGAAAAAATATGTTAAATAGGGTGTAATAATTAAATCCGTTGAACCATTCAATTACAGTCCCCGTGGAAGGTAGAATGTGCCATTATTCAGATCAAAATATATTTTAGCACTGGTGTTCCCAGGGCAACGACGGTGGCTCACTTTCCTAAAGTTCATTTCCGCCTGCGGCTGAGAATTAGACGCTAACGAATCTTTACGTCCCAGCTTTCGTCGAGCAGTCTTCTATGTCAACGCTGCCGGCAGATTTCTAGCGTTGTTCCTCTCTTCTCTCTCGGCTTTGGTCGCGTGAAAATGAGAAGTATTTTCGTGGCGCTGCCGGTGAGAGACCTCTACCCAACACCACACCAGACCAGCTACGAATTATTGCGTTAAACCACGTAACTAGGGGGTTGAACGTGTACGTAACTCAGAGCGTATTAACGCTCGACACGCGGCAGTTTCTTGCGAGAACTTTGGAATCAATCAGCGCCCGGCACGGATGCATTCGAGAGAATTAATATCAGCGTCGAGCGAGCGACATCCGCGCCGCGACGTAATCCGTTTAGCGTCGGCAAGCTTGTTCCTTTGCCTACGGTTCGTCGAGAAAGGAAAAGGATGCTGAAAACACCAAACTCCTGGCCTTACGACGAATTTTCAATTGCAAATCAGGATCATTTCGAAAATCGTCGAAAGAAAATTTCTGAGCAAAATTTCAATTTTACTTTTCCTGTTGTAACTTCTAAAGAATACACGGAGCGCTTATTTATACAGCAACCATTTGCTATTCTTCCTCATTTGTCCATGACATACCATTTGTTTTCTTTCGACCCTTACTAAGAATTGCTCGGTGAAAATTTTGATTCGAGGAAATTATGGTTTATTAAAATAGCATAGAACGGATAACCGCTTGGGCAAATAGTAAAATATTTCACACGGGTGTTATAATAAGTCGTGTTTCTGTTTGTTTTCTATAAAATCAACACCGCTGCACTCATGGACCTCTTCAATTAACACCGGATACTCGTGCATTCCATATTTTCCTAACAACCGTTTTTCGGTCTAAATTAATAAAGCAAACAGCGAAATATAGCTTGGAAATATTTTACTATTCTTTTTAAAAATCTCTATTATTGCATTTGAAAATTTGAAAATCTTCTCTCTTTTCTTTGAATAATTTTGGAAAAGGTGTTCTTTTTTCACGGTAGCAAAGATATGCAGCCTTTTTAAAGAAATATCTACCGTGTTTCTTTGATACAGGGGGTCTTCATTGCACCGGTGGTACTCACTCGACAGAAATTGTGTGTACGCCGTGTGGCAATAACTAATAATACCGTGAAGCCAATTTCGAGGTGTCACGAGAAATGGCTTCTATATCATTCGACCGCGTGCTGTATACACTTCCAATTTCCAATTTCATCGCCACGGCACGCGCAGTTATACATACATAGGTAAACCGTGTGTCGCGTAGTGAACGCTGTTAAATGATCACTACATTATAACCCCAGACCGATAAATAATTAATTGCTCGTCGCAGACGGCTGGAATGAACCGTTCATATGTAAACCAGGCTAATTCAATTAGCCGTCATTCGGTGGCAACGGGAAATTTTTCAACGTAAAAACACCATCGTTCAAAGTGATACTCATTACGTATTCGTTATTAAATATTCATTAGGTACATTCAATTAACGCGTCGATCGTCACGCTGGGTTATTCGAGCATAATTCTTGATAATCGCGCTTGCGGCAGACGAATTGCTCTCTATGCGCTGCTATTAAAATTTAACGTGAAATTATTGAAAAAATAATTTTGCACCAACTAAAAGGACAATCTTAACAACCACCGGTATTTCGTTAATAGTGTTGCGCCGGGGAGTGGAGCTCGCACTTTCCATAGTCAATTAAGTTAACAAGGAGTAAACTAAACTGTCTATATTTCAAATACATAGGAGTTTTACACAATAGGTCTGCACACGTCAGCTTCCCGATACATTCTGATATTCAAAAGACGCGCGGTTGTCTAAGAGACCTCAAGCATCCGGTGACGTGTTTCCGCTCGAAACAAAGGATAGCTTCTCGTCATGATTCGTCGACAGCTTCGGACGGGGCAGTCGATGGCTCTTTCGATACATCAAGAAGCGGTCGATGCGTTGAAAGAGCGGGAACTTCTCGCCGTCGCAACAATAGAATCGAATGGGTAAAAATGTGGATAATAACAAGTGGAGAAAAGTAGCCAGATCTAGCAATCGGATAAAACTAACCACAAGATCACATGACACGTCGGGAAGGAGCGGGATTCAGGAAAAAAGGATCGGTCCTGGGGAGCGGATGTAGCGCATCCCTTTTATCCCGCCCAATCGTTTGCGATACATCGGAGCTCGGGTTACAAGCGCACAAATCTCTGACTCTGGTTTACCCTTGCTACGGGTGATTTACCGAGTTTTCCGAGAGATTCGAGAGGGATACCGAATGCTGCTACCGAACTCTTTTATATCAATCGCAGATTGACCCTGAGAGTCCATTGAAAGAACACGCCTACAGGGAAGATACACAGTGTCCGTTCGAAACCCTTAAACGAGTGTGAATCGCTATTCGTCCCTCTTTTTATCTGAAGGAACAAGATTTATAGGAAATCACCATCGGACTCGAGTATCTTGTTTTTAAAAAATATTTTTATTTAATATGAAATCGTTGCGCGATATCGTGACCAGGCTTCCTCTAAATCCAAAAGATCGACGGGCTTCAACGCGAGGAAGCGGAAACGGATTCGCGGTTCCGCAGCCAAAGATTATCCCCTGACTGGCGTCCTATACGCATTTGCCTCGGTTTGAAAGGGCCAGGGTAATCCTTCGTCGTCTGGAACGAATTTATCGGGGTTACTTCGAAGAGGAATGAGGAACGCCAAAGATTTGCTTTTCCGATTCAACCAACCCGTGTCGTTAGTCGATCAGAAAGAGACCAGTATAGACCCGATTCCTCTGCTGAACCGTGTATCAGAAAGAGCCGAACGATCGAGGCAAAGCTTTTCGGAAGGAGAAGGTAAAGCGTCTTTCGACGCACGAACGATCAAAGTCGAAGGAGGCTGGTAATTCAGCAAAGGATGCTCTCTTATGGATTTCTCATTCGGATTCGATTTAAAGTCATCCAACTGGCTGATTCGGGAAAAGAAATTGGCATTATCGCGGACAATCGAGTTCCCTCGTCACTGAATCCGCTAATAGTTAATTCGACCACTCGAGGGATATTTACTTGCAGGAAACAAGGAAAATACCATTAATCTGGTGTAATTTTTCAAAGTTAATTTCACGAGTAAGTCAATTCCGTGACCGTTTCCCATCAGAAACATGCTTGCAACACGCGAAGTAATCAAAACATTAATATCGTAAACTCGATATCCCATAGAAGCACGGATGATCAAGTTCTGATGGAGCGACGAGCTATCAGATAGTTGAGTGCAGAAGGAGAACGGTGAAGTTTTGACGCAGAGCACCAAATATGGGAATCGGAAAACCGAACGGACACGAGCATTGTTACAGCCGTGTCCCTGTAGAATGTACAGAGGTAGAGAAGTTTAGATGGTGGTCTTCAGCAACCGGGTACAGAGTAAATATCTTGCGGGACGCCATATTGCTGATTAACATATGCATCCAATACTCTCTCTCTCTGGTTTGCTCGAATGCAAACACGTCAGACCCGACAGCAATCTACCTATAACCATGGTTGTATAAAGCTCCGATTCAAACGGCATATTAAAGGTCGACTTATCCGACTGTGAAACGGTTTCAGGAAACTATCGTCCCCTGCGGGTAACGCCGCCTAAAATCATCCCCCATAAGCGATGGATAGATAAGGTCCAGACTTCGGCTACATCGATGACCGTAGTCCTACTATCTGGTATATCGTTACTGGGTTACCATCAAAATTGACGAAGGTCAAATCCAAATACTGGAGGAAAAAAATACAATGTTCGTGAAATTTAAAATGGAGGAAGAAGTTAGCGCCAGGACAAATCCTGCGGGAAAGTAGGGAAAGAAGCAAAGTATTTGTACGATGAGATGGAACCGTATTTAGTTCTCGCACTCACTTTGAAGCAACTTCGAAGCTGGCTTTGACGCCCTGCTAATCCAGGTGTCTAGATAGCATAGAAGGTTCCCTCGGGGTAGAGAGGTTGGTTGGTTGAACGAAAAGAGAAGCAAGTAGAGAGGCTAAAGCGGAGAGAAAAAGGAGAGAGATGGAAGGCAGAGAAGAGGTGGAGTAGGAGGAGGAGGAGGAGGAGGAGGTATGGACGAAAGGCAAATGAACGAGTCGCTCCATGAAAGGAACTCGTACAGAATCCGGGAAACCCCATACGAGGTCCCCACGACATGGGCCACCCGGCGACTAATTGGAATTCGTCTGTGGCAGTCGAAGCAAGGCTTTCTATAATTGAGACGTGGCCAGACCAGCAAAAAATCCAGAAAGGGGGAAAGGATGCACTGGCCGCTGTCTCGCGGAGAATCCTTTTCCTCTCTTTTGAACGGAAGTCAAAACTTTCCGAGGGATGATCCGGCCTGACCGTCCACTCGTTACCCGCCACGCGTATTTCAATATCATATAAATGCAAAAAACTGATCCCGCGTGCTGAACGACTTTTCTGATAATGTGAATTTCAAGACTTCCTCGTGAAAATTCGAATAATCTTTTCTAATAAAATTTTCTAACTATTCGTGGCAACGTAGTTGAGAAAATATACAATTCCATGAGTTAATTATTCAACCCATAAACGTTTAAAAAAAAAACGTAGATGCAAGAGAAAACCAAACTCTTTGCTATGTCTTCTTTTCTGGGCAACCCTTACAGTTCTCTGGAAACAAGAAAAACATAGAAGCAATTGTAAAATTAATTAAGAGACTGGAAAAATAATTAATTTTTCAAATAATTCTTACAGCCGCGCTGCTATTTTCTCAACACGAGCCCGCGGCTCTGTGTTTCACGCAGCCCCACCCCCGTCGAGGAGGGACGAAATAATTTCATAAGGGGTGGCTTGAGAACCGCACCTACATTTGCGAAAACATATCTCCTTTTCCACCGCCTTCCTCTCGTCTCTGACCACGTCCAACCGCAACAAAGATCCCCGACTACCTATTCCCCCCTCTAACCACCACCACCACCGCCACCTACATACCCACCCTCTGACAACACCCACACCAACCCGTCCTACCCGCGGAAACAAGTTTTCACGACGAGAAAATTTCTGCATCAGTAATTTGAAGCCTACAACCCGCATTCGTTTACCCTTCAGATCCTTCGATTTCAGTTTAAACAATTAAAACGTGGACGGGCCGATGCACACAATTTGACAATTTAGGGAATACGAAAGAAATTTCGAAGATTTTTTATATCCAGCGTACCGAAAGGGGTGTCGAAGTGATACATTTATATAAACTTATTTATAAAATGAATATCCGAAATATTAATATATTTCGATGCAATTGAAAGGATAGGATCGTAGGGAGTGGAGGTGGCGGTCGAGTGCACCGGGACCCGGGGTCCGTGCTTCTCTCTCTCCATGTGTTTGATCATTGTGTTATACGGTTCCCTTGGTGCACACTTGCCATAAGTGTATTTTGAAATTTCGCTCGTTGTAATAATCTTCCGCCGCCAGGTAGAAAGCTGCGTACTCCAAGGCTCGCCCCTTGGTCAAACGTATTTTCGCAACGGTACCCACACGTCGTCGGCCATTTCTCAAGGTGTGGGTGCGTGGATAGGTGCGTGTCCACACGTGCACACACACACACCAACTAAACGAAACTCGTACAGAAACGTCCTGCAGGTGTGGACGAACCGTAGAAACCCGTAGTTTGGTCAGTCAGAGAGCATAAAGGCTCTCGAGAAATTAATTCTCTTGCAGACACATACACAGGTGCACCCGGTGTATGTGTGTGTAAAATGGCATACGGACACAGGTGAACATAGACGCACACGTGAACCGGGTAAAAGGTGTGGGCCAGGAGAGCGCGAACCGTAGGTAGGTACGTGTTTTATTATTGAATGGCCTCCTTCCCGGACTGCGAATCAACTTGGCAATTGGTTTATTATAATTTCATTGTGTTTTCATTACCCGGGTTAATTTGCGCACGACCCGCATGTCTCCCTTTATTACCAGACCCCCTGGAGGTCTTCAGACGCACGCATACTTTGGATTCGCGTCGCGGTTCTTTCCTGTACTGGATAAATCTCGTTGACGAAGTATTTCCAGAAAATGGTATTATTTTGGTACGCGAAGGAATTAATTTGCAGCCTTTACATTAAATTCATATGTCTGTTTTGAATATCATTTTGAATTTTCGTGTTCTTAGCTAATAGCCTTTTTATTTTTGATTAATGAACCGAGGGTACTTATGTAATATATATATTTGTCTTATTTATCACAGTACTACCACACACGTCTCTCGCAATTTGCTTTTCAATATCGTTAATCCATTCCCTTCCAATCTCCATACGAAAGTACCTCAAAGGATGCCATATACCAATCAAATCTGTTTAATCCGTCAGCTTTAAAGCCAGCAGAAGTAGCAACGGAAAAGGGGGAAAAAACTTGCAAAATCTCAATGTAAATCGTTAAACGGGATCCGAAGTAGCAACACACACACACACACACACACACTGCTGCACACGTGTCAATCTGTTTACACGTCGAATGCAGCAGGGAAGATTCAGATACGAGGAACTGACGACCCCTGACGTGTCTGATTCCAACGTTCCACGCGTTAAAACCCGACCAGGCGAACGATCTACCTGCTGCCTTCTTCCTTTTTTCATTTTTTTTTTTTTCATCTTTTTTTTTCATTGGAAGAACGTGTTACTGTTCTGTCGTTCTTTGACACCCTTCCTGGTTACGTCAAACAGGGCGCAACGAGAATAGAGGTAAAAAGAGGAACGAAAGCTGGTGGAACGAGAGGTGAAAGAAGAAAAAAATATAGGTTGGAGGTGAAGCCTTTTGATTGACTGTTTGAACGATTTTTGCTCAGTTGGGCTACGGTTGCCGGGCTGGCATTGATTATCGCTTATTGAATTTGTATGCCGGCAAGCAAGGGATGCTACCAAGGGGTCGTCCAAAGTCGCCATCAGGGGGATGCTGCTCGTAAAACGTTTTACTCGCGCCTAGACAGACAAGATTTCGTTTACGTTATCGGCTCTAACTATCAAGGCACACTAGGAGGGAAATTGATCCTTGGATTAAAACGAGGGATTTTTATACTGAAAATGGCGCGACAGCCAATGTTTAGGGAAACAGAACTTTTTTTTTGTATTTAAAGCAACAATCAAATGATGCATCTTTTTCAATCGACCGAACATCAGCGTGTCAATAAACGTCCAATTTGTTCGTCGTTTCCTGAAGCAGTACTCTTTGGAAAATTACCCAGTTGCAGGATAATCCCTCGAGAGATTCAACGTGTATCACACAGCGAAATATTTTGCCTGACCAAAGAGGTAACCCGGTAGCTCTGTATCTTCTCTATCTCGTTCCTTGTCCCTTGAACCCTTTTCCATCTCTCTGGCTACAAGCTACGTATCCCTTTCGCATTTATGCTTACATGCCTCGTCCAGTTCGCGATGTGTTCCTGAATTATTGAACGACACCGGGGATCAGCCGCGAAATGGCAACGCCTCTCGAATTTTAAGCTGAATTCTGTAGAGTAATGTCAGTCATTGATTCGAAAATAATTAAAATAAAAAAAAAAGAGGAAACTCTTTCACTCGTAAAAATAACGTTTTTCAACTAACATTCACCACGATATGCTAAAGTAAAAAATATGATATTTCTCTTCGAAAATTGTAATTTCATATTTTTATCGTACCCTGTACTTTTTCATTGCATCGCCCTGTACAACGCATTGTACGAGCCATTGTCAGTTAAAATCTGTAACTGTTCGAAACATTTCCCCATTACAGCTCATAGATCTTCATTCGAAAGACGAACAGACGGTTCGACATAGCCCATTTGCAGCGCATTTTTTCCACTGCACGGTCCGAAAAATATTTATAGAGGGAATCAATATAGCGGGTTCGCAACGCGCGAGGAAAAATCAAGATGAATACGATTGGGGTAGGAATCGCGTGGGCCGATAACCCAAGCGCACTTTCCGCCAATTTCCCCGACAATATGCAATAATATTAAAATTAATGGCCTCACGAAGTTCGGTAAAAACATTGCTTCTCCATGCGACGCAGCCGTTCAGCTAGGTCGAAAAGAGACGAGAGAAGCATGATGGTCGCGTACCCTTCGTGTCCTGTAGACAAGGATCAACCTAAGCCAGACTGCAAGAGGATATAACGAAAGGTGTGTTATGAAAAGAGACAAACTAACCAGGTGGAATTGAGAGAGAGTGATAGCGCCGCGAGAGCCCACTCGTAATAATCTCCGCTAATTTAGCTTCTGGAATACGGTAACTGTATCGTTAATATTCTGAACCCGGTTAATAATAGATGTTGATGCGCCATTTGGGCCGATGAGATTTTGGGCTGGAGTTCGAGACTGAAACGTGGACCCAACACACCATTGCCCTTTGCTTCCTCCGACCAACTGGCTGTGCGCGATGCTGCCTCGAGGATATGCGGTCAGTTATCCTACAGGACTCGCTCGTTTATAAATGTTACATCGATTGTCCGGTTCATTGCCACCGTATAAGAGCGTTTTTATGAGAGGGAGATGTTTCGGACACTCCTTAGGGATTCGTGTCTGTTTTCGTATGGAAATTGAACGTTAATAAATTGTAAAAAAGAATGCCCCTTGAATTGAAGGCACGTCTACAATTCCGAATACTGATACGACAAAAGAAATCAATGAAAAACATCAATGCTATCTTTAAAACGATCGTTTTGAAATGACTTTATAGAGGATCACCCTCTGACAGATTCGCAAGCAAATCCAACAAAGAGCATATTTTTCTCTCCCCGTGACATTGGCCATTGGTGGCGATAGCCACCAAGTGCCTTTTTATCGAGTCAATGTGCCATCCCTGCCAGTTTTATTGGACGGGAAAAGGCATCCATCGCTTTTCCACGCCGACTTCGACTTTTTCATGCGAAGGAAATCTCTATGGCCACTGAGGGGGTAAACGGTTAGGGAAGTGGGAAAAAAAAGGATGGACAGAGACATGCTTCTCCCTCGACTCTCTCGGTGGATATCCCGGAAGACCAATTTTGCGATACGAATACGAGCACGAGAAATATGAATACTTCGCTTTAAAGGACATAAAATGACCCCGAGATGGTAGCCTTTATAGACACGTTGGAATGTAGCACCTCTGGCGGTCCATAAACGGTGATCTACGTAGGCGAGTTTTATTCTGGCATCAAGATTGGATGAAGAACAAAGCGAGGGGAACAGATAAATTGTAGAAATAACTAAATGGGATTCTAGCTGAGATATCAAGATATTATACAGATAAAAATAAAACTTTAATTTTTTAATTTGTAATAAAGAAAACTGAAAATCTAAGTTTCACCCGAGACACAAGGAACAGAGTTCCGTGCGTCGCCGAGCTTTCGGACGGATTCTCAGAGTGCTAAGAAGATACTGGAGACCGAGGAAAAAGTTTCCAAGTTCAAATTCAAAAGTACAACCCAAAGGGTTAAAATAACATTGTCCAGGAAAATCGAAGTTCCTCCAGTCGACGATAACCCCGAAACGGACAGGGGTGGTTGGCTTTCACTTTTCAACAAATCCAGCATCGTCAACCCTTGATTTTTCGCGTCCCGCAGCGAGGCGAAAAGCAAAAGCGAGTTCCGAGATTTATTCCCCGTCGTTGCCTCCGGAGGCCCTCCATCTCGTGCAGCCTCCTTCAACCCCGTCGGCGGTCTCTTCTCCACCTACGCTCAGCCTTTATTGACCCTTTATACATCTATTTGTTATGCCGTGGCCCTTTGTATGCGACGGTAGGACACGAATGAAAGGGCCCCTGGTGTACTTGCTTCGACTTCTCCTCTCCTTCTCTTTCCCCATGGCTATATTTGACCAGTATTATAAAAATCAACCGACCGATTTCCTACGTAAAATATTACGCCCGTGCGTCCCTGAATATTTTATCGCTGTCCACCCTATCGTTCCCTTTCGACCGACTCTCTCTGTCTCTCTCTCTCTCTCTCTTTCCATCCCCGTTTTCATTGGGGACAAAAGGGAAAACGGAAGGAGAACACTTTCGAGGGGTTGGCCACGCGATTCGGGTTCGCTTCGTCGCGTGCCCTTTTCCTCGGAATGCGATCTTTCAAAGGGAGGAATTCTTGCGGTCAATATGGAATCTTCATGCAATTCTTACCCATTCAACGTTTCGACACACGCATAAGTGGATATCGCAAAAGCGAATGTACACGGTGCGTCGAAAAAATTTCTTTGCACTTCGTGCCATTTTGGTATCGCAGAAATTCGCCATTAACCATGATAATATATGACAAGATTCCAATCTACGACGACGACTGGTAGCAGCGGCAGCCTGAACAGGAACAAGGACGCGCAGGAACGTATTCCAACGGCACACCGGCTACTAATCTAACAGAATTATAGACGGTGACGGTAGCTAATTGTCTATCTATATCTGGTCTGACGTAGGTGTGTCTCAATGTGCCCTCTCATACGGTCCGTTTGTATATGCGTACATTGTATTGTAGCCGAGAGTCCGAGGGCTAGGACCGAGCGACCGTCCGTCAGCTCTCTCCTACACCGATTCTCCCTCGCATAATGGCCAGACCGCGTACGTGCATTCCTAATAATGAAGACAACGATAAATCAACGCGGAGAATACGGCCGCGGATGTGCGCCGAATATCCTATGCATAATATCGCGTCATTATCTCTCCACGGCTACTGTGTATGTGCCCTCCTCCTGTGCACGCATGGGATCTCTCGCTGGCCGACTTTAGTGGGGTCCTCACGACAATCGGACCTGCACCGGAGTACGTCGGGTTGCAGGCTAACAGAGTGCAACGATGGCCGTGGGGTAGGTCAGCCGACCTCCGTGTCACCGGCTTGTTTTATCGTCCTTCGGGTCTAACCAAATTTCATACCGACAGAATGAATCTTGCGGATACGCTCCTTGGCGAATTTTAATAAACTTTGACAAGATTGTAAATCTACTTACTACTGGGTGTGATATCTTTGATTCATTAAATGTTACAAATGATAAGGTTTGAAAGGCCCTTTGACATGCACATCCCTTCTCGTGTTAAGATATGTTGCCGTAACGGTGAATAAAAATAGATACCCAATGAATGGTAAGCTCATCTTTCTACGTTCGACCAAGCTGATATCCGGTACTCAGAACTAAAATAACGAACTCAGAAGGGAACACGAGCTGCAGGATGTGGGGGGCTACGAAATCCGGTAAGAATTCGCGAAAGAAACACCACTAACAATCCGTGTTTCCATGCTTATCAAATTGACTACCCGTCATGATATCGGTTACCCGTTTCCTTCGATAGAAATACTTATACTTGTCTCTTCCTTCTTTCGAATCGTTTAACTTCCTTTCGCGGCACAGACGTTTACCGTCACGCAGTCTTGTTTTACCTTTGATTGTACACTGTTTTGCGGTGGAAGAAAAGCTATAGATACTCTGTGGATGGAACGGAGATCAACTTTCCTTTCCATTCTAACGCGGAACATCTCGTGTAACTCGCTTTGTCATCCCGAGTTAAGTTCGAGCTCGTATATCCGTTTCCTTCTCAAATTCTTCGACTGTTTACCAATCAGAAGCTGATAAATGATTTAAAGGAGCTGATATAGAATCTTCAATTCTATGCATCTAATTATTCCTGTATAATTTACTATCATACTTTCTATGGAGGTGAAAAAGATGCGTTAGGATAAAACGCTGGGAATAGAAGTACTTACAGCAGCATATATATACCATATGCTGCATTGACAATGACGAAACAAGCCACGTCAACGAGGATGTTGCAATAACTTTACTAAATGACGTGTGGACTAAAGGGACATGCATCACGATCCAATACTAATGCGCGTCCAATGTAGGACGCAGAAACCACGTGCTGTTATCATCGACGCGATCAATCCCACTCAATTAGCCTGATCATTGATTATTGCCATGTATAATGTCAAGATCTGCTTTGTACTGCTCTATACTAGAATATACGCTTAACGGGTTTACTGTCGTACTGGTCATTTGTCAATTTAATTCAAGTTAAATCAAGCATTCATATTTCTCTAATCGATCGAAAGTATTAAACGATAACGTTACATCGTAACACGTTTGACGTGGAAAAATGAAAAAAAATAGATCGGTACGAAGGTACCTCTAGCGTTAAACAACATCACGCTTTAAAGTGAACACACGCCAGCGGGGAATTTGCAGGCGTGTTAAAAGAGAAGAAAAAAAGGAACTCGAACGCAACATTCGATACACGAAGGGGTAGGTAGATCGAAGCAGAAATCGGATTGACCGCAGGGACAGAAGAGCTTTTAATAAAAAAAAAAAAAAAAGGAGAGAAAAAAAGCAGCCACAAGTGGAAAATCCGATAGAACCGAAGTGCGTGCAAATATTTTCTCTTCCTCTCTGGTCGGCCAGTACGGGACGATGGGTGAATATTGAACGACTATAACAACGTCAACACATCAAATCGAGTGTGTATCGGTGCCCGCTGCACACGGCAATATCCTTTGATATCCAATTTGTGCATCCTACCAACTCGATATGCACCTCCTGTCTACCTAGTGCTTTATTTTTTCCCTTCATTCTTCGTCGCTCAGTATCGTTTCCATAATTCCCGATTATTTTGTACGTGAAATATTTTACACAACCTTCGTAATGAACACAACGGATATCTTCGATGAAAATCTTGCAATTTTTTAATTAATTTTCTTTTCCTCTTTTTAGTACCCACAATACGTACTATTTAATTAAAATACTACAAATTGTCAGTTCGTAGCATAAAACATGGATATAGTAGAAATACTACTTACGACCTACGCCCCGTTCATTTCCCAAGTCCGGTTAAATCGTATTACTCAGATAAATTGCAACGGTTGGATTTTCGCGACGACCTTTTTGCGACGTTCAGAAACGACGGAATTGTCTGCCACGGTATACAGTAATTTCCTAAATGCGAATCGACCAACCCTCGCCCAGTTGCCGAAAGGACTTTTGACCGTGGAACGTAAAATAAAAAAGCTTTGCCACTGTTAAAGCCGATTTCCCGGTCGTTCGTCAATCATCCCCCTCCTTTCAATTCTTTCTTTTTATTAATCCTTTTCTCTCGTCATTACTTTTTCACCGACATAATGAAAGTGTACACCTGCAAATTGCAGATATCTCTCGAACCACTTGGCACATTTGAATCCTTGATGGGACAACGGCACCGGTCAAGAGAAGGATTAACTCTCATAAATATATTTTTCAATGGAGATTTTTGTACGTATAGTGAACTTTGATATGTAAAAATTACTTTCTAGATTATTAAGATTAATTAAGTACCACATCACTATTTAATAAAATTGAGAAATTCAATAATAAATAAATTTAATTAATGGTACTTGAACCTGAGTGCAATTTGTCGATCAATCAAAACGACAAAAATTCACTGGAGTGAAATAGGGTTAAACCGAACTGACTGTCGCAATTCGGAATCAAGAGTGGAGCATCGACAGCTCTCCGTCTCGGTTGACGGAATGCTTCCACTCACACCATCGGTAACTTGCGACCAGCACCCTACAACGCAGCTAGAAGAGCTGTCAATCGGATCCGCTAACAGGGATATCACTTACATGCAAATTCAGAGCTAAAATCCCGGCCGTTTCGATGAGCGTAGCAAGTGGTATCGCGACGGGGTGAGTGGCAGAACAGCAGGGCAGAACAGAGAATCCGAGGGGCAGGAAAAGGGAGAGCGAGAGAGGCGCGATGTATTAATTACCAGTATTGATGTCCATTTGCAGTGAATTGATGTGTGGTCAGTGTTGCATCACGCACAAGGGTCGACCGGCCGAAACATACCCCCGTGTGCAAGCCATGCTACGTAGAGGGATGATACCGCATTGAAACAGGGGTGAGTCGCATTGGCTAGATACGTTTACGGTTGCGAATTTAACAAATGTCGATCACAAGTATCGGTTCATACGATTTAGAACTCTTTGTATCCTTTAGAAACTATTTTAGAACCCTATAGGTGATGGTTTTTATAGAAAAATAACACTTCAATATTTTTGCAAGAAAACAACCATCATTATCTTCAAGGAACGCTATGAAAATGATGATGCCTACTTATCTGCAGGTTAATCATCTATGAGAATTGAAACCAGGCACTACAACTTCTTAAGTACCCACCTTACTTTCTTGCTTCTCCCGAAAATGTAACAAGACAACGGTGGTGGAGATTTCAGAACGCAGAATCGGTGGTCAAGATTTATGGCCGAAGCGGCCATGGTCTCCGGTCTTTAGCCGCTTATTAGCATGCGGTATATCACGGCGACTGTAGCATCCGGGGTCCGCGACAATAATTAGATAGATACGGGACATAGACGGAACGGGAATGGGACGTAGGTGATGCTTGGTAGGTAGGTAGGATGCTAGGGATGAGACGAGACGGGGCGAGGAGATGGGGAAGCACCAGGCTAGCCTGGCCAGAGTACGAAAGCCAGCAGAAGTGGGTGGCTGGGTTGCCGACTGGAAACAGCCAGAACGGTGCGTCGTATGCAAATGATGACGTCACACAATACTACCCTCCAGGACAAGGGGCTATAGACAATGCATTTGCACAGATAGGTCTCGTTTCTGCGACCCATAGTGCACATCGTGCACATGGCCACTTCGTGCCTCGCGTTCTGACCGATTCGTAACACTGATACAGGACGTGACCATGTCAAGGAACGTCGTTACTAACCTAGAAGAACATTTAACCATAAATTCTAAAAATCTTTGATCTGGATATAATTTTGCAGTACGATTTAAGATCGAAATAAACGATAGGGAAAATTCGAGGCAGACGGTGGAAACGTGTAGTTATTCGGGGAGCTAATTTGGTGCGAGACCAAACAGTCCTCGTTACTAATATCACTCCGATTAGTTGGCGTGACTTCAGAATTACCCCTATCCTCTAACTGCGGTCTCGGTAAATTCAAGGGAATTTCGATGAAGCGCCTGGACAGAAAATCAGGCGCAACCGGGGGGGGGGTAGGCAGAGATCTTACCGCAATGACGTGCGGTCGAATCGGTCCGAATGAAATGACGGATCCTGCGAGTGACATTCGATATCACAGCAGTAACGGTGGCCGGGGAAACGGCGAATATGAGCTACTAGACCGTTCAAGCTTTCCGTCTATTACACTGACGCTAAAATCCGGATTAATCGTGGCCCCGTACCTACATATCGTTCCTGATTAGTGGTTTCAATTAGATAAAGACGAATCTTAAACAATCTTACTGGATACCTTATGTCCAGAAATCAACTATATTGATTCTATAACTAAATTCAATGGATATGATTTGACCCTAGTGAAAGTCGTACTTTGGGTCCAAATGACCCGAGAGGACCTTTCGGATATAGAGAGAGAACCTTTGATACACCTAGCATTAAACGGTCTTGTTTACATCTGAAGAGGAGATACCCTTGACAAGGGTAGCATCGTACAATCGAATCATTAATTGATTTGATTGATTGTATCTGTACACGTTGACGGTTGCACATGTTGAATAGGTTAGCCGTATCACTGGAAGGCTTGGCTGCGGTATGTCCCGAGGATTCGTACGTATTCAACCCAAACCACACCACTACGTGTATGTACATGCATACGTATACAGAGAGGGAGAGAGTTGATACGAGAGGACTATTCCCACGTGCGTACACGCATCAGCGAGTGGCAAACGTGCTCGTACGAAGCAGAGGCTCGAGGTGAGGGCGGCTAGGTATGGTCACACGTGTACAGCCGAATGTCATTTGTCATCGTGGCTAATTTGCCACGTTCTGAGATACGGTGACGCCTCTGACGCGGTCATTATTAAGATGCGAATTAGTAACAATTTGCGCCGGATTTAGTCTGGACTTGATCTGTTTATGGCCCACACGGATTAGGCTTCCGTGGCTTGCGCGTAAATCAATATTAACCGGCACGAGAGAGAGAGTTCCGTCGAGTAGCCGCGTGTTATCAAACGCACAAGATCAACCAGAGGTCCTTCCGATAAGGATAAGCACAACGACAGCTTCCATGCTATCTCCTCGCCCTTTCGTTATGCCAATGTTCAACCGAAATGCAGGAATTCGTGAGAAATACGAACGGTCAGTTTGCTGACGTGTCAGAAACGAACGTGTTGATCGG
Organism: Osmia bicornis bicornis; assembly: GCF_907164935.1. Classification (NCBI taxonomy): domain Eukaryota; kingdom Metazoa; phylum Arthropoda; class Insecta; order Hymenoptera; family Megachilidae; genus Osmia; species Osmia bicornis. Next base: position 5,381,614 of record NC_060216.1, on the reverse strand, counting down.
TCTTTCCCTTCGTTTTGACTGACCTTCAAACTTTTGCAAAGATTACCGATGAAATACGCGTAAGGAAGGAAACCGAGCTACGTAGAGGAAAGTAGAAAGAAAAGCAGAAAGTTCTGTAGAAAGCAAAAAGGGGTAGGATCGAGGAAGAGGCAGGCACGAGGTGCGAGTCCACGGTACCGTTGGTTCCTAGGGGTGGCATTATATTGCGGGTTGTCTCGCTTCAGAAACTTTGCACTGTGGTCGCAACGAGGAGGTGGACGCGAACAAGGGAGGCGCGCGAGAGGAAGCGGAGGCTAACTGGAAGGGTGGAACAGAGAAGTGGTGCCGGACTTTGAATACGACCATTTTTTACGACCACCCCATGTAAAGATCAGCCGCACACCGCTGGTATTTACCCAGCGACACCGACTTTCACGAATCGAAGCGAAACAGACAGGAGAAAGAAGAAAAGGAGAAAGGGGACAAGATGGACACCAGGCTGGACACGAGAAAGCGAGACGAGCAGAGGTCGCTCGAGGGGCACGGAGAGTCGTCGAAAAGTCCAAGAGGGCGAAATAGAGTGGTGGGTTGAGGCGGGTGAAATAGAGAACGTTCAAGGAGAGAAAGGAACTACGATCAAGATGGAGAAGGAAAGAGGAAACATAGAGGGGGAGCAGTTCGAGCTGGCTCTCCTCGTTCGTCGACCACCACCACCCCGCCTAACGTCGCACAATACGCTCTACCTACCCTCCGCCAACGTCCATAGACTGGACATTGCATTGTCTCTGCTGAATGGGGTCTTGTAAGATTTATTTCGTATATTTCACTTGCCGTTTCAATAGCGCGATAGAAGCTCGCGAGCTGCCTCGAGTGTCGCCTTCGAGCTTGCCCGCGTCTCTCCCTTCATTCTCTATTACCTCTTTCTCTTTATCGACCACCCCCCTTCGAAGAAGTTTGTTGAATGTTTAACTGACCTAACGCTTTGTTACGCTGATCAAAGGCCTTTCAGACTGTACCAACGAAAGTGAAATTAATTTGCACGTTTATTAATAAGTACTTTGTCGGATCATTAATTTTCGGACGATGAGCGGAATTCAACATCCATTTTGTGGGATATGGAATGGAATTCGAAAAAGTAATCATGAGATAAAATATCGAAAATAATGAGATGAGCGAGAAGCACGAGGATCAATTTCCATCGTGGTTTTATCAGTCTTATATATCGAACACTGTACCAAGTGGAACAATAACAGTCTTATCGCAGTCACAAATTAAAAATAATTATTTTTTAAGGCTGATTCTTAATCAGGAAAGGGTAGATACACGCAGGGGTTGTTTTCTCTGAGAAAACGACACCCATTATCCTCCCCAATAAGATTCTTGTCAATGAATTATAGGCTCTTTCACAGATATAAGAGGATTCCTTTTATTGCACATCAACCCTTTATCCTAAAGCTACCACTTTGTCAAACTGCTTTTATTTTTTCCAGGATAACGATTCTCGTAAGCTACGATATCAAATATCCTAAGTTTATCTTAACGAAAATCCTTTAACTTCGTTTTATATTCCATCCCCTTCACTTTTTATTTAAAAAAATAATGGACAATAAAGAGAATAGTAATTCCTTAACCCTTGAATGGTCGAGTCGGATTAACCATGGCCCTACAAAGTTGATAAATTATAATTTTATAAAGTAATGTCTACGAATTGCTTCTACACCCTCTGTAGTTTTATCCAAAATGTAAACCTTCTTTTTTTAACTCTAACGAATTCTCGAAGGGATTAATAATTAAAAGTCAGGTTCCGTGATCCGATGGTACGGTACATTTTTGTTTCCCCTTGGCGACCATTTCCGTGGCATTAGGTTCCTTATTTATGGACTTTCATTAAGATAAAGAAAAGTAAAGGGGAAGGGTTGCCATCGTCCAAACGCCATGTAATTATTTTCACCAAGGTCTCGCTTGTCCTTCTCGATTCTCACCCGAATACCTCGAAAAAGAAAGGGGATTCTATGCAAATAAGAGGGATCAATATACTTCGATATTGATCTTATTCGCGTGTTAATAATAATACCAATAAAAAGTTTGCTTTTTCAAATGTTTCTTTCAATTACAAAGCAGTCACGGTTTCTGCATTCCGATGGCGGAACTCTTTTGGCTAAAGTTGTTTCAAAGTTCACGGGACAATAGACGTACGGTATTATACACCCTTCCCTAACCATTTCTCTCTCTGTCCGATGGTAGATATAGAAGGTACGAGAGGGAAAGGCGTGTATGTGTCGAGTGTACTAGCAGCTAGTGCTGACCAATGTTCGTCCGAAGATACGGTTGACGGGTCCGGTAGCGTGTGCTAGCCTTCACGTCACCTCAACTTCAACGTTTTCCCACACCCTTTCTCACTAGTCGCATTCAATTTCACCACCTTCGTCTACGTCGTGACCCAGGCCGGAACAATCGCTGAACCTGTTCGTAACTTGGAACAAATGAAAACTTCCCAGGGGTTCGAACACTTGTGTCCAGCAACACGATGAAACGTGTGGAAAGTTCATGGGAAAATAATACCACCGTTCCATAGTTACAGATAAGGTATTTGCTGTCGGTTCTTTGATTAAAAAAATTTTACAAGAAAATGGAATACTATTCCGATAATGATAACATCACATTTAATGGAACGTTAGTATTGATTTTGAAGAAATTTTATTTTGATCTTCTTCAGGTTCGTCTTTATTATTGGCCTAACTCTCAACATAATGTATAGACACGGTGGTAACCATCATAGTAAGAGATTTGAAACTCTAATTATCGAAGATATTTCACAGCTACAAAACAGACTAAAAAACAGAAACCAAAATATCTCAAAGAAAAATGTATCGTTCTTACTATTTTGGTTCGATAAGGTTGTGCCAGATGGCAGCACCCTACAGCCATGATGTTCCTCAGAAAGTTGGTTCCATTTTGGTTGTGTTTTATTTTCCATAATACTAAAATGATTCTGATCATTCTTAACTACTATTTCGAATAACTTTATTATTGGCGAATTTTGTATAGACCATACTAATTAGAATTCTGTTAAGTGGAGGAACAAAACGGTTTGATATAATAAAATAGTAAGATGAATTAGGTAAATGGATAAAGAAGACATTGTTAACACACTAAAAAAAATTATTCGTGTTCCTTAATCGGTTTGAATAACTTAGGATCTATTGTAGCAGCATATTTGCACGGAAGTGACCAATGTAAACGGATGCCGGAATCGAGTCCCGGTCAAGGAATACTGGTAAGTCATTTCGAAATAATAGTGGTAGGCGGGTGTTATGCGAGTTTAAGGTCTCGGCCGGTCCTTGCACGAGGGCGAAGGTGGCGAACGACGGTTTAGGGGTGTAAGACAGGCTGACCTCGGGTCGTGACCCCCATTTATACTCTATTACCACTACATTAGTCTTCATTGCGAGGATTTATGATACTTATTCGAGTACCAGGTGGACCGAAACTTTGAATTGATTGTTAAGTGACGAATCCGATTAAATGTTGCCTTAATAGGGGAATCTGAATCGATCGATAAAAAAAATTAATTTTCTATTTTGCTTTCCAAAAGGTATCGTTGATTATTCAATGAAAGAAATCAATAAATTCATATTTTGTGAGTTCCCTGCAACTGAGCTACACCCTCAGCCCCCAGTCTGTAATTTTTAATTACCCTTATCTGAGAGGGTGGCACGCCATCCTGAAATATCCACCCCCTGTTCTCAGTCCGGAATCACACGCCGATGTAAATTACCAGCAGCAAGCCCGAGACTTTATCTTCTTTATCTGGCGAGTATTTTAGCGGTTATTTTTTCCGGTGCCCGACACACTTCCGACCACTCGGTGCGACGATGCAGAAATGGAATTAGCTACTTTAAACGAGAAAATTTTTAATTATTCCTTATCGAAAAGTAATCTGACCCCACTGTAACTCTCTGGACACGTAACGTAAGATGCTGGCATAATTTCGAGCTGTACATGTCTCGTGAGTTTATTATCCCCTCCCTTCTTGATCAAAGTTAAAAAAAAAATGAAAATTTGAAAAATTAATGCAAGGCATTAACAATTCTTTAAAAGGTATTCCGAATCAACCAAAAAAAAAGAGTGAGAAATATTATCTAAAATATTTTTTACGAAGAATGTGGCGTATATTGAAAGCAAGATGGCGAAAAAAAACGCGTGGATTTTAATAATTCAACACATTTGATGGAACGCGAAGAGACAAGGGGACTTATTAGTCCGAAAAAGCGATAAAAAGGAACTTATTACTTATCCAGCCCTTCCTACCCCAGTCCCGTCCCCATTATCCAGCATCTAGCTTGAAGAATATTCATCGAGATGCTTTTGAACGAACGTAAGATCACAACATGCAACGCAAGGGAGTCTGTCAATTTCTGAATATTCGTATTGAAAGCCGGTGAAAAGCTCGACATCAAATATACATCACTTTCGGGCAAACCCTCATCGAGTTATTCCACCAAGTCGTTTATCCATTATCAAATATAGAAGAAGTCAGTGTGCAAAAAAGGAATTCAATTTCAGTACCATCATTGTCACGAATCCCCCCTTCGTGGTCGTCTTATTCAATTCAAAGTAGGATATCAATATTCTTCATACGAAACATTGTTAATAATGTAAATTAATTGATAGTACATATTTGAAAATAAACTTATTTCTTTTGTCACAAGAATTACTTAAAATGTCAAAGTCAATATATCCTTGTAGCTCAGATCATATTTAAAATTGAATAATAATAATAATAATAATAATTTGTTATAAAAATCACTTACCTTATATACAGGGTGTTCGGCTAGGGGTGGGCATCTTTTGACAGGGTGGTAGCTGGGTTGATTCCGAATAACTTTTTCCTTTACCACAACACTTGCGGAGGCTTAATTTTTGAGTTATTAATAAAAAAACACTGGCCAATCAGATCGCGCGTGGTGCGCACACTCAGCTGCGAGAACCGCGCACGCTCAGCTGTGAGCACCGCGTTCGACCGTGGCCGCGAACAAACTGCTCGACGCGTCGGTTCGTAGCCGACACTCTCGAGGCCGCGCATGCGCCCTATACGTGCTCTGATTACGCGGTATTTTTCATTAATAACTTAAAAACTAAACCTTAACGAGCATTTTAGTAAAAGAAAAAGTTGTTTAGAATCACCTCAGCTACCACCCTCTAAAAAGATACCCGCTCTTAGTTCAACACCCTGTATAATTTGAAGTGTTATGACCAAATCTATCTCAACCCAATAATGTTAATCTCTTTTCTGAGAGGATAATTGTATAAAAATTTTATTATATAATATATCCCATTATATTCCATAGAAGGTAAATGAATCATAAAAAGAAAAGAAGTTAAGGTACACGTATTTGTGTTAAGGGGTCATCGACGATTATAGCTAAAGGTATAGGAGATCTATCGTTACCGTTTGTAAAACAAGAAACATAAATGTAATTTTTCAATTAACAGCGGTGATTTTTATCATTCATAATTAAATCCAACCGAGGCGATGTACCCTAAATACCACACCCCTGGTCTCTTAACAGATCTTGTGGAAAGAAACCCTGGCTAGTCTTGAGCTTTTCCCTACGGCGTCTCCGTTGTCTCTTCTTCATCCCTTACCCCCTCTCATCCCCCGTCCTCCTGTCTCCAACCCCCGTAACTCTCCGTTGTCGAGCGTTGCGAACGAAACGAAAATAAAATGTAAGTGGAAATTTATCGCCCTGGGCGATAGGAGATGTTTCCGTACTTTTAAATATTTTATAAACTTTCCTCTTCTTCTTTTTCTTTCTTCTTCTTCTTCTTCTTCTTCTTGGCCCGTAGTTGGCAGAAATCGTTCGAGAGAACCGTGACGATGGAAACAAGAAGGACAGGAACAAGTGGAACGACTTAGGAACGGAATGAGCTCTCCTCCATCCTCTTGTCGATTTTTTAGCTCCTTACTCGAGGGAGCTACGTTATATGCATACTATATATCGTAATGTTATTAAAACTTCTAAATGGCAATGGATTGCCGCCGGAGTTATACCATCGCCCCTCTTCCACACCCTTTCCACTCGTTTCTCCACGACCTGTTTCATTATTTACATCTACCATCGACAGTTCGACGGGGACTGTGCTTAATAATTTCGTAGGTCGTTAAGAAAGGTTAGATGGGACAAGAATGTGATTCCCAATTTGCAATCTACGCTTTCTCGAAATATTAACGTTCCCCCTACTAGAAGCTTATTCATTAGTCTTTCCTGTACAGGGCCATTTTAACCCAGGTACAGTGGAACTAAGGAAGAGAAGAATTACTGTGAATATAAGGTCGGAGTCAAGACAGGTTCAAGACATCCATCTTCAAGGTCTCGATGGATTCGCATCGATTTCCATGGTGAGGTGAAGAAGAACATTTTTCCTGAGACAAGCTACAGGCTATATGTACATTTTCCGGTTGACGATGCGAAACCTATTTAACGGACGCGAGTCCGGTAATGGGATTCGAACTGGGTGCCCATGGGAGCCATTCAGATCCGTTCGCTTCATCTTCTTTCACCGCGTTCGAGGATGTTCCCGTGTAGCAAGAAATTTCGATGCTGCTACGCATTAGTCACCCAGTCGTAGAATTCAAAATTTCCTGACACAATATGTCCGATTTGAAATGTCAAATTTTGCTCCACAAAATGTCTATAGAATTGCTATTAATTATAAACGATGTAATGTAGGATTTAGCGAGAGAAAACCGCGGTGGTTTTCAGGGACGAACTAATTCCAGGTACCGTGGTTTCCTGAGAAGCGCAAAACAATACGTGCCGTTCAAACGCGAACGACAACCTTGAGTGGTTTTGGTCACCACTCGGTTTGCGGTTTATTTGTCAACAATCCGTCTTCCAGTATCAGTGGCCCTTTAAATTGGATTGAAGGAACAAAAACACTGTCCGTCAATTTAATTCACATAAAACGAAATAAACTGTTCCGAATGTGTTAAATTTGGAAAATAAACTAACGAAGGTAATACTTCAAATTAGTAGAATCTATTTTCCCGAGTTATTTTGTAGAAAGAATAGAATCGTTGAATCGTAAAAGCAATCAGGTGCGTTTAGAACCGCCCTCTTCTCACAGTCAGCTCTTCCTTCGGCGATAATTTAGCGGTCAGCGAAGATTTAACGGCAAATTAACTAATAATTACCCGGGAACCTTGGTACCGGACGTTACCTTAACTGGAATGCAATTGTATTTCTCGAGTTCGATAATGGGAATGCAAGAGCCCGGACCACCCCGCCTCCATTATCGAAATAGCAATTAGAATAAATCAAAAGTACGCCAACGTACAATCGAGCTACCAATTTGCAGAGAAACACCAGCCAGTATGTAACGTAACTTGTTCCTGATACGACGATTTAATAGTACCTTTACAAATGTCACAAGAACGTTTATATTTACGTGTAGCAACAGCACTTAATCTCACTTTGGTTATTCATGAAGATAGGAATTGTAAAGCTAGTAAAAATTATGTCGCATTCCTTTGACTTATTAAAGGAATATTAATAATTTATTTCTGTAAAATCTGTTGAAATTTTAATTTTAGCGACAGCTTTCTCTTAATTAAGATCTTTATTACGTCAAGATCTTTATCACTTATTCAGCACGTGATCACTTTACCATGCCATATCGTAAGCATTCTGAAGGACATCGAACAAACCTCCAGAGACATCCTATTTGCCGAAATGCAGCCTGAACACGATCCACCTGCTAAGCCTAGCCACTCTTGCTCGCTTCACCTTTCGTGAGGACGACATCGTGACAGAAAGAAGCGACAGTGTTCGCGTGACCCTTTCTCGTCATCACGACAAGTTGGTCACGCTGTTCGCCACCCCATGGGTAACATAACCGAAGCTGAAGAGTATTGGGTCAAGTTGAAGAAAATTCGCCTGAAACCTAGAGGCTTAGAGAGAGAGAAAGAGAGAGAGAAAAGGATCGAAGGAATTGTCGAGAAAAGAAGAGGTTTAGGTTAAAAGGATACGTTGAGAAAGTCGAGAGCATTGTTACCGGATGTTCCCGTCGGCGTTGACCGAAGATCATGATAATTGGATAGAGGAGATCCAACACCCCTTCCCATCGCAAACCTCCTCTATGTGTTCTTGGAAGCAAACGTGGATCCATAGATGTCTTGGCTCTCTTCTGGGTCGTTTCCCTCAGATATTTAGTACTACGTATGACACTCATACCTTTGGCATTGGATCAACAAAGACAGCTTCGCCTTTTAATGATTAATCAGATAACGACTCTACTATTACCAATCAATAAATAACCCAAGAAAATTGACTCGAGTTCAATGTTGAAATATGGGTGATAGATTGTCAACGTCGTAGTTAAACATTAGAAAGCAGGTCGAACAATGAGAGCCACTGTGCTTCAGTGGGCGACCGCAAGAATTTATCCGGTCAAGAGGGACGGGAGCGGTTGGTTTATCAGTCTACCCCTTCCTGGACACCAGTCGACTGGACGAACGTTAGAGGGGTTGGCTTTAGTGCACCACTGGACAGCACTTGATCTTAGAGTAGCGGCCACCACCGGTCGGCTCAAACTACGCCAACCCACTACCCTTGGACGTTGGTGGTTTTGCTGGTGCCGAGAGGGTTAAAGGCTGTCGCGCCAACGAGTTGGGTAAACGGCATTTAATAGAGGATGCTAATGTCATCTGTGTTCTTCAAGTTCGATGCCCTTTTAACACGAATGGATATCATTATTGGGTGAATGTTAAAATCGTTACCAGGAATTGGGTCTACGACGTACGTAAGATTAAATCTCTTCAACAACAAGCGAATTTTTAATTCATTTAAGTACAAAAGAGAACCGACTCGTGTCAGATATCAGTCCCGCGGAATTGTTGGTCAGGTGAGGCACGATGTAGGAAGTCTTTTTCTATATTGTTCCCGGTGAATAATGAGAGCACTCAGTCATTCCTTCCAATTTAAGTGTAACGAGCCAACACCGATACATTCCTTCTTATTCTTTTCCTTCGTCCGCAGCCCGGTCGCGCCACTTTCTACGCCCGGCACCCGATGTAATCCTGCACAATCCAGACATTTTTCACCATTACTCGAGCGGCCGTGGCGATGGCGGGCAAATAATTAATTTCTCACGAAACTAACGAGCGTCGCTTTTCTCTTCGAGACCGTGTCCCATACTATAGGTAATTCAACGAAGGGAGGGTAAAAAAATATCACGCTGGATCAGGCTTCCATTTTTTTCCTTTTTTCTCAAAGGGTCGGTCCGTCTGGTAATTGGGTTTCAACAGATCAATCTTTGAAGAATATCACTGAATAAATTTTTCCAAATTATTAACTTTTTTCAAGTTTTGGCAAATCTTCGTAGCACCGTTCATATGTTTTCCCTGATCCGAAATTTATGCCCGACAAAACATTGAACGTCGCGAGGATTCCTGGCCGACAACACGGAAATAGTTTAGCCGCCAAGAAGGGGCGGGGGTGCAGGGAACTCGAACGGTCACTTGAATTTGTGTAGTGTGAACGCAGGTCAGACCAGTAAATCCACCCTTTCATGGTCTCTTAGCGAACTCTAGCTCATAGATCGTCCGAACTATCGCGAAACAACTCACCCCAGTCCACCTCCCGAACTACCCTTCAGTGCTTTGGCACCCTCATAAGGAAGTCAGAATCCACTTGTCTGATCTTCAAGAAGCTTCGATCATGCGAATTACTCGCTGGTTGGCGATATACCATAAGGTAGCCAGCGAACGTCTCAACAAATCGAGTGAACAAGGGATTTAATTAAATCATTTTAATGTTTCTAACAACGTATTATAGTTAAATACTGAAGTGGAAAAAAGTTGAAATTGGTTGAAGGATTCTGATAAAACAGGATTCCAGATTAAGTATTAACGGACACATGTTTAGGGAACGTGTAGTCCACATCAGTCGGAGTTTGCCGTAAGGCGAATTAAGCCGGGGAAAAATAAGCCAGCCACGTACGAACAAAGCTGTGGTAACGTTCTGGAATAAAAGTTGAAATCCGTCCCGTTTGCGTCACGCTGGAGGAGCTGGTTCCTGGAGACTCGGTAACTCCTGGAATCCCGATTCAAAGTGTGCTCTTTCAGCTCGTAAAAGCTGGCATAAAATCGTCATCTAGCAACGTGCTGGCCTGTTGGTCGAGTAAAAGGCCGAGTGTCGTCTCTGGTAAAACGCGAGTTATGAATACGTTCGATGCTGCCACAATGCATCGAGTTGAAAAATATGGCAACACGGGAAAAGGGGGTGGAAACGAGCCTCGTTCTTTCGCTTTTGCGAATTAGCATAACTTGAAACGCGATACGAACGTAAAAGCGACTCCTTCCATCCACGGCAATCGCGAAAGCGTTCAGGAAAGAATTGAAACTTTATGGGCTAGATAGAAGAAGGAAACGCGTTACTTGAAATTAGCGACGTTTATGAAGTTTCTACTGCTGGATGCGTCGTTTCCGGAACGAATCATTTCGTACAGTTACACTTTGTGATAAAAAATTATCATCTCTCATAATCTTAATAACATTCAGTCAGCAACGTTACGGTATAGGATTGATTTTGCCCTTTCAAATCAATTTTGATTTATCTGTAAGTCTGAAATTGAATTTACCCTATTTGCAATTTTATCTGTTGACTCATCTTCGTCCCTTTGTTCTCGATACGAAGAGTAAACGAAATGATCCTTTAAGGTTGATCACCAAAGCCACGATTTTTCAACGGTAGCAACGTTTCTTCCAGGCGATTCGTGTCGTTCTATAGGCTTCCGTCTTCGGGACGCTAATGGGTGCGTACAAATATTTCATTCCTTGCCAGGAAAATAGGCGCACGGGAAAACGACGTCGTCCGGAGGGGTGGCAGAGCGAGGGGATATTTAATGACGCGTGGCAATATTAAAATGGCATAAAAATGAGCTGTAATTTGTATCTGGCTTCAAAACTTACTCCCCCTCCTCCCAATCCTTAGCCGCAACTGACTTATACTCCCTTCACCGACGCCCTTACCACGTCGTATACTATTATTGTTATTAATCTTAAAGGTCGCGAATGCACTTAATACCCTGAGAAATAGTCGTATTTCAGTATTAACGGTAGCCACCCCTAAAGTGGGGTTGAAATAAAAATTCTCCCGAGAAGAGGCGTTCAATCTATTTTACTCGAATTCCGGGCCAAATGAAATCTGTTAGCAAAACGAAACATTTGGTATTTGATCTTCGTTCCCTTTGGCGAGCTAACGTTCACATTTTTTAATTAAATCTGAATAATAGAATTTCGGAATTTCAATTATTATTCGTTGTATTTATAATTCAAGTACCATATTCAAAAAGTCCAGCATACGGGACAATTTTTATTATTATAATTAACTTTATAAAGCAATTGAATTTCTCGTATAGAAATGTCGTGCCGGATAAGTAGTTTATTTGTTAGCACAGCTCGTTAATTCGATGTCTAAGGGAGTAGAAAATGTTCGCCAAGGGCGATAAAGATTCGAATTTCTTGAAAAGGGCGACGCTTAGCATATCGTAAAAGCAGTGCCATGGTGGTGAAAGGAAAAGGGAAGGATATGTACATGCCTTTCGTATCGCTCCATAAAGATTACTACCAGTCGGAGACTTTATTGTCACGCGTTATAAATGATGCTTAGGATGTACGCCAAATATTCAAATGGTATTTTTATCCGCCTCGCCTTTCGTGCGGAAGGATTTCAACGAAGAACCGGAGGAGTATCGTTCAACTGGTGCTAATGTAGCTTTATTGTGGACGATATTACCCCGTCAGTATGTCTTTTTGTCACACTGTTATTTCGAATCGTAGTAAAAACTCAATCCCTCATTTCTCCAACAAAAAGTACTCGTATTAGCTGCTTAAAATTATGAAAAATAAAAATAAGGTATTTATGTCAAATTTTGGCTTTTAGCATAGGAATTAAAGCGTTAAATAAGAATGAAGCGTCGACAAGGCAAGATGGAACTTGGAAGCGTTCGAAACAAGCAACCCCTTCGGAAGATGGTACGGGATTCAGCAGGGCCAGATATCAGCGAAGGATCGTCCGTTATCCAAATCTCTCGGGTTTGTTTATGGCGCGGTGACGTTAGGAGAGCGACGAAGGAGAGGGCTGGTTACCCAGACCCTGCGAATTGGCTTTCATTAATCCGCTAACCCTATCTGGCTGGAAGTCGGCACGGGTCGAACACAGCCAACGGCACATCTCCACGTACACATTCTAAATCGTGATACAAGCCGAGGTATCCAGGTCGGCGCAGATTCTGAGCGAGTCGTGAACTTAAATATTTCAACGTTGGGCTCGCATTAAAGCAACCCTCCTTACGCTGCCTATTAACCTCAACGGCCGTTCTCGCCGGCAAACCACCGTCATCTGTGGACCAGCATCCACCGAACCACGAATCAACTGACTTTCGACCGTCCATCACTTGCATCGAGCTTCTCTATACGCGTCTCTCGCCGTGTAATTGCACGACAGAAACGTGGACACTACGTTTCCTGGCTTGGGATAGCTAGCGAGTCAGCATAATGACATCCCCTGATACGTAACCGACAGTTGACAAGCGTTCCGTTCCCTTTTCCGTTAATGGATTATCTTTCGCTAAAAGGGCTGTTGCAGGGTGCAGTACCTCATTGGAAATGAAAAATCAAGGTTCCTTTCTTTTTTCAAATTGTTTTATCGAGGAGCTTTACAACAGACCACGGTACCCATGGTGCGCCCTGAACCCTTCTCACCATAGAAATTTATACTTTTCGATTGCCATTACGAATTAACGATCGTGTGCAAGAGGATGGAAGTGCCTTATAGATGGGGGCAACGAGAAATATCATCGAATAATGAATATTCATGCTGACGAGTCGCAAAGCCATAATCAGAAATAGAAGGGAGTCCGTAAAGTTACTCCATGGAGAATCGCATGGCTACCATATTTTGTACGATGTATCCCCCTTCTAGAATGAATCTATACCCCAAAGTTCAATATCCCTCCCTTCAACATCTTCCAAATGAACCGTGGGCATTTTATAATTATGCTAGGACATCGTGGATTGATTTTCTTTGGCAATTCGGTTGCCGGTTAAATGTTAAATGGCGAACAAGCGACGAACTAGCAGGGAAGTGTACATATAATCTCCCTCGTACGTTGGACCATCGCGCGAATTATTGAACTAACTACGCTGTTATCCCACTAACATTGTGCAGTTGCGTAATACAATGTCGTTATCGCGTTTCGGTGCAATGTGCGAGGGAATATTTATCAGTTCGAAAGTAAACTTGGAGGAAAAATGATCATGGAACAAAGAAAAACCCTAAAACGAATGAATCGATCTGCAAGAACCCTTTCCATTCCCCGATTGCAGCTTCATTCGATTTGTGAACGTAGAAATCAGAGAACGATTCATCCCCCAACCCCTCTGCCGGTCGTAGGTAATCCGAGGACTCGCGTTTCGGCGTGGAAGGCAAGGCAAGGCAAAGGGTGGTGCAAGTAGAATGGGGGGAGGTGGGGTTAGCGCGGATGGCGCCATTATCTGGCGAGAATTTCAGAAAATATTCCAAGGCAAAAAGTATAGAGCGAGGCGTTTTAATTATCATTAACAAGGCCGGGCGTATAACTCAGAATTACGCGTTTATACGTAATAATACGTATGTACGTTAGAGGGTGTAGGTAGGCGGCGGACGCGTATATATACGTTCATATCCCGGACGGAAATGGCGCGAGGACCTACACGTACGTGTAGGTACATACCTACGTAATACCTACGGACAGCCTGGACGGAACGAACGGACGTAGAGACAGACAGACGGACGGACGGACAGCAAGAGATCTGCAACGCGCTGACTCCAGTGCCAAATGAGATGCGCCGCGGTGGGTTGTAGAGGTGGTGCCGCGCACCAGGCCGAACGAGCCTTTCCGGTGGTGTGGGTGGGCCGGCCGCCGGCCGGGGCGAATTCCCACCTTACCAATCCTATTATTAACAATTAGCTCTAAACTACTCTTTGCATATAAAATCATCCTGCACACCTCATAACGCCGGAATGGAAATATACATACTGCATGGTCGTCCGTCGGCCATACAGTGAAAAATATGTCGCGGACGAACCGCGGACCCGACTGTTAGAGGAGGAGAACACAGGCTTTCGTGATTTTACCGTTTCTCGATAGACGAGGGATGAAGGTGTGCGGATGTGGGCTGGCTGATTAGAAGACGAGGGTGAGTTGGTTGACATAGAAAGGAAGATTGACAGTAACACGAGGCAGATTCATAGATATATCATTTTAAAATTTTAGGATAACTGCTGGTTAAAATGATAAAATTTGGTACATCTGTCTTATAATCGATAAATCACGTAGTCGAAGAAGACCACAATTTCCAGCGCGTTGGTTCGCCGTGAATTTGAAAGCATCCTCCGGCATTGCCGTTAAGCAGCGAATATAAAAGGGCAATTCAGGGGGCGAAGGGTGGGCCAAGGAACTGCGGCGTGAAGCCGCGAGGGGTTGAAGTCGGGACAAAAGTAATGCAATACCGGAATATGTCACGAATTAAGCGGGGAGAAACTGGGAGTACTCTCCGGCATCGTCGTCGTCGCTTTTATTAGAATTATCTTTGTCACTTTCCCAAGTTTATATTTACTCCTTCTGCGAACCTCTTAAAGCTGTACCACCCCCCGTGGCATCCACCTTCCGCGCTTCCTTCAAAACCACCCTATTCCACCCCCCTCCCCTACTCTAACGCCTGTACGATCCATCCTCGACGACCAACTTACCACCCCCGCCACCGTACCTCTCTTCGTCGAAGAAGCAGCTACTCGCTTATTATCTTTACGAGTGGGAAGATGGAATTAAACTGAGTGTGCAGCCGAAATGTAATAATATTCATTACTATGCTAATGTCCGTGCGGCTCGCACCTTCGAGGGTTATGACTGCCGAAAACTTGCCTCGTATTTTTGTTATCTCCCACCGAACAGGGAGGCCTAACTTTCCTGATGATCCTCGATCGCTGATAACTGACCACACTGGATTAAACTCTGGGGCATTTAAATCATGAAGGTGTTAGTTTAGGTTCGATAGGATTTATTCTTTGTTCAGTATAATGTCGTTGGATGAATCAGACAATTTATATTTTAATTTCAAATATTAACTTCCAATTACTCACGAAACACGTTAAAAATTTATTTTAAAAAGAACATCTTGAGCCATGTTTGTTCCAACCGAACATTATGTTATAATTCAAAGAATAATTAAAACAAATAAATATCAAAAGAACCTCGTTCAGTCAAATTTGTTCAAATGCCATACACCAACTAAATTAATTCGTTCAAACACATAAAAATCTATGTCAATGTATTAAAAAAAGAAGCAATAATAACCTTTGACGCAGCACTTTCTCAAGACTATTGTTCCATAAAGCTTGAAGGCATACCTTTGACGCTACAAAAGGTGTATCGCGTTCAAAGGTGTATCGTTGCTTGCAAGATTTAATGATCGCAAATCATTAAATATTCCAAACAAACGAGCGGATTAAAAGGCCACAGGGAACGAAAGGAATAACCACCGTAAACTTTCCTTTTCATTGTTTTGTTGTAAAAACTGTGACGATTTTCTAAAGACTCGTGAAAAAAAAAAGAAGAAGAAGAATACCAAGGCAGAGGAAGAAAGAAAGAAAACTGAACTGGAAAAACATTGTTACGCCCGATGACGATTATTGTGTCAGCCGAAAGAATGAATTTCCCGGCAAAAGTTTTCGGCTTTAATTAAGGAGGTCCCTGTTCGCTGTTTTACAGCAGGAACTTTATAACGTCGGGATATTTCTCCGTGGGCGTCATGCACGATGAAAGTAAAGCCGACGGAAGAAGTATTTAATCAAGCGATCACCTCTGCCGAGTCTAAATAAACCAACGCTGAACGATGGGGTCGGAGATTACAGCGTAAGAAGGAAGGTGATAAGACGACACGGTGGGGCCTTGCCGGAGGAGGGTATCCTGAAGACAAGACGACTCTAAGAAGGGTTAAATTACTCCTCTCCTCGTTATAACTACAACACGTTTCACACCCCACCCCACTTCTTTTTACCCCTCTCATGTTCGTCGTAAACTTCCATGCAATCGCTGACTATATTTGGCGCACCTTTTTTTACTGACCATCATTTTGAAGAATCATTCTTTTTTATGATTTTTTCTTGTGTTAGTTTGTTTCTAATCAGTTTTTATCATTTTCTCATTCGAGGAGTTAATAATCAATAAACTTTCCTATTCAAACTTATTTGTGTCTGTTAATTGCAATTATAATCAAAGTTAATTTTCCTTGAAGAATGCAAAATATTGAAAATACTAAACGGTCCTAATTTCACACCCAAGGGATGTATCATCTGCAAACAGAGAGAATTCATGTTAGAGGGAGTTACACGGCAACACCGTGACACCGTGTAAGTAAATTACGTTCACTTTCACCATGAATCGCTGCAGCTTCGATTCCATCGCACGTTGGATAAGCAAGCAGCGTCAGGAAAGTACGCGCGTAACTCGTTTGTGCGTGTGCTAGAAGATGCTAACGTACGGAGGGCGGCACGGAGTTTGGGGGGGTAGTTCCTCGTGTACACCCGACTCCACCTTATTACAATTAGCTTCCTTATATATCTAATTAGCAAGATTCTTGGCGCGCAGGGTTTCAGTGCCGAGTGAAAGACGGCAGTTGCCACCGGAGCTCTTCGCTCCTGTCTAATATAACTCCAGCTTGCTGGTACACTCGAGTCTCCAAGACGTAATATGCTTCGCGAATGTATATGTGTTTGCACATCCCACTTCCTCTTTCGTGACATCACGCGTAAACGAACAGGCACCAGCATCGATACGCGAAAAGATTGAACTGGTTAACCCGTTAACTAGTCGTTTGAGTAATCAACATTTAACCCAAGCCTGCTCAACTGGTTCGAGTACGCACTAACAGGCGCGGTTTGGTCAGGATAAGGAAAGGTCATAAATTAAATCGTTAAAATTGATGTGTAATAGCGAACGAAGACACCGAAAGGGTTAAAATTAAATTTTCCGATATTGCACCACATTTGGCCTAGCAATTTTGTAAAGAAACATATGTAACCTCTTTAGATGCAAAGTAGCCAAGATTCACCGATTTTATCTTGCATTTTATTGTCGGCACTCTTGTTACGTCCGATACCTTGAATTCACGCTGATCCATAATGTAACCATCGCGCAACATTCCAAAGGAAACAAACGTTCGTGTGAAAAAGATAATTTTCAAAGGATCCCTGGACCACTAACGTAGCTTGGAGCAAATTTGAATGAACGGCCGGCTACCGGTTGGATTCAGCTTACTTAATTATCGCACAAAGAAAGAATGGTCGGTGGAAATGTAAAATAAAGGCCGTACCGTGTTTTTCAGCCCTTTTCCAGCCCCTTCTACACGGCCGGGTCCAGCTTTGCCCCTCTTTCCCCTCGGTTCTTTTGCCATCTAACTCGTCAGTCTCAAAAGACAAGCAGGATCTTTCCGTTAAAGAGAGAAAAGAAGACAAAGAATGGAAGAAGGATGGTAGACAGAGGGGTAGAATGAAACGCGGTCGAAGGTGGCGAAGAAAAGGGTTAACTTTCCACAATTAATAGTGGCTAACATCCATTAAAAGCTAATTCCTTTATTTATGATTCGCTTCTCAATCTTTCTTCGAGGCAGCCCTTTCTTGCCAGGCCCACCACGCCCTTTATTTGCTCTTCCCCGAGCAACAACTTGTTACGAAAGGACAGTTACCGCGCTTTTTTCTCCCTTTCACCCCCCCTATTCCCCCCACCCGGTCGCCCTGCTACGAATGACGGATTAAAATTGGAAAAGTTTTTGCTACCAGGCCATATTTTTCTGCGGCCAGGGCCCTCCTTAAAAGTAATTACGTGCCTGTAGTATCTTTGTCCGCGATGATGCTAACGTTTGTCCACCCCTCTTCAGATTTCGAAGATAAACCAACGAGAAGAAACCCCTTCGACAAGTATTACCCCAATACTATACCTATTCTGCAGAGTATAATGTTTCAGACATGTATTTTAACCCCTTTCGAGTCGAGATTCAAAAGAATAGGTAGCTGAGAAAAATGAAAATTAAAAACACCGTCTGAAAGGCAATTAAGATAAATAAATGAATGAATGAATGAATGATAGAACATTTTCACTGGAAATAGCAATAAAGTAATAAAAGAGATTAACAAATTCTTGTTCGTTGCGTTCGAAATCATCTTTAAATAGAAATTAAAGCCACGCCTATTAGTTAGTAGCTCGGCAAACGTTGTCTGGAGCCTCGAACGGGCAAATTATTCAATTTTACGGCGTTTCACGGAACAGAAGCAGCCTGTTCTCGGCGAAGCCCGGCGGAACGGACTCGAAGAGGAAAGGAACAGCGACCAATTAAGCCGCGAAAAAACATCGCGGGTTTCTAATTTCGCGATACACGCGCCTGGCCAGAGCGGGAGTGGGCGGGTGTGAGTGGGGAAAAAAACGTTCCTTCTGCCGTGGAAAAGAATAATTATTCGCGTATTTGCGAGCACGTGAAAGACTCATCTGACCCGAGGAACGGAGGAGGATCGATGCGGACGAGGCTGAGAGACCGAACGCGTACACTGGCCGTTGCCGGCGGGTCTGCACATTTTTAATTGTAGCTAAAATAATTACACTTTGAGGAGGACCTGGCCGCTTTGACACCGAGGGCCGGCAAAGGCAACGACGAAATAAAAAGTCCGTCTGTGCACGTCTCGGCGCGGTCGTTGCTAGGAATATGTAATTCCCTGCTCGAAAGGGACACGCTGCACGCCTAAATAATAATAAGTACGTACACTCACCCCTACCCCTTTTCCTACTTTTACAACCCTCGACACTTGTTCAATTCTTCGTCTCGTGTCGTTGATCGATACTTGACTTCAATATCAAATTTTGCAGATTTTCTTTTTCCATTTTTCTTCGCGTTATGGTATCAAAATTAAATGATTAATAAGTATAGATTACGTTAGATTAGCAACACACGAAATTGTTCAGTTTATTCCGGAATCTCCGAAGAACGATCACGCATGTTCCTTCGACTTCAGGCTTGCCGACTCTCTTCAGGTTCATTTATCGTACGCGTTATACGAAAGGGAACGGTGGAACGAAAAAGTTCTCTGACCACGCCACGTAATCAGGCGCCTTTGAAAAAATATTTCGAGCTTGGACTTTCGCAGAATTACGCTAAACAGATTCCCCGTTCGTATCCCGGATTAATTATGCGGAGACGGTAACAGTTTTCCCTTTCCTATTTTTTTTTTTTTATTTTAATTCCCCATCTATTTCAAAGGTTGATGATTCACGGAAACCTGTATTTCGAAAGGAACGTAAACTGATAGACGACGAAATTTTCACCGAATTTCCGTTACCACCCACTTAAAAACCACCAGCTGGGCTACTTGATATTTCCTCGAATGTTTTCCGAGTGGACGCTGCGAGCAAGTTGCAAGCGAAAAAGGACGATTCGTCCTGGGAAACTCTTAACGTGGCAACTAGGAAAAGCAAGTTTCAAACACTGTCCACAGATATTCGAATAAAGTTGTTACTTTCCTACGTGTAATACGAATCCGATGAAGCGTTACTACCATCACCCCCACCGCTGCTAGTATAATTATCATAACAATCGTTACTGTTAGATCTAATATTATCTACATTTTGCTTAATTTCCAATGTATTTTTAAAATTTCAATTGCATAAAATTTCTCATTACCCCTGACCTGACGAAAAATTTATTACATCTAATAAATTATATATCGCTGCAAAATTTTAGTAGTCGCAAAGGCAAGAAAAATTGCATTATACGATACGAGAGACGGAACATCATTTTCATCTTTGAAAATATCCATCCGGGCGGTTTCGGTTTTCAGTCACTTGGTAGATGAGGTAGAGCCGGAGCTTAATTAAGATATGTATTTATTTTAATTTCTTTCAGAGTGTCGAGATGGTTCCGGACGTTGGGTAACGCGATTTGCTTACAGCAGCATACGTCTCTCGTCTGGAGGGAGAAAGATTTTTTTCAATTCAGGCGTAAGGAAGACCGGACCACGCCAAGTATAACATAATAAATATAGGGGTTGAGGGTGGTGCAGACGCGGCACGCAGCACAGATTGAGGGGCGGGGGAGGGGGTGGGGGGTTGAATCTTGCCGTTTTGTTTCTAGTACCACTCGCGTGGGTAGGTACTTTTTTCAAAGACTAGCCGGAGAAAAAGTGCTCTTCTCGAAATAAAATTAGGAAACTGTATCCTTCACCCCTTTGAGAAGACACGTTTATTCTCCTTTTCGTTGTTTTTCCGTTCCATCTCGTTAACCCCTTTATTCCGTCGGAGTCGAGCGAACAGTCTGAAGGATTTCCCTTTTCTTTCCCCGTCCTTTGTGCTTTTCGCAGAGCCGACTGCACTTCTGCGCCCTCTGTCAACGAGCCCACCGGCATGGGTCTGCGTTACGCCGTTTCTCTTGCTTGCCTCTACCTGTTTACGATTCTAACGGGAGTTCCTCGCGATTAATTTACATTACATCGAGTCGCGGCGGTAATTAATTCCTCTTAATTAACTTTTTATCCGTGGCGCGTTTCGAGCGGTAAATAAATCATCACCTAACGTAGACGCCACGTGGACGAGGCGGATATCTTTTTTCTAATTAAAACTCGGCTTGGTCAACCGGAATGTTAAGTCGGCGTCGATGAGAGAAAGCTTCGAAGAAACTCGCCAAAAAGGCTGCGAACTCCTTAATCCAACCACGTGAACGAACGATAATTGATACGAATGGCCGCGAGACGCAGCACAGGAAGAGAGCCGCCCTTTAAACGCGTTCCCCTGGCCTATAAATTAATAAAGTATTCTAAACTTTATTACGACTTTAATGAAAATAATTATTAAATATTATGCGGGGTAATGTCAACGCGGCCGGCGTCGCGACGACTCGGTTAGGAACAGCCAGCCAACAGCGAGGGCTCATAGGAGACGCGAAGAAGAAAGGGGTGACCCCGCGGGCCAGCCCAGTCCAGAGGGGGGTGCTTCTGTCCGCGGAATTAAAATACGAGCTGGCCGTACGTTCTCATTCCGCGACAACCGTGACAACGAGACTGACGAAACGGCCTTATATACCTCTGCCTCCACGTTTCTGCCTCTTCTCTGTTGCTTCTCTGCCCCTTTTTTTGCCCGCGAAATCGTCTCGCTAGTTTCAGGATCGTCAACGTAACGCTCGTTCTACACGAGCTGAACTAGAGTCCTGCTAGCGACCGAAAAAAAAAAGAAGAAAAGCTGGTGATTCTTTTGTGTTAACAGGTCCTGTTGTTTGTCCAGGCAAAGTAGCCAGTGTAACGACCAACGTGTCTCTACCGTGGATGTATATCGATACACATGTTTCCTGATTTTTTACCGGCCCCGACACGTTGCGGCCGCTTTGAAAAATGGCCGTCCTAGCGGCTGGAAAACGGGAACGTGTCCGACTCGCTGTCTAATTTACCATTCTCTGTAATTATGCGACACTGGCTGCAACACCGTAAGATTTTTACAATATTTTTTGATAATCACACGTTTCGTAGGTCTGGGTCACAAGTGACCCTTCCAGTGTCGTGCAAGGGCTAAGTCTCGGCAACAGAGAGTTCCAATGTAAACACATTGCTTCCGGCGTTTCTTCCTCTTTGAAAGTAAGTACTACCGGAACACTTGTTTCAGTATCATCTTCAAGTTTCTCAGTGAATTTCTTTTGTCTCCTTTGTGGCGGCAAATCTTCCTCCTTTCAAAGTAAATTTCAACTGGAGAAGTAAAAAAAGTTTGCTGGTGATAAATTTGATGAATAAAGTTATGGAGCTTGTGCTGTGGAAGCGAGATGAAGGAAAGGAAGGAAAGAAGGAAGGAAGGAAGGAAGAATGTTTCGTCCTGGAACTACTAGTGGACTTGTCAATAAGGCTACCAAGTAGGTCTGTGTCTTAGATGCGGGATAGTTTAAGTCCTCTCTTTTTTATGACAAGTGCCTATCACAGCAGTATAAAATTTTCAAAAAATATAAGAGAAATGCAGCATGGTTAGATTTAAGGGAAACTTGTTCCCCTGGTGGCGAATTCTGAAAGCAAAATGAGTATGGAGTTAAACTTATAACCTTAATTTCTTTCCCAAGTCAATATTTTCCAAAATTTGGCTTACGCAGTTTCGTTGTCTTAATTAAAAGCAAGGCAACAGCGTCGCAAAATAACCAACGATGATATTCATCAAATTTAAGGAGTAGAGAACAGCGCTAAGAAACTTTCCTTTTAACCGAAGCCTACAATGGAAAGACTAATACGAGCGCATTTACGAGGTGACATTAGCCGAGAGTAAGCGGAACGATCGTCATAACCCGACACGGAACGGGTGGTGGCGTAGCTCCTTCCGTGGGTCCAAGTTCCCAATTGGTCGCCGAGTCTCATCGAGCCGTAGCTCGGGATAACCTCCAGTGATATCGCGGGGATAATTAAAAAATTAACTTTCTACTTAGCTGGTTCGCGAGGGCACAGTTAACGGGAAGTTGAAGTGAAAATTCATGTTTTTGAGGCGGGCAAAAGCTGCGGTTATTACTCGTTGGCACATGCCGTGGCCGCCGTCGCCGCCGCCGCCGCCACCGCCGTCGCCGCTGCGGCAAAAGCACAAAGCTGATGAGTCGGGGAAAAGGTCTCTAAATGCCTTGGTGCGCTCCTGCGGAGAATAAGGGGGAGGTAACGTGGATGGGCGAGAGTGGATCAAGGGGATGAGGAACGGGGTCGACCGAGAGGGTGGTTGCAGAAGAACGCGTGTACGAGAGGTGGAAGCACGTATGCCGGTACCCGGGGTACCGGTAACTCGCATTCGTACTCGTTTCACGGCACACTCGTGCATTATTTCCACGCGTACATGCACGCGCCTGCCGGTGCACTCGTTCACGGGACGAAACCAACCGCGGGAATGAAATTTTCTACGCCCCCGAGTACACGGTTATACATACTTATACATATATATATGTACACGTCGTCGTACCTGGCGGAGCTACGTACGCGATAGCAGCCTACTAGTAGTAGGTACCTACTCCTCTTCAGCCCGACGGTGTTGGTTGGGGGCCTGGGTGTAAATTATACCTCAACGGACGATGACGCCTTTCCGCATCCTCCGTGTAGCTACTCGAAACCCGCCAGGGGCAGTCGACGGTTCTCTGTGGAAAGCCCGGGACCCGGTGATTCGCTAGTACCACGCTAATTCTCATCGTACGATCGAGTTAACTTCCCTTGCTTTTGTGGCTTGACTATGCTGACTGATTTTTACCTATCCACGGTTACGTTTCTACCTCCTATTCTAGCGAATGAACTGAAGAATAACTACTGGAGAGGTTAGGATCTGCATATGATGGCGGCGGTAATAGGTGGCGCTTTCAAATTACGGTAGATGCAAGCACGTTATAACTTACTCCGGTACACCAATGAATAATTTATTTCTCTTCTTTTTTTCAAATTATCATAGGGACGAAATACTCGTATTATTCTATAATAATTACAACACTTCAATTAAAGATGTCTCAACAAAAAAAGAAATGAAATTATTCCCAAAGCGAAAACGATTCCGAATTAATTTCATATAAAAGAAGAAAAAGAAATATTTTCACAGTAACCTGGTCCTTCGAACCTCATGGGAAAACCAAGGGAAAGATCACGTGGATGGTGTTCAAGTAAAGTTCGACCAGGTCCTAGCAGTTGGCGATGGAAGGAGGGCAAGAAAAATTCTCGCGTAAAAATAATGAAAATTGCAAGACTGGCCCCCTCTTCTTGTACTACTTCGATGTGTACGGAGACGCGCGTCTCGGTCGAGGCACCCCTCAATTTTAACTTCAGAAACGAGTCTTCGCAGCAGCATCGCGGCTCCATCTTTGTTAGTTTTATCGTTGTTCTCGTAATGGGATCATTTGGATTCTAATACTATACCCAAGCGTCCGTACGGTTGCCAACGTCATCTCGGCTTCGTTTTCAGAGCACCTCTTCTTATCCTATACATACAACGATATTTTGCGGGATAAAAATTAGATAACCTTAAAGATTCGTAAACCTCGAACTGTGTTACGTATTCAGGAGAATTGTTCAAATCTACCGATATAACCTCAAATAACAATTGACAATATTTGGAAACAGAGTTAAAAGACTGAACAAAATTACACCTTTTCACAAACTTTTTCCGCCACTAAACATCATTTTGAATGTTAACAACAGGTTAGGCAGAGCGTAGCGGTCGAAGAAGGGGAAGGAATGCAAAGGCAGAGTTCAGGTCTTGGGACAAAGAGGTAAATAGAAAATGGACGTCAAAGCGGATGTCTCTGCCGCTTTTCACGCGATGTCGAACAATGCTGTCTCACGGCATCCGTGAAGGAGTCATCACCCTTTCTTAATGTCCCTTGCTGCTCGGTTGGAAAACCACGAAGCACGAAACAGCATGCACCGTTGATGGTCCAAAGTCGTCGTAGCCGCGGCAAGCGTAAACGCATACGCTTGATACGCACTTTCACAAGTCGAGGGTGCGGACTACGTCAAAAAAAAACAAAAAATGCATAAGAACAAGAAAAAAAAGACGGGATAATAGTGAATGGCTGGCATTTAACATTTAACGTTCAGGGTTCAGACGGGGTCCAGCTGGTGGTTACACGAGCCACCTCGTTTCGCGTTTTCCAGGCGGCAATTGAAAGCGGCCTGCGCGCGATACACGTCGCATTAACCCTAAATGCATTTTATGCTCCAGCTCGCGCGACTCCGAGCTTCCTCGTTCGAGAAAGAATGAACCCGGCTTGAAGAGGAGACCGAGGGCCAAAGGGGAACTCGCGGTGTTCCTCGGGACCTATCTTTCAGGTGATTATGACATAAATCGTAAAAGAAGCGGCTAGAGGCTGCACACGCTCGAGGAGGTCACACAAGAAGGGGGGCTCCCGAGCTCTGTTTGCTCTCATAATTAAGCGCTAAACGCTGCTATACCGCTGTTGATTTCATTCTAAATGATATGAAATTCCTTTTTCATCCACCGACGGCTGGTAAAGTGAAAGTTGAAGAACTTGAAATTGTTTGGCATTTAGTACTCAATAGTGTATTCATACTAACCATAAAATTAACCATAAATTAACTATGCAGATATCTACTAAAATCTGCTTTAATTATCCCGATTTTCTTAACGAGACTTTA
The DNA here is from genome assembly GCF_907164935.1 of Osmia bicornis bicornis. Classification (NCBI taxonomy): domain Eukaryota; kingdom Metazoa; phylum Arthropoda; class Insecta; order Hymenoptera; family Megachilidae; genus Osmia; species Osmia bicornis. The sequence continues at coordinate 5,356,406 of NC_060216.1, read as the reverse complement.
TTTTCGTTCGATGAAAATGAGGAAAAGGGGACTCCTTATCCCATGCCGAGACACTACGCTTCGAAGTTTTGTGGTTGCACGATACAGCGACGTTAGTTCGCGTATAATAAGGTGTCGTCTTATCTAATGGGGTCGCCAACGTGGGCTTGGAAGAGTGTATCGCCGTGTATAATGGTAATTACGCGTTATTAACAAGCCTCGGTGGTGTCGAGGGGTGGCGATGGTTGCCTCTTGTCTAATTAACTGAGTTTACCGCGACACATGCCCCCGTATCACAGCATCTTCCACCGTTCAACCAGTGACTCAAGATTTACGCTAGTTGGCAGACACTCAACCCCATCACCACTTTTGTAAAATCAACCTGACCGATTGATTAAACTTGCCATTTAATTACGTCATATTGATGAACGTCTAAAATATTTCATGTTCAACAAGAACACAGAAGAAGTTAATCAAGAAGAGTGGGATAAATGTAATAAGAAAAAGACATATTTTGTTTCTGACACGTGACTACTCTCATGGAACACGAAAACGTAGCCTCGTTACCGGGACGGTTCGAAGAATGCTGATAAATCAGACAACGTGAACAACGGCTGAGAAAGAAACGAGTAACAAAGACAGAAACATCAAAGTAAGGTTAGGATCGTCCCCCGGGTGCCAAGCCCCTTCCACCGAACGGGGTGCAAAGGGGGTTGATCCGCAACCAGGGTTGCGGACCAACTCTCCCCGACTCATTAAGTACGATGCCCTTATCCTTCGGAAAAAACCGAAAGGGGGTGGACAGAAAGAAGGGGCCGATACCTACGTATATGCAGATATGTATGATATTTTAAAGCATCGATATCACCTACACTTCGACGCTTCGTTATGCGTGGGGTGTATATTGCGTTACTTTCGATTCACAATGGCTTCTACCACCCTAGTTGATACTTGGGAGAGGGGAAGCAATGAATCACCGAAACATTGCATGGAATCGATAACAACGCCAACATCGTCTTCAATGTGCTACCGATTATTGCACTACCCCTGGTGATATCATTTTTAATATTGGATCTCAGTCAAATACGACAAACCTGGATTAGAGGTATCTGTGGTTCAATTGAATTTTAAGGTTAGTTTTAATTTTGATTCAAACCTAACCTAACCTGTTTCATTACCTGCCCGCCATTATTTACTAAGATTCTGATCGATATTTATATACATATGTTAGGTTATGTTTCAATTATTCTTCACAACCAACGTGAGTAGTATTGGTATCATTTGGACACAAAGGCAATTCGCTTTCAGACGTCGCATCCTCGCAAGAGGCAAGTAGCGGCCCGGTTTTCGACGTCCCCAAAGCCTCGCATCAAACATATTCAAATACGCAATAACACATTATGATTTATTTACCGATACTTTATACGAGCTCGCGAGTGTGCGACGCCGTGCTTCATGGCTTGTATGAATATTAACGAGCAACCGGCACACACCTACCAGTCTCTCCCTCAGCTAGATCCAACCCTCCTTGGACAAAGTGCGTGCATGCGTGCGTACGTGCGTGCATGCAAATATACATCGGGTTAAGTGTATTGCAACCGTTGGAAATCCAGCACCGTGTATCTTCTCTCCGTTTGTCGGGAATCTGTGGGCAGACCGCAGCCTCCTGAGCCGCAGCCAATATTGGAAGTATCTAATATGCTTTTGTAGTCTCCCCGCTCTCCCATGACTTCTGGGGGACGGGATTTCTACCCTGGATACACGTTCCATCTAAATACCAACGGCGCTACGGTAAATTCTATACTCGTTGATTTTCTAATCGTGATCGCATACCTATTATATAATCTGGGCTAAATTAGATTAGGTTATGTGTACCTTTATAGGATTTTGAGTAAACCTAACCTAGTTGAATTAACAACAATTATAGGTACCTTAATTTTTGATGTTCAGTTATTAATTGAATTATTCTCTAATGTTGGTAATATGAGATCTAGTATTAGGAAGTGAATCGTTGGCGAGGATCAACAATTCAGTGGAGCACTCTTCTGTTAGATAGGGAAGGGTTGATCAGCCGGAGCCAGATCATCGGAATTCTCCTCGACGCAACGGCACGTCGCTTTTCCGTGCAATTGCCTCCTAATTATCGCCGTCAACTAATAACTCGCATTAATTTCGGGCGATTTAGTGGCTGTGGCGCGTGCGCATTACGAATCCACCCCGATCCGGCCTCCTCCGCGAGCGTCGAAGTTTAAATTGAATTGGGTTGGCATGGCACGGCGCTAGTTCGCGAAACTATACCCTATATCCATAGATATATAGGTAGCACGTGTAGCTTGTTCGGGGCACAAGCGGCATCGTATCCGAAGACCATCGACTGGAGAATAGTGCTCTCTGTTTATGGGACAAGTAACGCTATGGAGATACAGTTCGGCTGGCAACGAAGTACAGAAACGTGCACCTAATGCTAGCCACCCTTCCGAACGGATTTCACCCTGACGCCCTCTTCTTCGACACCCACTTCTCAACCTGCTACGACTTCGCTTGTCTAGACCTACCCCTATCCCCCGGTTCGGTTAGCTGTGTAGGTGGACGCGAACGACCACGAGCATCCAAGTGGACCAAAGAGGGTTTGCTCGTTTCTGAAGCGAAAGTGAAATCAAGGGAGGAATACAGGAAAGGGACAAACAGAGACAGCGGGTATCGAAGCCGTCGTAGAAGGTATCGGGGAATGCTTCTTGCCACTGTTGGGTCTTTGCTTATCGGGAATGTATAGTGTGTTGGTCAGGTCGTTAGCAAGTTGTCGAGATTAAATGCCTTCCAGCGTATTAGAAGCTGCACTAGCTTGATTAGCCCACGGTGATTCCCGTGAGAAGGGGGTGGCATCGATCTCCACCAAGGAACCCATCGTACCCACCGGGGACATCGTTGGTCCTTACCCCCCTGAACGCCGACCTCCGGCTGGCGACACACTCGATATCTGCACGGAAGTGTATTATCTGTTTGCCGTTTAAGCGATAACCGATAGTTCAGATGGTTATGGGGAATTTAGTTAGGAGGTTAGGTGCTTAAGGTAGGTAGCGGTTGCAGGGGGTTTCTTCGACGTAGCCAGAGGTGCCCTGGGTACTTAAGGTATTTATTCGCTATTAATCTTATAATTAAGTTTCACACGTCCCATACCGCAAAATGAAAGGTATTTTATTAATTCATATATTTGAGTCCCAATTTATCCCATGTACCGTACAAAATAATACCTGGGAGTTAAGGTAACGTCAGTTCAAAAAATTAATGCTTGGACGGACACAAACATAACCTCACTCGACTCGGTTCCGGTTCCTTTCGCACGAGATTTCTTCCATATCTTTCATGCAGCTTGTTACTGCCTAAATGAGTAAACCAGCTAAAACCATCTCGATGCGGGCAAGAAGGCACCCTCCGGATGGTTGCTTAGCAACGTATACGAGCCTTCGCACATGATATCAGTAGGACGAGAAAAGCTTCTCGTACAAATGGTTTGATTTTGCCAAACGGTCTGATCTCAACGCATTGATCCAATAATATGCAGATTCCTTCGTTTCCTGCGATTCTCGCGTTACCTAACCCTCCATGGACCTTCCTACGTTCGAATACAGTAACGACAGGGGACAACCATTTTTATCGCGTTTGAGGTTAGGAAATAGTATAATGGCGGCATAAATTGCTGCTATAGATCTATAATGCAAAAAACTTCGTTCGATCAATGGATAAGTTTCAATAATTTAATGGAGTTAACGAATTCAAAGGATATTCGAAAATTAAGTTCCTATTCAACTTTCCCTCGATGGAAATTCGGTTAAACTTTGCAACAGGGTAAAAATGCAAAGCCAGTATCGCGAATATATATTCTCGGAGCTCGGTGTTTACGGAATTCAATAGGAAACTTGCTCGTTTCACGGAAAACTTTTTTTCCCCCTTCGTCGGATTGCACCATTTTCTGATGCTTTGTATTGAAAATTCGAGAGAAAAGAAAAGGAATGGAAGAGCTCGATCCTGATTCGAGAAGGGAGGACACGTGCGTGGTTCCGTTTTTTCGTCGAAGGGGGTGTAGTAAACAAGCGATATAACCCGACTACGCTATCCAATATTGAGATTGCTGTCTTTTGGAATATGCTAATACGATAATACATACAAATGTGCCTATAAACTATAGAATTTTCATAAAGAACATGCAAATGCTCTGGTATCGAGTCCGTTGCACGGTCGACTTGGGGTTGCTGGCCCTTGAAAAAGATTGATACCTCGTACCATCGAGCAATCAAATGTCCCACGGCTTGATTCGCAGGCTATGTATAAAAAAGGAAAACTAGGGTTGCTATAACAATATCAGAGCACTGCAATTAGGTAAAAGTAGTACAGATAACTGTAAAAATATAAATGCAAATGCGACGTTATGGCGGTTGGAATAATCGTAATTCTCCTGTATGTTGGCGCCAACGAAAGAGTGCTTGTATTGAAATATATTATATTAGGTCGATAAATTCGTGATTGTCAGATTTCCTCCCTGTAGAATTTCATCAAATCCCCTAAAAATCGTTATGAAACAACGTGTCAGTGCAAACTCTAAATATATCGATGCTCCCTGGAGGCGTTTGGGTCTCATTAGTGGAACGAATGGTCTGTGCGAGCATTCTGAAATAAAAAAGACCACCGATTCCAATAGAGTATAAAGCGAAAAAAAATCCTTCCGTAATAGAATTACTCGACCCGGGGCGGTCGTAAACGTATTCCCAGGGCCGATAGCCATTTTTCTCGGTCAAGGGGCGAATTGGCTAAACCGCACGCGTTTATCCGAAGACAGATAGTGGAAAACAACACAGCACCCCCTGTTGTCCCGATCCTTTGCACCATGCTTTCTACTTCATCTTGCATTTCCTACCTCATTCGGATCACTTAATTAACTAAATCAACCTCTCTAACCTGATACTCGAATCAACACTCGATTCTAAAACTGTTTTCAAAAGTATTCGGTTCAAAAATGGTCATAGAATAGTCCCCAGCATCACGTCAATCCAAGGACCAATTGAAAATAACTCAGCCTAACTTAAAAATGTGTAATAATTGAAATATTTAACATTAATCACCGTGCCGAACTGTGAGTTGGTAGGAGACCACTGTAAGATTAATTGAGAGGACGCAAATATTTTTACCAGTCATTGTATATAGACACATCGTATCCGTTCACGTTTTACTCACACCCATTTGTAGATCCATGGGTTGTTCAGAGACCGAAGAGAAATGTTGGGCATTAGGACTGGGATGGCGGGCAATGACGGAAGTTGATTCGCCACGTTCCGCCGTGGGACTTGGCCGGCGCTTCGCGAGTTGTGATCTATACCCTGTATATTCCTGCTGCCCGTCCAGCCTTCCTCTTGGGATTTCGTGTGACGTATGTGGCTACCTGACGAGAGAAAACAATCTTCGAAAATATATCGCTCTTACCTGCCCACCGATGCAGGACAAGAGCCGCTGCCATCCCGCGGAACCTTGATGGATACTGCTAGAAGAATATGAAATTCCTCACCTAAGGATTCTGTAGGGTGTCTTATTACCAATATTTCTTCTTCTCCGGTAATGGTTACGTTAAATCACAAAAATTGATATTTTCATTAATTTAAATAATTTCTATTCCCCGCATTATGTTGAAGAGAAATTTTTTTATTTGCTGCTATTTCTGGTCACCTGGCCAACCCTGTCCACTGCTGAGGCGAAACACGCGGGGTGGTACCTTTACAATTGAATAGCGTTTCGCTTTAATTGAACGCGGCATAAATCGAATCACGGCAAATTGACCTTAATCGCGTCGCTTTAAAACCTACATTCGCACTTCATCATGTTCATTCGCTTCGAATGGCGCGCATCATCTCTTTCAGCTAGGTGTTACGCTTCGAACGTAGCAACGAATTGAAGTGGCGCTTTCCGGGGCAAATGGTACGTAGGATAATTTATCGGAGTATCGGGAAACGACAGAGAGCGGATCCATATTCCAATTAAAGCTCATCCTGCCGGAACGTTGCGCTGGATATTACTTCTCTGACTGCTGCTAGTACTCCTCCCTCTCCCTTTCTCTCTCTCTCTCTCTATTTCTCTTCATCCTCCTTCTTTCCCACCCTCTACGCTTTCCGTTCCACCCACTTTCATCCCTCCAATTTCTCCATCCCTTACCCCCAAACGCTCTCTTTTCCTCTGTCACTCTTAATTCCTCTCGTTCTCTGTCCAACGACCGCGATCCCAACACTCCGTCCTCCTCCTTCGAAACCTGGCCTCGCTCATCCTTTCGCCACCACCGCTTCCATGCTGCCTCCTCGTTATTCTCCTCTCTTTTTTTTGCGCGCGTTTTGCTTTCCAGTCCATTTCGCGTTGTAAACTCGAACTTTATGGCCGCGAGTTCATATATACGTGCCTGTGCATCGCGCGTTCCAGAAGCTTCACGCGACCCATGAACTTTGACTGCTGCTACCGCTATCGGCGCGAATCGTTACCCCCTGACTCTTACGATGGGACGATACGGAAGTGGATGAAAATTGCTGAAAATTTATTTTAATAAGCGTTCAAACCATCCAACGACTATCTTTTGAATACCAGCGGGCGCGATGGAATTGAATCCACTCGCGATGATGGGAATGGATAAGGGAATTTCGAAATCGAAATAGCACGATGCTGAATCTCCACAGAAACGGTGTCCTTAGTAAAAGGCAAAGACACAAACGTGGTTGATTTAGGATTCGTGTATAACCGCGATCGAGCAAGACCGAGCGTAGCGCCGAATGGAATACTAATCAAAGATACACAAATTCCGTTGGCTAATACTTCAAATCCCCGTTAGCCGGGATGCTGAAATTAAATTATTGGATTAGATGCCGGCGACGCGAACCCTCCTGCGCTCTGTTCGCGCTGCTATATCCAGTCCCTAACTGCAAAAGCCGTTCGGCTTTACTTACCGAACACCCTTTCATCTTAACTTCTTCACTTTAATCGGTCTGATTTGGCTCGTTGATTTGATCAACATTGTCTCGTGGACCTCCTTAAAACTAGCCCTACCAGACGAGCGAGACTCGAACAAAAGATCTTTGTCTAAATTTTTTTTTCCCCGATCCGTGTACCGATTGCTCATCCCCTATGTCTGGACGATTTCGTCATTGGGGAAGGAGGGGTAGGTCGGATGAAAAGGCTATATTTTCATATCAATGATTTTATGACCACGTCCTTCCACCCTTCCAGAGGCGAGGCGGTGTCGCTGGGCACCCCGTAGGAAATCTATATTTTATCGCGCGTAAAATTCTTGCTATTTATTCGCGTATAAGAATTTAAATGTTTCCAAAATGCGAGTTGGCCGGGCGTGGATCGTCTTCCGCTCCTCCCTCCCTCTGATTCCTTGCCCTGCCAGCGTAATCCTTACATGATTTAGAGCAGCAGGGACGCTTTCGAGAACGAACGGCCGAGGAGGAGAGACAAAACGCCTCGCGTAGATTAAGTTCGATTCGCTGTGGCATATTCTTGCTGGGCCACGGGGAAATATGATCGTGGTATTTTAAAATAACGACGCCATTAGCGGCGGACCGGGAAGACGCACCCAACCGACAGTCCTCGTCTCGTTGCCCCCAGGCACTTTTTTCCGGCGGGGAAACTTGCCTTTTTCCGTGCTTCACTACAGCAGCGTACCGTTTCTTCCGACCTCGCAAGATAGTATCATTGAGAGGCAAGGGTTCTAATCAACGCCTACTTGGAGGATCTCGCCCTCTCTAGACTAACATCGATATGAGAGAAACAAAGTAAACAAATTTTCCGAATCTAACCAGCAAAGATTCCCTTTAACCCTTCGTTGGGAAACAGTTAACGTCGAACAAAGATTGAACAGCGAGAGAGTAGCTACCGGCAGCCCCGCGATTCGCCGACGCCTGCGGCAGGAATTATATCGGTGAGTCGGGTTCCTTGTATAAATCATACATATTCAGGCGCCGACAACATTTCCTCGAATAGCTACCAGTGATCCGTCTAATTTATAGTTTAACTTATCTAAATGCGCGCAGCGCCTGGCGGAGAAGAGAGAGGTTGGGCGACCGCCTGTCTAGTCGGTTCGGCTGCTGTCGGTATACCTCAGCGAACGACACCGCACCGCACCGGTTCAACCCTTCGACTGTTTAGCATTCCGTATTCGATTCACCGACGGTTCCCACAGGGAAAGCCAGTGAATTTTTACGCGCGAAAACCGGACCAAGAGGAACTCTCCGTCAACGGGATTAACAGCGATCCCGTAGTCGATAAATCATTGCCGCCTCGCGGACACCCGCCACTCGGACAGACGGAAGAATTCCGATAATCGGATGAACGTGACCGGAACACTTGTTGAGTCGAGAGATATAAATCCAACGTTCGCATTGGCAAACAATTATTTCAACGATCCGCGACGTGTTTGCTCTTTCACTTCGCTGTACCGTAGAGGAATTTCATGAAAAATATGGACATCGGCTATCTTTTGTCTTCGTCTCCCTCATACCCAGGTACTAGATCCTGGAACGAATGACTGATGGTATTAAAATTGAACACTCGAACTGACAGTTGGTTCGTACAGAAAATAACAATTTACAAAATGAAGTAGACACGAGGCCAATATCCTCCTGTCTTTTTATTCGCATTGATAATGGTTAGGCAGACGGTGGGTACGGCGCGTAAAACCAGTGGCCTGTTTTACAAGAAACGGGGATGACGAATCGTTTCGTGGGGGATCGGAGAGGGCTTCATCCTTTGATATATCGACGCAAAGCGGTGAGCGATTCCCACGAAGGATACCGCGAGCCAATCTTTCGGAAACCAGCCCCGAGACCAAAGGAGCGTGATATTTATAGGGCGGATTTAAAGTATAAAGTTCCGACCGCGGGGGAAGAGGTGGAAAGAGTCGTACTAGCATGATGTTCCTATTTTCTGGAAGATCGAGACTCCGGTTACGACTCTGAATTCCAATCATCCTACCGCTTCGTGTCTCGAAATTCAACGTCCGGTAGAAACAATGGCACGTGTACTCGAAGTCAAACGACCATGATGGTATACCTATTCCACTGGCAATGACCGAGTTACGAAATGCTACTCTTCCAGTGCTTTCAGTATAAGTGTTAAAAGGAATTGAATGGTCCCTTTTTCTTTCTTTCGTGTATGCTGATGTTTGTCTCCTGGAATTTCCATGATCGGAATAGATTCCTCTTTTCAACGAACCCTCCCCATCGAGCGTTTTTATCGCGTCCTATCGAGAATATTTTGTAAACAACTTTCTCCGCTGCGGGGCTTCAGATTTAGTTGGAGAGAGTCGCGTCGCCCTTTATCGCCGCGAAACAAATGTGACAACTTTTCATTCGTTCCTCTCCCTTCGTGTCTTCCGCCCCTCCGCAATAAACGCTCATTTTATCACACACGTCCTGTCTCGCTTCTTTCCACGCTTTCTTCTCCCACCATTCGTTCGACACTTTCAGAATCGTTCTTCCTTTTACAACCCCGTTGTCGAGAGGGATGCGGTACCAAGGACAGGTAAGTGGTATCAGCCAGATCACGGAAACAGAGGAACTATAAGTAAAAGCAAAGTTCAAACAAATCGCACGTGACCAGCCTGCGAAATGGAGGCGTCTACGCGTGTACCGAGGGTAGATTCAGTGGCTTTGAAACGAAGTACAAAAGGAGACAATCTGATTTACCTTCGGGACGATGCTGAAACCTTTTACGAGGAAACTTTCTCGATTGCTTTTGTTGTCGCGAACGACAGCCAGAGATGTCGGACAGCTTTCTTGCATCGCGTTGGAATTAAAGGTTTGCATGGTAATGGACTTTGGAATCAAAAATCATTAACATTTGGTAATTTTTTTTTTTAAATTTTCCTAACATTTGCATTGGGAATTTTGTTAAATGGAATTCTACTTACTTAGATGTAAAACAACCAGTGTTAATTTCGAAGCACCCCTAGAGGGTGGGATGGTGGATTCGTAATCGGAAGGAAAACTTTGAAATCCAATATCGAGAGACAAGAAGAGCTCGTCGATACGTCAGGACAATTCCCACCGCAAAATCGCGAAACGAAAGAGTGGGACAAAGTGATGGCGTTAAAGGGATGGGACTTGAAACGGGGTGAAAATCCCATTACAAACTATCCTCGCTTCGGTCGACGTCGTCTCCTTTTGCTGGATCCTCGAACGCGAGATCTTTGCATGAATATGTAAATCCTTATTTTCGGATCGAGTGCACTCGAAACCGAAAACCGACCTGAAGAGGAAACCGTTCCACGTCGACGTCCGCTTTTGCCGTGGAATTGATTTATTAGCTCACTCGACTTATCCTCGTCGAGGGTTCACGCCTTCTACCCCCATTGGAAAAAAAAGGTACGAAACAAAGGTGCATTGAGTGCTCTCGATCAAATTTCATGAACTGAAAATTAATGGTTGATTGTAGATTCGTTGGATGATTAAATTAATCTTTTTGTAATTTTTATATTAACATAAATAATTAATTTCAGATGAACACATACCTCAACTTCGTAACAAACAGTTCACAGAACTCGCTGAAGTATCAACAAAGTAAGTACGGCGAAAGATGTAGAAAGAATCAAACGGAAGAAAAGACACGCGTATAACCGGACATCGATAGCAGAAAATTTGATAGGGGGTGGTTGGTCGAGGAAGGACAGCCGCGGGCGTCTCGTTCTCGAAAGTTTTAATACCCAGGACGCAGAGTGAGGGCCCTGGCAGACAACATGGCGAGAAGAATGACAGAGAGAGAAAGAGAGAAAGGGAATATTTCGGATGATTGGTATTGTCGGAGCTCCGCGAGATGCAAAGAGCCGTGGGGTGGATTCGGCTGTATTCAAATGGGGTAGCCATTAGAGTTATGTTAGAATATATTGATTATTGGGGGGATCAAAGGGTAGGGACGACGGGATGACGCCACTGTCGAGTAGCAGAGAGAAAGACGAAGGGTCGAAACAACTGATTCTCTTCTCTGTCCCTTCCTTCACCCCCTTTTGCGACACCCTTTCGCTCTTTCCTTCCGCCTATGCCAACCCTTTTGCCTCTGTCCAGCAATTTTGACTGACTTTTCACCTGTCGTCTTGCCAAACTCAACTAAAAGGATCTGTTTATTTATTTATTAGGTGTACTGATGAATTCTAATCGAAGTTTTATTTGAAAAATGAGAACAATTTAACGATCCTTGAGACTTGAGTCGTCAGCTATAACTCTATAAATTTTCTACATCGAACGCTTGGTCGAAATCGTGAACCGACGATACGCGAAACGTCGCGACGCAAGGATTTCAGCAACTCGTATGATCGTTCGGTGTCATAAATGTCAGAGACACGTAGAGCGCAAGCTCACCTCGTTCGCTTGGTTCTAACAAGGGGTTGGAAATTACAAAGACAGAAATATAGTAAACGAGCAAATAATTTCGCCCGGTCTAATTAGTTCAACGTAACAAATGGACACACAACAGCGGAGGCGCGTTGTTATTTATGCAGCGGGATCGTCGCGAGGCGACGTCGTAAACAGGCGGAGAACCGCTGGAAAATATTATCCACGGATACGCGTCGGTTTCCCCAAGAACAAAGGCATGAAAGGAAAACGCGGCGTGGCAAAAAGGGGAGGGGGACGGTTGGGTGAGGATGGCGTGCATTTCAAAGATACGCGAAAAGAGCGTTCGAGTAGGAGGCGATTCGGGCACGACACTGGAAAGTCGAGAAAATATTCGCGCGAACAAACGCGCCGGGAATTATCGAGCATTAGTCGATGGCTGCTTTTGCCGCGCTCGAGCACCGTTGGAAGGGGGTTAGAGGATAGGGTGGTATATACGGCGAAGGGATAAAAGGGAGCAGAGAAGTACAATCGATGAAAGGGTTGGACGTCAAACCCCTTCGTGTCGCGATCTTCTCCACCCTCAGTCGGTCTGCCACCGCCACCGTACCGCGACTCACCCCCCTAAACCTTCCCTCCACCCTTCCACCACCCCCGTATAACCACCTTCCACCGCCATCCGAGACCACCCACCCACCCATCCTTATCCTCATAGCTGTAACTCACCGCCACACGGTAGCGCCCTTGCCGCGTACACATTTACATAAATTATTGATCCCTAAAACACACCGCCGCCAATGCCATTGCCACTGCGGAGACCAAACCTTAAGGAGAACCACCGGTGCCACTGTCTCCTATCACCGATCGTTATCCTATCTTCCAGTCCTTTCATTTCGATGGTCATCCTTCAACCATATTCTGGTGATCGACTTCGTGAAATTTTATTTTCTCCTTCTTGGCTTGCTACTTTTTAAAAGTTTCTATTTCTTTGTTGGCAGGTCAATTTATTCAATATTTTTTCTTGACCCGATTGGTGTCACGCAATGAAATTTCAACGGGTGCCAAACGATTCCTGTCGCCTAATACTTTAATTATGATATTTTCAGCGGCGAGACGGGGGTGCATTCAGGACACTCGGAAGGGAGCGTGATGCGCGGCGAAAACGGTGCTGCTACGTCATTAAGCTACGCATTGTTCGCAGAGGGCTGATTGTCTTGGCCGCTCGTTTTAGCCGTAGCTAGAGAGACAATTGTTCAATATTCCCATTGATCTGTGAGACTCCCCAGAGTCTCTCTGCTGTTCATCAAATATATATATATATATCTATATATATATATATATATATAACGAAGTCTTTTGTCAATACCTCAATTTTAATGATATGAGGCAGCAACTAAGCATCGCCTACCCCGCATCCTTCTTTTCCCGTCGAAGTTGAATGGGGCCAAGAGAAAGAGCAGAGAGTGCAGATAGATGGTCGACGTTCACGCGGCTTTATCCTCCGTCAGCCTCCTCCCACCATCGCATCCACCAAGTGTACAACACGCGTGCAACGACGCGTTTCCGTCGGATCGGACGGGACGCGACGCGGCGCGGCGCGGCGCGGCACGATTAGTGAGAAACAGCGTCGTTACTTTTTCCAGTTTTTTCGGAAAAAAGAAGGAAACGGGTGACAATAGGGGAGGTGAGGTTGGAACGGGATCACGAGCAGGCGAGAATCGCGCGGTACTCGCGGGGATTGGGAGAAACTACAATGAGTTACGGAGGGCTGCGATTCTTCATTGCCGATGCGAGACTATTATGTCCTCTGTAGGGACACTGTACGTTTGCTTTTGTTTACCGACTACTGCCTGCCGTCTAACCTGCTAACGCGTTCCTCCTCGTACAAAAAGGGATAAATGACGTTCCGCTTACCGTCACTGTGTCATTGTTGCTCGGGCACGATTGAAATGACTCTGCTAAGGACATAGTTACACTAGCAACGTTTTCTAACGACCAAGGCTAGACGCAAAGAAAAATTGTAAATGTAAACATTAGAAACGATCAACGATCGGATTTTGAAAGAGCAACCAGGTTTCGAAAGACACCCTTAGAAATCAGCTGACGTCTTCGTGTTTCAAGTGAAATCTGCAGTCTGGAAATCGCGATTACGCGCGCGGTCAAATACCGACACTAGACCGCACGGTCATAATTAACAGTCATAAATTATCAATCTGAACATCGGTTAACAGTGCGCGGCCTGGCGCCTGCAGTACACCGGCGGACAAAGACAGGTACCGGAGACGGAGAAAGAGCAAGAGCGAGAGGGTGGTGGATTAGAACGGATGTTGGGGGTAGAGGCGGTGGTAGTGTGCCGTGCAGAAATGGTAGGGTGAACGAAGGGTGATGGGCGTCGAAGGGCGACTAGGATAGCCAGCGGCTAGGTGATTGATATAGAGGTGCGGTCGCTACAGAGGCCAACTGTGCTAGTGCTGACTCTGTAACGTACGAATCTGCGAGCATTGCTGCCCGTCACTAACCCCCTTCCCCCCCTCGAGAAAGAAACAAATGTCTATTCGGTTCGTAGAGCTGACTGAACCTTGGATTAAACGACTAATTTTAGCTACGATCTGTTCAAGTAGGCTGCTAACGTCTAGGCAAAAGATCAAAAAGCGAGCAATTACCTAATTGCTTATCCGTCCGTTAAGAACGTTTTAATTTCTTCCATCATCCACTCGAACAGAGAGGGATGTAATTTTCCCCCGTCGAATAATTTTTGCAAGAATCCCATGCGCAAAGAAGAGCACGGAGGTGGCTGAACCGATAGTCGGTGTCTGCAGTCCAGCTCAGAGATCCTCTGACAGGAATACAGACGAATAAACGGAAATTCAGCAAGGTAGACCGACGGATGGACGGACAGACACCCGCTCCGAGATCCACGCCATGGTTATACGCTTTAATTCCTTCGACGGCTTTAATTCTCATATTCGTATTCCACCTCCCCCCAGGTTCCCTCTGACCGCTGCCTCAGTCCATCCACCCTCCTACACTTTCTCCCCTTGGCCGTCTCTCCTCGAGCCCTCAACCCTTTCGCCGCCTCTTGCCCACTGCCTCGACGACACACGCATTTCCAGAATCTCGTCCCATCCACCATCTTTCTATATTTCAAATCGTTCATTCGCATAAACTTCTTGGTAATCTGTATTGTTCCCCGCGACCATTTTCCGGGAATTATTTATGTTTGGTGTTGAATTAAAGGATCGAGGAAAAAAAAGTCAGTTGGTCAGATGAATTGGTGCAATTAAAAGAATAAAAAATTGAATATGCATCGGACGAACGAAGTAAATTGATCGGTCGTGAAGGATATAAAAGGGAGACGAGAGAGATCTCGCACGACCGATGGAATTTATTCCGGAAATACGTCCTCAGCATGCGGAGGGATAAAGATATTCTGGTTTTTGCATGGATTAGTAATGGAAGCTCTCTCCCGGGATGGAAGCTCTTTCAGAAGGGAGTCGTTCGGCATCGTGGTAAGGGATGGCCAGTGTTCCGTTTGCAAAGCCTTCTTCTCTCTTTTCGCTTCTATCTCGGGAATTATTGTAGCGGCTTCGATCCTTGCCCATTCCAACGATTTCTTCATTCTTCATTCTTCTCAATTTTTCCAAGTAACGACAAAGTGGACAGTTCGGTATCGTCTCAAAACTTGCTTCTTAACCCTCCACAGTTTCTTCCAAAATTCCTTGGGTGCAGTTAATAGAAGATTAAAAGTACGGTATCTTGACACAGAGTGTTAAGAATCGAGACCGAAAATACTATACCACTGACAGGATGGTAGGTGATGGTATAGAATTAATTCGTAGATCCAAGGTCCGATGCTGGAGCGCAACGATTTTCAACCGAAATGAAATACCAAGAAATGAAAAAACCGGCAGCAAAGGAGCACTTTTTTATTTGCAGCCAAGCAAATCCTGGCTGCGAGGTACTCTGGCTGTGGAACTGGGTGTGGCCGTGTGGAGAAGGGTTGATGTAAGCTTATACGCATGCAGAAAGAGATGCCCACAGGCAGAGGCATGGGAGACGCGAGGATGGCATGGAAGAAGGGTCGAAAGGATAACGAATATGACGTCAATTTTAAGGCAGGCAAGGGGGAGAAGCAATCACCGTCGGCTGGGATCGACCATCCCCGGATCACCCTCTCCCGCGATTCTCACACCACATACACCCCCGCGGACTTTGAACTTTGACTTTATCAAACTACAGGAGCACCTTCAGCCAGGTGGAAACGCGTGTATTATGTTACACGGCGAGGCAGGCATCCTTTGACGCCGGCCTCGGATCTTGCCCCGTGTGGAATTCAACGGGTAAACGGGCAAGGGGTGGTATGGGGGGGGGGTAGGGGGAGGGGCAGAAAGAAAGAAAGAAAGAATAAAAGGAAAGAAAAATCAGAGACCAGTAGCAGCAGCCGTAGCGAGTTCATCGCGTTAAACAGACAACGCTAATTAGCGGATACTAATTATCGGCACAAAAGTCGTCGTCGCGTTAAGTATTCCCAATAGCCCCGTTGGGGGTACACACACGGTTGTTGTAAGCGCACAATCAGCCCTCCTCGGGACCGTCAAATTGTACAATTGGTTTTCAATGACACAGGGAAGTTCGATGTTCAGGCGTTAAAAGGCTAGCGTTATAGCCCCCAAACAACTGAATATCGACGCGATGTTGCTGCTTACGATTTAAAAAACCCTTCGCCCGCGCCGCGCGCCTGTAGCCCGAGAAGAGGGGAAAACAGATGGCTCGGCAACTTAGAGTGCCCTATTATGGCTGCGATGCGATAACGAGGCAACGGGAGAGACGCGTAACGACGCGTAATGACGCGGGACGATGGAAAAGTTGACTTCCTTATAACAATTACGTCATTAATAATGATCGTAATGCTAACGACTCATCTCGTCAACAGGCAGAGCCACAACCACAGCCACAGTCAGAGGAGCAAAGAGAGAGAGAGAGAGAGTGAGAGAGAGAAGCGAGCCGCGATAAAAGCTCGGAAGTACGTATAGGCGCCCGAAGCCACGGATATAGAAACGCTTTAAGTGGTGCATTGGAATCCCTCCCTCCTCCCCAAAACCCGTTGACTGCCACCATCGCATCCCCCATCCCATCTCAACCATCAGTCCCATCGGGCGGCCGACGACAGCCTATTGTTTCAACGTATTAGTCATTCGACGTATCGTAAAGTGTGCTGGCGAGGTACTCGCGGTTCTCTACCTCCTCCGAAACCAACCTCCACCTCCGCCACAACCATCAGTACCAACACTTGCGCATTATGGATCACAAACGGCAGCTTTCAACACACTCTTTCGCTTCGTACGCTGACGCAGCTTGCAAAGCTCGCCGCTGTGGGTCACTACCGTACGGACGCTATCCTGCGTCCGTAGTGGACAAAATGAAAGGACACTTTGCATATTTCTATATTTTAAAGAATATTTTCATTTTTCAACATTCTATACACTGGATATCTTCTTCAGTATGAACACATTCAATTTTAAACGTATTCAATTATAAAGTAAAATATAAACAATTGGAAGATCTCCTACTATGGAAAAGTAACACTTTGCACGACAGACATTTTGCATAGTGCATTATTTTTTTTAATATTCATGAATACTGTATATTTTTAATATGGGTCAAAATAGTTTGCTGTAAGCCATTCGAGTATAAAAAATATTTACATCCTCTATAATCATTTTGATGTTATAATTGATTGAAAAAGGAGAAAAGCAAAATACATTACGATGTCCTAACACGATACAGCGGTTATCGACATTAATTTCGAAACAAGCTACCTTGTAAAATACATTCATATTTCTAGCAAAGAGGTACACGAGAATCGCTGACCGATATGGAAAAAAACTTGCATTGAAAATAACAGGCTGCAGAGTGACGTACAACAAAAGATTACTTCCTATACGGTAGAGCTGGTTTCCTTTAATAAATCGTGGTATCGCGTTCAGATAAAAACACATTGTACAACAAGTTGATACAAAGTGCGGTTCAGCGTAAATCTATTCACTTTTCGTCGATTCTTTCTTTGCATAAATTCTATCATATTGTTCAACGTAACGATCTACACGAGTTTTTAAGTATTTCAGATAGTCTGAGATTATCTGTATACTTTTGATTATATTATAAAAATTTTAGATAGGTATATTTACTTTCCTTTCACGATACCCTAGAATTCAAGATCAATTCCTTGAGAATAATTCAACAGGAATGTGAAACGATTTAGGAAACTATGAATCAACGTAACGACTCGTCTTCGGCCGGTTTACACGTAGCTTTCGTGTTTCAGCACACGTGTAAACACAGGATGAAAAATGTTCAGAATGCAAGATAGGAGGACAGAAACTAGACATCGAGGAGAAATGGTGCGCATAACCGACGAGTTTCCCTGCTTTTGCTTTCTTAGGTCATCGCGTTCCGGCCTTCATCGATCAGTTGATCGCGGTATATCGTGACCCGCCGATCGTACTTTAATCCAACGATGCAATCGAGCACTGCATTGCGCCCCTTGTCGTGCAACTGCGACACCAGGAACGGTCGCACACGATTGCTCGCGGATTTCATACTGATATTGATTGGACAAGGCTTGGCTTGCTTTGCTGCATGCACGCCAAACTAATCGTGTGATCTTCCTAACGACATAAGTATGCTCAGACCGCAAACTTTTACTCCGAACTAAAGAATCAGCTCCATACATAAGGGAGCCCCTTGGAAAGCAAACTGATCAAGAGGAGAAAAGTGATGATGTTGCGAACGTTATCTCAAGATAAAGAACGAAAAAATATGAATTTGAAATAGATATGTCAGTTATAAATTACACGAGTATATCTAGAATTCAAGTTTCCACAAACTCTTGCTTTTAAATTCAAAAAAAAAAAAAAAAAATGAATTCAATGTTTATCAAGCTGTCGGCACAGCCAACCACCGCAGACTGTGTTAATGTGAAGTAAAAGGTGATCGCGTATGCACACGGCGACTTAGGCGGCTGAGAAATGAAATAAAATGGAAAAAAGGAGGAATCAGTTGTAAAGTAATTATTAATGCCGAGGCATGCAACGCGAGAAACTTTCGGCGGCACGCGAATAAGCCATATTCCTTTCGTAGTCCAACTTTGACTCTGGAGAGAGGGTGTTCCACCCCGACTGATCGTCTACTTTAATTTCTCATTGGCACCATATCGCTGCATCAGAAACCTGAATATTGACGTTTCATAACCAACGGTCTAAAAAATCTTCCTAATAAAAATTCTTGTAATATTCCCAGATCGGCGATTGATAAAAAATGGTGGTTTTCCTCAAACACAAAAGTAAAGGGTGTAGAGATACGGCGCGAAACCCAAAAGACCCGGGACACCGGTAAAAGTGGGCGGTAGATTTATCCTTGGCGGTGATTTCCTCAGATTTTTCGCTCGTATTATTTGTTCGACATCAGGTCGACGAAGGAATAGAGAGAGAGAGAGAGAGAGGGGGAGGGGATAGGGAGCTCCGTCCGTTTCTTTACACTGCGAAGAATATCAATTGTTAGAAATACAAAGGGTAAGAGAGCCGAGGGAGAATCGCGACGAGATAGAGCGACGAAGACGAGCAGAAAAAGGAAAGAGACCGGTTCGCGTAGTTTGGGGTAAGGAAGAACCACCAACGTTTCTATATAGACAGAGAGAGAGTAACGTTGGGGTAGCGAAAGGAGGGTGCCGCCTGTGGCACACCACCCCTGTACAAACTAAATTCTTAAGAGAATTTAACCGTTTGAATAGCTCGCAAATCCATTGTAAATGTTTACACGGGATTTGCACGGCCCGCCCCGCCCCTGAGTCTTTCGCTCTTTCCGCTCACGCCCGCGAGCTACCTGACTCTTCGGTTTTGCTGCTCGAAGAAATTTCGATGCTCCGATCAACCCTTCAATCTCGATATCGATTACCTAATCCGGTCGTTCAGTTCTTAGCTTGAAATTATAAAATATACAGTTGAAAAAGATGATGAAATTAATATTTATGGTAGTTCCGTCACCTTCAAGGTCGAAGAAAACTACCTGTCAAAGTAGGATGCAACAAATCTAGTGTAGGACCAATGTACATCAAGAATTCCTTCGGGAACGAAATCGATTTAACGTAGAGACGGCGCGGCGGGGAGCATCAAGACGGCGTGGCAGAAGGAGGCTCCCCAAGGCAGTCGCGATGCAGGCAAGGAACTTTGCTGGGAAACTTCTATCAAGAACACAGCCGAGACCGCAACGATCAGTAGTCCTTCCCGGTAGCAGTTCGTCTCCGGTTTACGGACGTATGTAAAGCACCGACCGAAACAGAGGCCAGACCTCCGCGACCGCTTCCCTTACCTGCTCCTCAAGACAAACAGTGGCGGTGTCTTAACAAGTGGACCAAGCTGCGCCCAAGACAAAGGGTAATTGAGGGCAGGGATTAATACCCCTATACAGCGGAAATCCAGCTAGCCCGCTCCTCTCAGACTTCCTCAGAGTGTATCTCTCCCTTGGAAGGAGGACACATTCGCTCTACCGTCTCTCCCTCGCTAGCTTTCTGTTTGTCTCTGTCACCGACCCGATACAAACCTTGTATCTCCTTCCATTTCTTCGACTCCCAACATTCTCTGGCTACAAGGTTTCTTCCCACTTCCTCGTTTCCGTCCTTCGAGACCCTGAAACAGACCCGGTCATCTTGCTAATTAAACAATCAAATACGGGCGACCAACGCAACGGTTCGCCATTTTCCTTTTCCCCCTGGTTCGTTTCTCACGAATCTTTCGAATCGGTCGACTTTGTCTCGAGTTCGATCGCTTCGACGGAATTCTACTTGGGCAACATTGAAAACTTGCACGGATGTTAACGAGTCTTTTGGGAGACGACGGGGTTGCCGGATCTACGGAGAGGGAAAGAAACGAAAGGGGAGAAAGGTGAGAGAAAGTGAAGACGGAGGCTTTACCCTCGCGGAATTATAATACAAAATGTCATAACTATCTTCCTAATCACACTTTATTCTAACTGTTCCCTCCGTAACGAGGTGGCGTAGTCCTTTGTGCCGACTGCAAAGTACGCGGACAAGCGGATCGTAAAGTAGAACCACCCCACGGGACCCCAAGGATGTTTCAACGTTCTTAAGAGCATGAAACTCGAAAGGACGCGTTTCGAGAAGGCGTACGAATATTACGATTACCCTCCTAAGCGCAGTTCATTATCATCGTTTGCACAGTACAGATAGAGCGGAGAAGTTCGTATCGCGCGATACCACTGTTCGTTCAGGGCGATAATGATAACGACGTTTCAACGAGTATCGTAAGTAATTATATTTCGGAGTATACAAGGACGTGATTGAAACTTGCTGATACATCATAATCCAGCTAACTTTTTCAGTGTTATTGAGCGGAATGCATGTACTTGTACGGTTCAAAAAAAAAGAATTTTCAGATTATGGATAAATTATACGAGTAAATTTTTGTTCGATTTCAATTTCTTATTTCCTCATTCGAATACGCAGAGTGTTTAAAACTCTGAAACAAAGCAGCTAGATATTTTGTATTCCGAGTATCTAACCGCACAACCGCGTCGATGGATTAATTATTGACCGGTCGGCCGATGACCGGGGGCAATTACCCCATAAAACGACAGAAGGAGTACGGAGGAAAGAAAGCAGATCTCGCAAACAGCGTCACCTAGATACACGACACGAGATAATTGCCGTTATAAATTTTACATTTTATTGCCGATCGAGCAACGACGATAGGCCATTATTGCGTGCGTTCGATTGTAATGCATTATCTTTCGCTGCCTAATGGTACCGCCAGCCAGTCCCTGTGCTTCACGTTTTCGTTCTATCGTTCGATCACCCCCCGCGCAACAAGCGACAGTTGCTTCCTAGAGACGTGTGCACGACACGATTATGTCAGAAGGAGCCAACTCGTCATCCCTGATGATTCGAATGATAGATTAAGCGGTGATAAACGTTTAGAATCCGTGTTGTTTTCCAACGGTGGGTATCGTCAATTTTCCCGTTCAAGGAATACGCAGTGTCTGACTTATTCATTCGTAACTGGTGCGCCAGCGGAGTTACCGTTAACCTTACTATAATTTACGAAGTAGTTAACCGCGCAACCTTTGACCTACGAGCGTCTTGCATGCAGCCATTGGGCGGTTGTGGGTGGCTAAAAGGCAAGACTACCCACCGATGCAACTTGCACCCGAGTAAGGTATGGGGGGAGGGAGTTAAACAAGTCAGGGCAGGGGTGTAAGGTCTTTTCGAGACCGCACTTATGTACATGTACCTGGCTGCGTACCTGGCAATGCCACTATCGATTATTAGTTGTTATCTTGGTGAAGTATTGCAACCCCCAGCGACCAAGTAGCAACCAGCAACGCGACGAGGAACACCGTACAGCACCCCGGTCAACGGGGTGTACACCACCGCCACCCATCCTCCCCCTTCGGTCGTGGCACCAGGGCCTCGGCCACTTGCATACATCACTCGACACCGAGATAAGAGTCGGATGGATCGTTATACGGCCCGGTCTATGATTAATAATTACTCGCGAGCCTTTATCAGATGCCAGACGACGGTAGAGTTACCTCGATAACGAGTAATCAAACCCCAACAGCCTTTACGTTCAACCGGACGGTTCTATGCTCGACGTCAGCCTCGCCTTCAAAGACATCCACCACGATTGCTGAGTTAATTCGTCGAGCTTTGGAAAAATAGCTTTGGATCCAATTTTCATTTGGATCAGATAGATTAATTGTCGATTGGTAACGTAATCTAACGTATCCCAGTATTAGATTAAGTATCGATTTCCATCGCATATGCATGTTTAGTAAGGAACGTAATAATTAAACTAAGAAAAGAAATTTCTGAAACAGTTGTATCTATCGAGGTCGTTAGTTCCGGATCGCGGACGTAATCGCGAGGAACCTACTTAAGCCTAACGGGGCGGACCGCGTGTCGTCCCGTGACACTTTCTCGCCCTTGTAAATGCAAATTTTATTAATAACGAGGGAGTTATATTTCAAATTGGTCCGAGTTTCGCGCCGGCCTGGTAATCGCACACCTTGGGTCACGCACCTGCCGTCGCCGAAAGAAGAAAAATCGCTTTGCACGTGCGACCACTAGGTAACAACTAAGGTATACATTTAAACAGCGATATCGCGGTACGGTGAAACATGAAATTTCTTTGTATTTGAATAAGAACTGCATTTAAAGGGAATTTATTGAATCGTACGGTACATTTAAGCAACTTGACGATAGAAAGTTGAAATGGTTCAAGAATTGCTCGCCAGTACCCACCATTCGTTTCGACGGCGTATCGTTCGATAAATTCAACGGTACGTATAATTTCTAAAACACATACGTTTGATAAAAGGCTGCCGTGCGGAGCGAACGACGTTAATCGTGATCAACCCCTATGTCGACCAATCGGAGTGACCAATCGACCGGCAACGTCCAATAGCGTTGGAGATAATGACGCTGGTACTGTCACGTGGTGGTGTCACGTGGTGCACTCGGTTTTCTACCAGCCACAATAAATGCGACGTGTAGGTTCCGTGCGCTATCGTCAGCCACGATCGGATATCAATAGAATTTGCATAAAAATCTATATACGTGTCCTCGGTAAGTCATATTGCGCACTCCAAGCGATGAGACACCGTGTGTTTTATGGAACGAACATGCCGTCGCGTAAAGATTATACTGAACGCGGTCAGATAGGGACAAAGACGTTTTGTCCGAGAGTACGAGGATTAATTACAGGGTGTACGTGGGCTTGAGGGAAAATCGTCGAAGACTGGGGTAGTTACCATATTTTTTAACCGAATATCTTAAAATGATATTGGTACGTTTAATAATTTGAGTAAAAATAATAATTCCAAATATCCATTCGCATCTTCACCGTATTCGTATAAATAATACTAATAAAAAAAAGGAAATGGTAACTTTTGCACTCGTCCAGTCTCCTGTCACTCACTTGCATGATAAACGTAGCCCACCGTGAAAAAAAGCTTGGCTCATCTAACCGTAATTAAGCCTGGCCCTCGAATTAAAAACCGAAGCTCGCGTCTGCGTGGTGTACTCGCGAGGCAACGAGGAAAGCGGAAGCTCAATCAAACCGGTCTGTAATAAAAAAAAAAAAAAGGAAAAAGGAAAAGAAGAAAAAAAAAAGCGCACTCTTTCGATTCGTTACGCGGCAGCGGGAAACGAGCGCAAACACGAGAGACGGCACGTGGCCCATGAAAACGTAAAATCGTTCAGAACGAGTAGTCTGCAGCGATGCAGAAAAGAAAAAGATCCGAGAGAGAGGAGGCCGGCTGTTGCCTCGGCCCCCTTTTTCTCTTCTGGCCAGAAGCTTGTAGGGGTTCGGTTTAAAGGCCGTTTTCGGCGGAAAAAAACACTGGGCCGCCTGGTAGCCACTGCACGCGGCTGATTTCGATTGAATAATTTATGTTTCATTACGGCAGCCCGTGGCTTATAGACGCCTTGCAAACGCCGACCGTTCCGTACAGGCACAGAAAGGCCTGAGCCAACACTGGACCGTCTGAATCAGACGGCCTTTCACATATTTCCTATAGGCATTCAGGGCAACGGTGAAAAGAATTTTGTATCGAGGTTATTGAAGGGACCCGACTGGCCGATACCGCAACGATGACTACCGTCCTTGGTCCTTCGACCATATAAGATGCCATATTTTTTTCTTGCATCCGCGCTAAATTGCACGGCCCAGAAATTGGCTTTAGATGACCTACTGGCAGTCTTAGGACACTTGTTGTATTTAATCTTTAGGTACCATCAGGGGTTGATCTGATTTCACTCTGGCAAGATTAAAAAATTATTGAATAAATTTAATGGAAATTCGCAATGTTTCCAATATGCAGATTTTAAGGAAGATAACGGTGATACATTTCGCGCAAAGGGAAGAATCGAGGGGTTGCACCCGCGAACAGAGGAGGCCCGGAATGAAAAACATTCAGGGAAAACCTGAAAATCGTCTGCTATATTATTAAAGCTGTCCCCATCCACCTTCTACGTCACCTAAAATATCCACCGTGAACGAAGTATGCATGTCAATATTTTATAATACGACAAGACACATAAGGGATCCCACCCCCTCCATGCCACTCGATATCTTCCCGTTTGCCAGATATTGTTCAAGGGTGGAAATTGATAGGGTGGCGCTGATATAATCTAGAATAGGTACACGTGAACAACAGTCCCTCCCTTCTTTCATTTTTTAATTTCATACTGATCAATAATTCATCGGTCAACCCCTTTTGATTTCTTTGATCGATCCTTTTAACCCCTTGCCTTATTTTCTCGACAATTACGCCTGACAAAATCAATTGATAGCAAAAAATTGAAATATGCATAATTTGTAATTCAACAATTCTTATTTTGCAAATATGATTTTGCTTTGATCCACTGACTTGGCAAACTATTTTCCAAGTATTGAAGAAATTGCGAGTTGCTGATTGAATGAAACGATCCAAGACGGATTCAATCGTGACTCTAGGGAAAACAGGGTTTCATTTCCACCTTCGAATCAAGGTATCGTCGATTTCTGTCGACCCTCTCGAAGCTGTGGCGAATAAGGCAGCGGTGATTTACCGAGTGAAATTTGAGTATCGCGAAGCACGCGAAATGCGTATCGCGAATCCAATATACCATTCGTGGCTCTCCCTCTATTGGTTGGCCATAACTCACGAGGGAGACTCCAGACAAAAGAAACGTCTACACATGCTCTCCTCCGAGGAAAAGCACAGATTTGTCCGAGAATTTTCCGGTTGGCCGATAGATAATCAAAGATCGTCGCTCGGTAAGTCGAAATTTCAATGCAACTCAAAATACCCATGTCTCTATTATTTATAAATTATATAAATAGCCCGAGAGAAGTCTGTGTACACTGGCGTTCCTCAAAACGAGACCAAAATGATACACGCTCCCTATGCAAATCACACTTTTTAAGCGACGACGAATGGACGAATGGTGCTGTTGAAGAACCCTGGTCACGCCAAACTGCAATCTTGCACGAAAAACGGCGAAATTCTTACGATTCTTTTGACATTATCAAACAAGGCGTATCAGTATTCTTTTAACAATAAGAAAGGTCCATAAATCTGAAACCTTTATATTGATTTCAACTGTAAAGTGTAGATAAACATTCAATAATAAAATGGTTCAATGGGGGTTGATTCATATCATATTGGTCAAAGGTTTGAAAATTATTCTTAAATCAATCTATAGTAGAAATTTCATTTCTATTGTGGACAAAATCAACCCCTCTGTATTGCTCTCATTGTCAGTTTTGGTGTTGGGGATTTGATAATGGCGCAACGCCAGTTCGCAGCTACCCCTTTCTATCGGGGAATCACGGAGCCGTTTTGCATCGTGCTTCCAGTCGATAAGAAAGCGGTCGACTAGCGACCCCTTAACCTTCCATCGACGATATCTACCCTACCGACTCAAGTACAAGTCAGCCAATGAAATGCAATTAAAATAACAATGTTCCTTGAGACGTTTGTACTTTCGGAACTGAATAATTTTGAAATTCTATAAGTTTGGATTGTCGGATTTCAGAACAGCGAGCAGGCCAATCTGGCATTGTCCATCATTGTCCACGGACCGCCGCTACCCCATTTTCCCCTTCACGATTTCGATCGAGATCATTCGTCAAATCGGGAAATCAATTACCAGAATGTTTGCCAAGAGAACGTCTTAAGCGTTTTCTTGCAGGTTCCTGGCAATAATGGTTCGGCTGCGTGTCTTTCGTGAATCGTCGGTGACAGAATCATTCGACAGGAAATAAATCGACGGACATTCACTCGCCGTTCGTTTCCCGTTGGCGAAAATGCATCTGTCCATTAATGTTTCATATTTCCCCTCCCGTTATGAGGAGCCAGGGAGCCGATTCATTTATATCGTTCAACGTGTATCGTGCCAATACTTGATCGACCCTTCCCTGGATCGTTTGTCATGGCAGCATAAGTCCGAGAGCTCGTATATATCGTTTAAACATGCACGCTATTCTTGCATTCGTCATCGAACCACACGACAACGGTTCGGTGTAATTACTGATGGATGTAATTACTCCGAACGTGAAATGTGAAGAAGTCATTTGGGCAAGGCCGACTTCAAGATTGACGAGCCAGCTGAGAGCGAATTATGTGCCTGACAGAAATTCTATATTAGCAGAGAAATTTACTCCTATTTAATAGATTTTGAATTTGAAACTGATTTTTCGGTTTCCATTCTTCCTTCTTCATTTTAACATTCAAACGCGTCGCACGGTGACCATATTAATACCCAGACAATATGGTTGAAGCAAAAGAGTTAATGGTCAAGAGAGCACGATGATAATGTATGTAGAATATTTGTAATTGTTGACGTTAAAATGTGCTCACCCTTCAAGCTTCTTTATTCCTTTTTCCTCTCTCGTTAACGCAATGTGCCTACGACCGAGGGTCAGGAACGTTCCTGTCACGTTTTTCGGTCGGGCCCTGCCGAGTTATTTATTTCACGCTTAAAGAATCACCTACCGTCCATACCGGGCGTTATCCGACGTTGCATGCGGTCGACTTTGGGCAAACTGTCTTCTGCAAGCACGGTAAAAATCCGACACACGGTGGCGTTTCGCTGCCATGGGCATTATAAATTGTGTAAACACGAATTTAAACTTTACGAATATTTTTTGTTCTGAAATAAAATTCTGAGGATTCTGCTGAAGAAGTAGGGTCAAATTGTGAAAGCTGTTCGTTAATATTATTCGTTGTTAAATTATTGTTCAAAAGAACCCTGGTATTCCAGGATTGAAACGGAGGAATAAAAGTTAGCTCGCGACTGTTCTTTCGCGATTACGCTGGAAGCCGATCGAAAAGAAACGAAAATCCACGGAAACTACGTGTCAGAACGAGTTCGCATTTGATTCCTGCACACTTTACATGCGACTCGTACACAATGCAGTCCATCGGAAGTTGTCGTCTACTACTTCCGCTATCTGGCTGCAGCACGTCTGTCTGACGGCCCTCCCCTGCGTTTCGTCTCGTCACGACGAAATTCCGACGGATTCAATCCTATATGGAAATTCACAACACCGACCTTTCTTCTGTTAAGAAATACCGCCAGGGAAAGATGAGTTCCATTTGCGACGAAAGTGGGGGGACACCGACAATCTGTCATACGAATTAAAAACGGCTATGGGTCTCGTGCGCCCGTTTAGACCCTGTTATATTCAAACGTCACGCGACAAATCAAACTTTAATATATAATCCAATTGATGGTAAAGCTCTTTGATGGGCTTAGTACTGAAGTAGTTTTAGCCTAATTGCAAAATGCTGTTATTTAATTATTTATCTTTCTAAGGGATTAGTAGTGAAATTTATTGCCCGATGAAATGATATTACGTGATTAGTAATATTATTCTTTTTTCTATTTTCGAATTTCATTCTGGTTCTAATTGGATATCGTTGTTCTGAATACAATTTCCTAAAGGCGCAAGATTTTTCTCAAAGGGACCGGTGCAAATTAAATTACCGGAAGATTGATCAAGAAAGATTTAAGTGGCAGGTAACGTGTTAATCCGAAGCTTAGAGGCGAAACATTTTCGGAAGGTGGGAAGATGAGTTGGCGTGAATTTGACGTATGGAAGACGTCGAGTGGGTTTGTACGGTGGTGTCGTCGATTCGTCTTCCCTTGCCTTTCACCATTGGCGAATCCTTTTCGTTCTACAATTCTACGTCGCCTTGTATAAATGGTACAAGCATCTGGGAACCATCCATTGACCAGGCTACATCCTTCTTACCGTAGATTACTCTGTTCTCCGCTCTTTTCGATTTATCAATTGGTTCCTTTCATTTGGACATTCGATTTTCTCTATCTGACCCCTCGTGATGGCGGCTTTATAAATGAACTGTAAGGTTTTATTCTCGTTGAAACTTAAGAAAACATCGGAAAAATTGTTAAAAGTAGCATCTGAAATTCTCTTGGCACAAATTTCTCAATAAGCAATCTTAGAAATGCGAAACATGTTTCCACTGTTAGCGACAATTTTTCTCCGTTAAGTGGCCTTATCTCTAGCTGCTCTGATTTTTCAATTGCAAACGTTGAACCCGTTGCTCAGACGGTGTTATTAATACAGATTACATCTTTCCGTGGGCGACGAGCGAAATCATTTCAGGGAATCCTGATTGCCACCACATGCGGGCGCGTTTAAAGTCGTACTAATTAACACGGCAACGATTCAAGATGTCGGCACTGCCACGACGACGAAATGGGTTGAGAAGGTGGAAGTCTTAAGACGGCGGCGTGTTCTCTCCGGGGAGCCAAGTGTTAGGAGAATTAACAGCAACCCCTGATCTTGGCCCTCTATGCTATCTCCCTAATAATAAACTGGTAATTCCCAATGCCCCTATAAGTTACTCCCTTTCAACGCCACAATAACCTACGAGTGTTAAGACGTATTGTCTAACGGGTGTTCGTTGTTCGTTCTGTCACACGCACGAGCACTGACAAGCATTTGGTGATCGATGAGCTAACAAAGGCGATGCGAAAGGTCCAACGAACCAATTACATCTTTGCTATACTACAAACTCAGGGATTCGTAACAATAATAACCCTTGTCAAAGTTTATTTTCTTTATGGAATAACACATTACTGTTAACAACTTAAAAAGTTGCTCTATCGATTATCAAACCCCAATTAAATTCATTTCAAAATATAAACAGTTGAATAAATCAATAGAGAAGCAGCCTAATAAAAGAGGGATGTAAAATACTTGCAAAATAGACATCGAAGAAGAGAACCACCGCGTGGTTAACGAACCAGAATTGCTGATTAATCGACGGTTTCTAATTTATCCGGCGAAGTAAGCAAACACTGGGGGCAAGACAGAATTTCCAGATACCTGGGCCAGGTTTACCGCGATGGAATATTGATGATCACGCGTTTTGCATACGTACCCTCTTCCGGATATTTAGCGAAACTCCGTCGACCGGAAGGTAATTCGCAGTTCGAATGAATTCGTCATGATTTCGTGAGCAATGTTCACCCGTTACATCGTTACAGCCTGTGCTCACCTTCATCATAGACATCCGCCGTGGCTTGCAAAGTACCCCGGCTTTTCGAGGTGTAAACCGATAGAAATAGTAAGCGAAAGAGAAGGAGAGAACACGAGGCTGTAAACTTTCGGGAGGAGAACACTCGACGTCTCCACGGAACCATTTAGATTTATGGGCACAAATTTCTATCTAATAAGGAAACAAGATCCATACGGTTACCGAACATAACGTTAGCAAAGATTGCAGTTAATCTTATATTATAAACTAGAAAATATATCTACGTCGCTGATAAATTGAATCGAGTCAGCAGTAAAAAAGAGTGAGAAGTATCTTATTGCGCGTGAAGTACTTGTATCTCTCGTGTTTAGCGGCGGGTATCTGGTTCGTAGATTAGGAACGAAGGGGACAGTAACAGTGACCGATAAATTTTCACGGCGGCTGTCTCTTACTTGTAATTAAACGCACAATTTAAACGAGCCGTTAATGTCAGCATGCCCAAACCAAAGTGTCTTCTCCTGGTAGGTAAGTGTCCTGGCTTAATGCTAGGATCAATTGGATCGTCTTACGTAACAGTCACGTAGTAAAACTTATTGCAATTTTCAATCGTATTTTAACTCTTGATTCTACTTCAATTTATAATAAACTTTGAAAATGGAAAGAGGGATGATTTCATGCGATATGACCTAGAAATAGTCACGAGTCGTTCGTCGAAACGACCTACGCACGTTGCATAGTAATTATAAAAATTATTATTGATCGATCACGTGACTAAAGAAAAGGATTTTATTATGCATGCGTATAAACGAAACGCGTCCCTAATTACAGCATTGTGGCGACCCATGCCACGTACCAGTCGAACATCTGCGATCCATCGTGACGGATAAATCACCTTGGGACCACCCTCCAATCGCATCTCGGCCATCGCCTTGCATATAGACAGTTACTAATGAGCCAACCCCATTTAATTAACCGTATATAGTTTCGACGCAACTGCCAGACTATTTCTCAGTTAGCACACCACGCATTATCGTCCTCTTTCCAATGCAGTCCTTTTTTCATTTTATGGACTGACGTTCCACTGCCAACAGGTTCTAAGACCAGCGCATCTGTTCGATTTGCGTTTCACGTATGATATTTTAAAATATTTATATGAGAATATCTGACTTAATGAAGAAAATTAAAGATTCAGTGCCATGACTAAACTATGGAAGCTAAGGGTTGATACAAGTGGTATCGGATTAAGTTTGGAGACAAATCGCGCGTTTATTTTATAACGTCTAACGTTTGTTTTTGAATAGTATAAAATTAACATAAAAAACTAGATATATTGTGAAATAAAAAACAAACTAGTCCTAGTTTGTTGAAAAAAGGGTGCCATTCAGAGGCCTCCGTGGCGCAATGGGTTAGCGCGTTCGGCTGTTAACCGAAAGGTTGGTGGTTCGAGCCCACCCGGGGGCGAATTATTTTGCATTTACAACCCCTTCGTACGAAAGAAACAAAATTTTTCTACATAGGTATAGAGAAAATCATATATGAAAACTCTTTGCAATTAACTATCACACTTACACCATGCTAATTTTCAATATTTAATTACAAATGGTATTTTAATAAGATAAATATGAAAAATAGAAAATCATAATTAGAATAATTACAGCAATCTATAATGTAGATTTATGAAACAAAATTATATTTCACGTTTTTAATAATCTATTATTATGTTGTTAATAAATATATCCTACAATGTTTACTACAAATAAAAATGCAATATAATATATTTGAAGTAATAAAAATAAATAGTGTAAATTCAGAAACCAAATTCAATGGCGCCGTGGCTTAGTTGGTTAAAGCGCCTGTCTAGTAAACAGGAGATCGAGGGTTCGAATCCCTCCGGAGCCTTGAAGCAATTTAAATTGCTTGCAATTATTTTTTTCTCTCAATATAAACATATCACTTTACACATGAAATTCATCTTATATTAACCTATTTAGAACTATTACTACAAATACTAATAAAAATAGATATCTTTTCGTGACAAACATCTAACCTTCTATAAATAACCTTTTATAAAATAAAGAAAGTAAACAGACGAAAAGTTAGGTTATTTTAGTAAATAACACATACCGAAAGATGATCACGTTGAATCTGTTGAATACACAACGTTCCTCGCCTGTTTTCTCCTCGAATCTGTTTCCTAATTCCAAACAGAAGAGCACCGTAAACTTATTGTTAGTCGTATTGAAATACGAATTTGTAAACACCTTCGCGTGACAAGACCGCTACACCGTTTCAATTTCGCACTGTTGGCTGCTCTGCTCGTCACTTCAGTCGAGGAACTTCGTTGTTGTGATCGTTCAGTGCGTTGCGTGCGTTATAACCTCGTTTCCCGCAAATATGAATTCGTGTACTGATCCGCTTCGGTTAAATGAAAGTCGGTTGTTTCAAGAGTTGAAAAATAATTTATCGAAACACATTAAAGACACACGAAACATTTTAGAAATTCGTGACAACGTGTTATATGTGTGGAATGCTAAGGACTTCTGTGTGATGACATTAAACGT
This sequence comes from Osmia bicornis bicornis, assembly GCF_907164935.1. NCBI lineage: Eukaryota > Metazoa > Arthropoda > Insecta > Hymenoptera > Megachilidae > Osmia > Osmia bicornis. The sequence continues at coordinate 5,324,440 of NC_060216.1, read as the reverse complement.
TGCGGCCACACGTGCAAAAAGCGGAGAAGATGTGCCTTATCAAGTAAGCGATTAATTTATAATTAATTCAATTAATGCGTACTTCATAGATTTATAAGTTGGAAATAGTGGCGTAGCATATTTGTTATGTTTTGTTATGGGTATACCTAACCTTAATAACACGTTTCGCGAAAAACCGCGCAAGCGTCTGATTGTATCATACGTATTTGAATTTATGAAACATTGAGTGTCAATGCATTCAATTCAAGATGAATATCAGTTTACGCTGATACTTTTTAATGAAAATTCATTCTGTTACATAATTTTTGTACATTAGCTCATTGATTAAGCTATATGATAAAGAATTAAACATAATTGGAGGAAACAATGTAATTTAGTCAGAAAATCAAATCAGTATTAGTGGTACTATTGGGTAACATTATAATACACAGTTATACGAAGAATTTAAACTTCGCTGATGGTCACCTGAAGTACTTCAATTATTATATAGCGTTGCATCCAATTGCAATATATACCTTCAATTGATACTACTACCAAATTGTGTAATTTAAAACTGCACTATACTGTTATCGTGCAATGTAGACTAATTTATATCAGATAGCTAAAAATGTTCACTGCGCTACATTTATTATTATATTTCTTTATGCTTCTATCATCAAGTATACAATATCTGAATTAATAAATCAATCGACTTTTTAATTATAATTCATGGTTAGGTAAAATTTAGTTAAAATTTTCATATGACTCAAAGGAATTAGGAGAATCGAGAAGCGTTTACCACTGAAGAGATTAAAGGTTCGGACCTTCGTTAAGTAGACGTTCCTCGATAACCGTGGACCCATTACCGCGGTTCGGTGTGTCCGCTTATACGACGATTACCGCGAAAGCGTTTTCTCCAGCGAACTTTTGATTCGGAACGATTAAGCTCCGGCTAAATTATGGTCCGCGATACCAATATACAGCCGCAGGAGGCGCGTGTCGGTGCACGCGTGTCCCGCGGGTTAATCGGTGTACGTACATACGCGCACTAGCGGAAAATAATTACGTGGTAAATGAAAGGGAAGCGGCATGGCGGAATCGCGCACACACACCGAGAATGGGCAGAACGTTTCGTTCTCGCCTGTGCTTTTATTTCATTTCAATGGCACCATGGGATCAGCGGGTACATTAATGCCTGGGTGCTCGCGAGCGCCACCACCAGCGCACCGACCGACCACCACAGACCAAAGGACCGGTGAGGGGATAATTTATAGGAAATGGGTTGTTCGACGCTCCGGAGTAATTTAATTAAAATAAATGTCTGTACCGCCGCGGAGGAACGTTAACCCACGAACCCGCGGTCCACAACTGCGAATAAAATGCAAATTCAGACCCTTCACCGGGTTACGTATGGGTATTCGTAGCTAGGTAGATAAAGAGTACGCGGCCAAGGGGTGGAATAGAGAAGTCTCGGGGAGGGTCCTTTCCGGTTATACCCTCACCGTTCAGGGACCGATCATCGCTCGTTCACCCGTTGATTTGATAAGGGAAAATCCTGAGGAGTACTATCAGTTGTTCAAGAATGTTCCTCTAGTTAGTTGGTTGTACTTTTACTGGCTGTACCAGTACTTAAAATTTAAATAGTTTCAGAACTTTATGGATCTCGGTTGAGAAATGAATAAATGTTTGGTGCTGATGGTTTCTAAGGTAATTCTTTGGATAATATAGATGTATAGGGTTATTTTAAAAATTGGACCAATTCTTATTTCCCTAAGATTTTGAATTGAACTTCTAGCATCTACTCTTACCGTCAAGAAACCCTCCATTGCACATTCATCATTTCCTCTTGTCTTATCGAGAAAAAAAAACTCAAGATGACCTCGGCATTCCTACCCTTCAGCATTTTTCTAAGAGTCAATTGAATTGAACAATCGTCGCGGCACCCAAGGGCCACTTTATGTCCGCTAGGTGCATGCGCGTTGGCCGACAGAAATATCGGTCGTAAATAATAAAAGTTAGCGAGGTTCCTCCCTGGCGCGCACGGCGGGACTTTAAACCGGAAGATAGGTGTCGCAGGATACGGACGAGGCAGAGTAGAAGGGGGTGGATGAGGTGGGCGAAAGAGGCAGCGGGGTAGCATCAGGGTATGGGGCGGAGACAAAGACGCGCTATTGTCAACCGCTCCGCCATCGGAACCACCATCCGCCGCGGGAAACTTTGAATCATTTTTATTGCATAGAGTTATCTTTGTTACCAGCGGAACGAACGTCTAAACGCGTCCTCTCTGTCCCTTTCTCTCCCTTCGTCTTCCTTCCCTCTTCGTACAGGTTATGTCCCTCTCCTCGTCGTTCGTCCTCGCCTTTCTGCCGCCGCCGCCACCCCTCCCCACACCTGCACACCCTTTTTGTTCTTCTCGCTCGATGCGAGATAATACGAACGAGGAAGCGTTCACACCCCTTTGGCTGCCCAAATGGAATAAGTTCTTTAATTCGCGAATTTACCGCTTCTCTAACGAATTGCCCGACCCATCCTTCTCGACGAGATAACAAGTCTTCTTCTCGACCGGTTGCCGGCTTCAACTTTTGATTCTCACCTGTATCTTCTGGCGATAAAGTTAGATTTCCCTGGAACGTATCTTTCCTAGTCGATACTTGGTTTGTACCGGGAAAATTTACAGCAACGCGTTGGACCCTCACGAAACAACGGTATCTTTTTTCTGAAAAGAAATTTATGACACGGTAGCAATTCGGTAGGTCTACGTGAGCTTTTCTATATGCCGGCCCGCGTGAAGGGAGCGTTTTATCTAAATTAAAAGCACCGCCTCGCGAAACCGCGTCCTAAGGTCCAAACAAAACAGGAAATCCCGTCTCAGGCGGTCGAAAGAATGGAATATCACGTAATAAGCAAAATCCTCCCGACGATAATTAAAAAGCAATTTTACGGCGACATTTGTACCTACAACGCCGCTTTCCTTCCCGCGGACGGGGGTAAATACTCGGACACTCGTGTACACCCCGGGTAATAACTACACACCTACGTGGTCGAGAGACTTGTTGTACAGGATATGAAAAAAACTGAATGTCCAGGTTTTATCAGATTATTTCTCGCTTTTCATTCGCTCGAGGTATTTTCAAATCTCCCTGTTACGACATTCTAGTTATTCTTAAAGCTTAATCCGCGGAAAGAGCAATCCCGAACAAACTATTTGGATAAAGTTTCATCGATTCTTTAAAATTTTATTTTCATTTTGAACGTTGCACGGTAGCGGCACTTACGTATTTGCTTCACACCCTGTACGGTGGTCAGTTTTACGCCCAAGCATATAAGCAAACTGGCTAGGGTTGAAGGGTGGTCCAGTCGGTTCCTGGACACAGGTTAGGTGGTCCGGTACGTGAAAGTATACGATGAGGTACCTACAGCAATAAAATTCACGGGAAGTGTTTTACATTGGTAGCCCGTGTGTGCTTTGTGGACAAGGGTGCCAGGGCGAGGGGGAGCCTCGACGAATTCAGTAAGTGGCGGACAATGGCTTTTGTGGTAGACATGAACCAACTCATACTTCTTCCCCCTCTGGCATGCGTATTTTGTCCTACCACCGTTGCAGATACATTTTCTCTCGTCTGATGCTTTTTCTCTTCATCATGCATTGAAAGTAGCGACATGCGCGTAGGTACAAGTAGAAGAACGGGTACATTTTTTCAGGGAAGAGAAAATGAATGAGTATTTTCCTCGGTTTACCTTTACTTAATCATAATTTTAACTGAATTTAATGAATTACAACTTCTAATTATAAGTAAGATGATTAAAAACAGAAGAAAAAAGAATATATGTACAGATGTAATTGTCGTTCAAGAACGTAGTGTCTTTATCTATTTCTGGAAGTCGTATAATAGAACAATGTGGTTCGTTGTCAAATCTTCCCGTTGAAATACAAAACACTCCACCTCTTGGAAGGTACTAAGCGTGTACACGATATCCCTTACCCCGTACCTTCTCTATTATCGTCGCTTGTATAGCCTATAAGTGGAGAAAGGGATGCAACTCCTACAATGGCAATAATTCCGCGTTAATAACCCCTTAAGGAGGCTTTCTACCACCACCAACCTATCCCTTATACAAAAATCACTGTTTATTTGGACTATGTTCTTATTGTTTATAAGGTAAATTTTTGTAACAATTTCCAAGTTCATTTTATTAGCAAAAGTAGTTGTTCCAGTTTAGAATGTATAACTCGAAGATTTCTCACCCTTAACTAAAGGAAGCTTCCTTATCATTTCTGATGCTAGTAAAATTTATTTGTTTGCCTGAAGCGCATCAATAACAAAAAGTCCTGAATTGTCCCCAAGTATCGGATGATCTCTTCCGGTGTGGGCGAGGGTGAGTCGGTCGAAGTGGCTCGCGTTCCAGCAGGGGGTGGCTTTGTCAGCCCTGGAATACCTTGGCAGGCTAATGCATTTCCTTTACAGTTTTAATGGGCATTCATAACTAAGTTTAATAATGCCGGTAGGAGGGCAGCCGTCGCGGTTGCATATCTAATAATTCCACGGTTCTACCTCGCGCAGGAAGTGGCACACAGCACGGATTTTAGTGGTGGCTGCTCGAGTTCATCCCCCTACTACTCTTCTCAGCTTGAAGGCGCACGTTCCACCTCTTTCTCGCACCCTCTTTTCTAGCCCCTCGAGTCTTCCTACCTTCTTCAGGATAAGGATTTCCTAAGGATTTTCAGACAGTAACGGACCGAACTCTTTATCGCTCATTTCATGTCGTACTCTGATAAATCAATTTGTTTATTTCGAGTTTGCACCAAATGAAATCCAGCCCTCTCTATCATTCTTCCAAGACCCGGTGTCATTCGTTAGAAGAGAAAAGTTTATCTTGGTTCGACTGACTTAATCACTGCGAAATCACGAACAAGGAAGATTGCCGGGGCGAGAAAGGGTTCCGGCCTTGCCAGAACATAATGGCGTTTTGGTTGTGAACCAAGATATAAATCCCGCCACCGTTATATGGCATAGAGCACCATCTTAGCTTGGTCTTCGCGTCGGCGAAGCGAGCGGCGCCGTCTCTAATAAATAACCCCGAGACAATGGACACTGTCCAAAACACGGTGGATCTTACGCCTTTAACTTGGGCACCAAGTCTTAACCCTTGCCCGCTTCTACCGGAGCCATTCTCCGACCACTTTTCTTCAGTCTTGCCGCCTCCTACGACCAGAACCTTCATCTTCAACCACCCAAAGGAGCCAGGTTCTCAGCACGCTCCTTCTCCCTCTACCGTTGGAATTATAATGTTTGTTTCTAACAAATTACCATGATAATGCCGGGCGTCGCAGGGCGAAACCGTGTCTTCGGTGGTACACTTAAATTACGCGGCTGCGAACAACGTCGCCACCGTTGAGAACGCGACCGGAACATCAGCAATGCTGCCAGCACGCCGTGAGATTCCTAGCGGGTAGTTGTAATGTTAATTAGCCATTTACCTAACCGTAACAAACCGTACACAATCGCACGACCGTTTCAAAGTTTCATATCTTCAAGGCTGTCGCCTTCGTGGTGAGGGATGACTTCGAACCCGGGCTATAACGCTCGATTTATTTTGAGAAGCATAGAAATGCAGCTGGTGTCGAATGCGCGAATTATATGCCCGTTATTACGAGTACACGGGTTAGGGTACATTTAGACAGAGTTTTTACGAAGAGCGACGAAAAGCTCCGGGTGCATTTCCCTCGCGGCTAAAAAATATGTGCTCGACAATTTTTTCTTTTTTCTTCTTTTTTTCTCTCTTTTTTTTCGGAATTCTCCACCACATCCCTCGTACGTTCCTAGTGACGCGTGTTATCGCGATCGTAACGACTAGGGTGGAAGCGGTGTCGGCGACGAGGCACGCATCGGGAGCCGCGCGTTGCCGACGATTTTGGAAAATAAAGTTTATCGCCTTCGTGGCCTCGCAGCACTCCACATAATGGCTTGTCCGCTCGAAAAATGTGAAAAGTATTACGTCGTTGCTCGTAGATTTCGACGTAATTTTTATGACGCCTGGCCCACCGGCTCAACGTGTCGGCGAATACGCGATGATGGGAGCGCATTGCAGGACAAAATCTACGACCTTCCGTACCGATACATCACTCGAACAGTTGGGGAAAAACAAGGAGGATGTACGCTGTTTTCAACGAGATTCCTGTTTTCTAACCGAACACGCTGATAAAATTTCATACAGCACCACCGGATGTCAGAGATCCTCTGATATCGATGAAACGGTAATGGATGGACAGACACGGAAGAATAACGGCTTGGAACGTACACTGGAAACAGTTGGAAGGTTTATTGAATGGGGGTGGATATTTTTGGAAATAGATCTAAGAATCTATTTATAAAATATACATTCTCTGCTTTCGTACGTAAGATTATGTCTTAAAGTCGTAAAAGCGTCGTAACTGCAACAAAGTCGAGCAAGTTAGCCTCTTTATCGGTACCGTTTTATTGAAAAGGCAAACGTTACGACACGGTTGCTTTTATTAGAAATCCACGACAGTGTGTCAAACTTTTTCAATTTCAACTTTTATCGTACTTCCATGGTAGTTACACTCTAATTTAGGAAGATTCGCGTTCTGCACTTTTGCCGTGATGGTTTTTTACCTTCACCTTTACAGATTGATTAATCTGTTACACAATATATAGATTATTTATAGATAGATTATATGGTAAGGGTAGAAGAAGAAGGTAAAATTGGAAAGGACGAAGTAAAAACAGGGTGAAGGAACGGAGTAACGGTTGAGCAACGTCTGGCTTGGCCCTCGAGCAGTAAATCCAGAAACGGTGTTACGGGTCGACCCGGAGATAATGCGCAATCATTTCGGAATGGAAATTAAAATCAGATGATGAATCCTAACGATGCCGTTTATTATTTTAATTTTCCGCGAAGGCCATGCCAACACGGGCTACCAACCGTTCCTACAGACGTCTCCGGCTACGATGGTAACTCGACTTCGAGACACTAAATTACCTTCCTATTAGCCGTATAATTACAAGATGGCCCCGGTAATTTCCGTTTATTCCGACTTCGTCTCGCCGAACTGGCCTTTATATTACACGCTATAAGCTTTACCATCGGCGAATAGCAAACCGCGCTCGTGTTTTCCTTATCGTAGTCGTTAAGCCCGCTTTTCATCGGCTAATGATGCTACGCGTCGATATTATGGTAAATTTAATTGAAACTAAATATTTAGTCAAATTATATAACTCTCTAAACATTAATATGACAAAGTTGTGTACACATTTATATTTAACATACCGAATGTTAGGGGTTACCTTATTACGAAAGAAAACGTTCTCGTCGAACAGCCTGCAGGGATCAGAAAAGTCATAATTTCGACATCGTTTCACCTGCCGGTTACGACCCTTTAAACCCCGTCAATAATCAGGATTTTCTTCTTTACATCCCAATAAATCGTCAACTTCTCGCCTCACTGTTTACACCCTTCCCAAGGAATTTACATTCAGCCATCTTCGTTTTTCTCACCACCGAACATTCGCCGCTTTCTCTGGGCTTATTATAATGTAACTATAACTTTTTACGAGCCTCGTAACCGTCGATACAAAACTCGTTTGCGAACGGTAGCTTTTGGTCTCGATGCGTCTGGGGTTTTGGTAGGGGGTCGAAACTGGCACGTTTAAGGGATGTTACGATTATATCGGTTCGATTTCCTGCCATAAACGGAGAAGAAACGTAATAGTACCATTACATATAGCGAATGATCAAATTATTAGAGCGATACACAATAGGAAAGGTATTTTATGGATGAAGGTTTTTATACAAAAGAAGTTTTTAATTAAAAATTAGTTTTTCGTTAAAAACTTTTAAACCGGGTCTGTGAGACCCGCGTAAATGACCAAGTAACTTTCTACCGCGTCAACGTCACCGAGTTAAAATGCACCTCAGAAAAAAAGGTTCATACACGAATTGCAGGAGTCTGAAGAAAAAGAAATTAGAACAGCTGCTACGGAATAGGATAATACCAGCAGAATTGTTATTCTGTATTATTTCTACAGTCGTTATTTCATGCTAACAAAGCAAAAGTGCTTGGCTAAGGCCAATATATACCTACTTTGTTTCTAACGTCCGTTACGTAAATTCTGTGCTCGCTTTTCACATACTTCCAAGATTACTTTTCTGTCCGACGTAGAGAGCTAGGAAGGGTAGGGGCAGGGGGAGGGGGGAGGTTAGGTAATTAAAACCTCGAGTAGGTAAATAACCGACTGCCAGACCGCCAGCGGAGCTACCGGAGAAACGTAATAAGTAGACGAAGTCCGTGGCCTTAAAAAGGGGGAGATCCTTAAAAAACGTCGGCCAACCACCCCCTCTAGATCTCCCATTTTTTCTGTTAATTTGAATTTCGTAATTAACCGGCTACGTATGAATTCCCGAGAGAATACATAAAGGTCCTTCCTTTAATTTCCGCGAGGATTCGTTATAATACCGCGTTCCCCCCTCCTTGTGCCCAAGCTTGGAACGTGGATTTTCTGACCTCGAAGGGGACGAACAGGATGCGTGGAAAGGAGAATGGGTTGCAAAGCTTATTGCCGGAATATTGTATGTTTCCCGGAATGAACGACTATGCCTTGAAAATGAGTTTCCCCCTTTTTTCCGGCACCGTTCGTTTCAGCCTAAATGTTTCGGCTTTGATACATTTCGAATCGTTTCAAATATCCATCACTGATAGATCGGTACATCCGATCGATAATTCTTTTAAAGCCTGTATTTTAGAGAGACATTTAGAGAAATAAGACGTTACCGGTGCTAATGGGACAGAAACTTTTAAGGGAAATCGAAATCTTCATCCTTGAAGAGTAATCGAGATGACGGTGATTGGGGTCGTCTGATGGCAAAAGGGGCTTGTCGTAATTACCGAATATTTTTCTCGCCCGCTTCTTCCCCTAAAGCTGATTGATATTTTGTATTCAAGAGAAGACTCACCCCCCACCGACCCTAGTAAATGCTGAGGAAGATGCAGGAATTTGGGTCGTTTGATTGGAACTAAGCGTTACTTTGCACGGAATTCATAAATGTTTATGGTAATTAACGAGTTTGCTTGGATTTTAATAATTTCGTTTATCGTGGAAATGAAATATCCAAATTACTTTTCCGTGGTAGCGAACGTGTTAAATAAAGTATGGAAGAAGTCGGGCAATTTGTCAAACGATATAATACCGTTTGCTGAAAATTTCACCCTTTGTTTAGTAGAGCTGAAACGGGTCTTGAAATTCCCTTGTAATCGTGTGTCGACGCGTGCAACAATCTAAACGGCCGTTTTATTCCCGGCCGGGTACGATTGAACCGAGGAGACACTTGGTCGGCCGGACATAAAACGCGAAGGAAAAGCAGCGCGGGTGTCTCGAAAACGGAGGGTTCTTATAAACTCACGCCCCATTTCACTGAAGGTTCATCTTTAATTTCTTCGCGTTTTTTACCCTCCTACCCGACACTCGACACTCCTTTAAATTCCACCCTAACCTCCCACCCCACGCTAACAGAAGAAGGAACGAACTCAAGCCGGCGTTACTGTTCGCTCATTTCTCCGGTTGTCTTACGGCGATTAACCGGGCTCGTACTACCCTCCCCTCAAGTACATCTCCACCCCACCCCCTTGTGAAACCTGCTCCTCACCCTCGTCGTGTACTTTTCCTTCTCGTTCACTCAGCCTCTCCACCTTCGTTTCTTCCTTCGGCTTCTTTTCCGCCGTAGTCACATCCTTAATATCGTCTTTCTAAAATTTTTTTTTTTAAGCGCCATTAAGGGAAACTATATTGCCACTCTTCAACGACGGTCCTAACCAACCGGGGTCCAGCATCGGTGGATGCTGCGAGAGACACCGAACACACGCTCGCTCTCTCTACACCCACTCAAATTACGCGAATAAATTTCCCTTTATTTTTACAAGCTCCCTACCTAGAACGTGATCCCCTTTAGCTGAATGCTGAAACTGGGAATACTACTCTAGAGCTCGTACTCTTTTAACGACTACGATTTCGGTGTCGACTTATTGCGAGGAGGATGAGAATTTTCTTTCGCGAATTACTTTCGGACATATCAACCAGGTGATTGTTGATTTGAAGGAAGTAGGCTCTTCTTATACCAAGGGGGGATATCTATTTGCCTGATGTAAAGTTGATCTTATAACAGTTAATTTTCAAGGTAAATGAACTAAATTCTGAATTACTTGAAAAGGATGGTTCACGGTGTGTAAAGATTTCCTTAAGAAACTTCCTAAGGAGGTTCAATTTTATTCGGGTAGCAAAAAGGTTCGTGCCGGACGCCTGAAGCGTCTCAATTTAATTATCACTCTCGCAGCGAAGTTACCGAGCCTTATTTATCGCGCGAAATGAGGGGCCGAAGGTAGAGGACTCGGTACTTAAAATGTACAAATCTGACTGTCAGCCTGCTGTCAGGTTGCTCCACCCTCGCACGGCTTTCCTGCTCATCACAGACGCTCAAGTCCTGACATCTGCAGTCTTCCTCGAAGTTACCAAGTGCAAATGTCGTCAGCCGGTCTTTAAACTCACCACGTGTACTTAAAAAGTCATTTTCTGGGTACGGTTAAATTTCAACGAGAGATGATGCTTTAAAAATTACTCTTTGGATCGGTTAATAAGTGAAATCTTCAAAAACAGTCTTATTTAAAGACTTCTTGAAACGATTAAAAAATAGATCTGCGATTTTCACAAAGCGACCGTGTCCTGTCCCCTTAAGCCGATTTAGATACCACTCAGTTTTTCATGGGTTCCGTTCCCAAGGGTTGAAAGTAGAAAGTGCAGATCGTGTTGGCACAGAAGGGGTGAACATATTTCATCGTAACACCACCCTAGCGTGCCGTTTGTACCTACGCACGAGACGGTTTAGTCGTTTCCGTTTCCGTGTGTGTGCCAGTCGAGGGAATTCAATATCCGAACGAATCAGATATCGAGGAGATTGCAATGGCCGTTGTCTTTCGCAGAGGAAATCAAATTAAGGAAGCTACGAGTCGTCTGGAGGACGATTTAAGTATCGGGGATGAGGTGTGCTCGATTTAAGAGGAAATTTTATCAATCTTGGTTTCAATTTGAACCAACACTGTTGCAGATCTGTCTGCGACACCTTTATGAACGTAAAAACATTCTTCTTTTTTCCTTCATTTTATTATTTCTTGAATCGTGACGATTAAGTAATAATGAATATTTGATGCTGTATGTCTTATGCCTGCGAGAAACAAGGTGTCGTGAAAAAAATCGATAGAAGTCTCTTACTCTTCGCAATTAGACTTTTTAATTTTTATTAGCGACACTCACCGGCCACCTAAGCGTATGCATAATGCCATGAATATTTTCGTCGTAACTCTGCCAACTTGTCTCCTAAGGAATTAACCCTTAAATTAGCAGTTAGCTTCAGTCTCAGACTGTAAAGTCCTTGCGTCCTGGTAAAATTAGAGCCTCTCTTAGGATGCTTCTTCTTTATTCATCTTTTCCGTTATTCCTCCTTTTCTCCTCTCAACGAGATGAAACTTTTCCACCACCTTTGTACCAACAAATCACCTCTCTAACTACCATTTCTAGAGTCATAGTTTTCTGCAAATATGTGGTTTTATTCGAATTTGTAAAAGAACAAGAAATTACTTATAATATGTGTAATAATTGAATACAAACTTGGTAATAATATAGTAAAAATTGTGAGATCAAATTAATATAGCATTCGAAGAAGATTTTTTAAACGTAAGAATTATTTAAAGACGATGATTTTTCATTTGGAAATGTACCAAGAGATAATGAAATTTAATCATTCATCATTGTTTCACGAAAAATGTACAAATAACCGAGACAGATAGGAGATTTCAATGCCGGTGAACTACGAATCGAAAGCCAATGCAAAGGGGTGGCTCCCACCATCGCGACCCTTTCAAGTACCCTCTCCCAACTCGATAATAATTTCCTCGATTATGGGGGTAAAACATACTTTCCTTTGATTTTATCTTACAAGAAAAACTGCATATCATTGTGCTGTTAATATTTTACATGCACTGTCGCTTGATCGAAGAATATTTTTTTCACTGATTAGACCAATATCTGATATTTTGTGATTTTTTATAATCCTAGATGGTTTTGCTAGGAATAATAGATGAATTAGCATTAAGCTATACACGAAGGTATCGAAAATGGCGGATACGCGAAGGAACGGACTAATATCCTAGCATAAATACGATTTGCAGTCCGCCTGGAGCTCGACCAGTAGAACTTATTAGACTTCGTGCTCTCAACCCGGAGCTTCCGCATTCCGGAGGTCCCAGGGCTTATTTAAGTCGGCTTCCTAAGTGCGCATACTAAATATGATAATATTGCAACGGCAAAAAACGTCAGCGGTATTTAGCCCCACCTAATTAGGGGATCGTGACTCGTTTGCGAACGTTTCATTTCCTTCGTCTTCGTCTTTTTCTCGTCGTCCACTTCTGACTTCCGTTGGCGACTTCGCGGTCTTATTGCGCTTTTGTTTCTTTCATTCGGTCTGACGATAAGTTGAGTAACAAATGGACGACGTGACTCAGCGGGGGGAACCTTGCGAAATTACAAACAGCCTCCTTCGTTTCGTAGCCTGTCCACACCTTTGGCGCTAGAGTAATTAAATGGCCGGGCAGTTTCCCAAAATTTAATTCACTCGACAGACTTGATTATAATTATCAGCTTTGAGAAATGGGTCAGAAAATTCGGTGCCTTTGAGTATTGCGGTAGCAAACGTAATTGATGAAAAATCTTACAAGTAAGTTATAATATTCAAAAGTACCAATTATTTTATTGTTATCTGGGTAAATTTGGTATCAGTATCACCTGGACCAGATTTTAAATGACTTAGTTGGACATAAAAATTCAAAGAGTCCTAGATAATCCCAAAGTCTTAACTAGAGGCATGGGTTGATAACGAAGAACTGAAAACTTATAATTTATGCAAATTTGCTACCAGTATCACCTGGACCACCTTTGAAATAGTTCGTTTAAACATGAAAACTCGGTATGTCCTATATAAATCCTAAATCCGGAACTCTGGACTCTTCTTAAACGATAAGAAGAAAGCAGATAGCCGGAGATTTTCAGTTTTCTATTGTTATCTCTGCAGCAATGAATAGCAAATACCCGCATAACACATATATTTCATGTCGGGAGAGGGTAGAAATAATAGAGAAGGAACGGCAAGTATCCGCAATGCTGACCAGAGGTAGAGGAGGCCGTGTACCAAAGTCGGTGCGCATGTATCCTTAATTCCTTAACGAATCCAGGGGAGCCACTCGATGACTGGCCGATGCCGTTGGAGGAGGATGATGCGCCGAAGGGCGGAGGGGGAGGATTTCTGGCGGTTATAGTTGGTATGAGAAAATAGGAAAAGCTCGTCGCGGGGCGGCCGGACCGGCGCGATGGACTTTGTGGGTGGTACCAGTTCGAATCCCTGGATGCCTCGGTAGGTTCGCATGCCCAACCTTCCATCCTCGGTCGTGGGGGTGGTGTGCGGAACTAGCTTCCACCCTCTGAGCGTGCCACGAGTACCTCCACCAACGGCGATGTCCTCCGTTTCTCTTCGATCCTCTCCGCTACCAAGACAGAACTCTGGTCCAGCGTTTTCTACGACCCGTCGAATCCACTTGCTCAGACCATGTAGGTTGGCCAGTCTGAGGGGAGGGAGTAATTTGCTATGTTGCTACTTGACCGATTTCTTTTCGCTTTGATGGCTGTCCTTTCAGAGGATTAATCAGAAAGTGTCTTTTGTCAGGGACGAATCCAGGCCAAAGAGCTTGAGAAACAGTGGAATACGTTTCTTAGATAGGAGCAGAGTTATAAACAGCATGTATTTCGAATTAGATTCGTAATCTAAAGGCGTGTACTTCTCGTAAGTACAACGGGTATGCCTCCCCCGACGATGTGCTTGAAAAGGAACGGTTAGGTTGGGGCTCGAGAGATTGCGGACCAGGGAGAAGTGATATATAGGTTGGTCGTTTTCCGAAAGGTGGGCTCATGGCAAAGTAAGCGAATGAGCGCACGAATGTGAGATCCTAGTTACGCGAATGCAATCTTCGTTGTCATATACGATTGTATAAGTGCGTTTTTACGTGGATGGAAGCCGGAGAAACGCAGAGGACATCGACGAACCACCTCGCTCTCACCCTCGCCGCCTCCTACCCTTAAACCAACCCGTCTCTTTCTCGTCTCAGCCATTCTACTCGTTCACCTACAACGGGAAGAGCGTCAAAAGGGTGCGCGGACGAGGACGGGCAGACGGACAAAAGGGAAGAAAAGATAGAGACAGGCAATAAGGGGATGAGCGGAAGAGAGGGGCGGGGGGGAAGCCGCACCGAGTCGACACAGCCGTAATGATTTTGTTTTAAGGGCGTGTTTAATTATGAATCCGCATCCGGTTGAGGCTCCACCCCCCTTTTGCACGGCACACCAGCAGCCTCTGCAAGAGATCCAGGGGTGGGAGAGCCGAGAAGCCTGGGGGTGGAGGTAGAGCTGCCTTTCGCGGCGGCTAGGTGGCCCTCTTTCGGCCTTAATTGCAGCGTATATTATCCATGCGGTATTTCTAATTACTTATTTTTGCTCGACCAGCCACTCGCTCGGATGACTCTAATATCTTTGGCAGCCACGCTGCGCACATTTAATTGGTGCGTAACGAGCCGGCAGGGACTCTCTTCAATTCGTGTGCCGTACGTTCAGGTCACAATGACGCGCGGAGATTCTACTTTGAGGATTCGACGCGAATACGAGCGGCGATTTCATGCCAGGATGATCGACTTTATGCTGTCTGCAGGAAGTAAATGGGAAATACAAGTGTCGGCTGATGGAAGTATATTTTCCTTCAATCTTCCAGCCTTGAGTAGTACTGTTCAACATTCCCTCTTCTTTTTAAATTGAATACACACAATATTCGAACAGTTATCATTTGGAACTCTCCATGTTAAGTGAAGTATCTTATGACGTTACTAGGACGACTCTTCCATTAGCTTGGCGTCTTATGATGTCATCTAGGTTGAACGTGTTTCTTCTTTACTTTGCCCCATATCGGCAGAGGGTCGTTAACCTTAATTTTTCAAATTCTCAATATTGACATTCCAGCAGCTTCTTTATCTATTCAGAACTTATTTTTGATAAAATTGATAACAACCTGCTTATAGACATATCTGAAGCATACTTAACTCCAACCAAACGCTTAATCTTACGTATGGTAATGAAAGAATCTTTGAAATATCTCAGTTGCGTTGATGAAAGACAATAATTAACAGGACGTCTTATAAAAGGATTAAGCCTAAATCGCTTATTACTAGGTAATTGGCGTAAGGAAGGAACGAGTTAAGTTCAGTGGCTTTGCGGGGCACTTGGCAGCGCGATTACTGGCTCAGAGAGCGGAAGTGGTTGCCTATTATGTTCCCGCCACGCGACAACGGGGCCCAAGACCAGACTGACGTCTGCTCTCTGCTGGTTGGTTCCACAGAAGGATTTTCTGTCGCGTCGAAAATCACGCTCTTCTTTCAGCCCGAAGAAGCCACTGAATGCAGGCTTGCACACCGCCATAATATATCCGGTTGGCTTCATCCTCTCCTTCGCGAGACTCGACACAAGGAGAGAGCATCGCTTCGTTGATCTCACCAACGTTGCAAGACGAAGAAAGAGGAGAAGCCGCGCGATACGCGAGGTGCGTCGCGATGATCCTCACGGCAACCGGGGGACGGTGAATGAAATGCCCTGTTGTGAAACGCGAGCCAACGTTTGCGGCTGCTTTTGAGAAGGTTAACCGACACAGCCTCGCTCGGATTAATTTCAACCATGGCGGACGTTCGTAACAGCCGCCCGAGCGATAAACCTTTCGCGCATCGCTCAACCCCGTCTATAGGCACCGCCAACCAGACCACCGTCTCGTGTTCACGCTTCTTTCGCGTCCAGGTTACTCTTTTGAGCTAACCGTTGTCTCACTTTCTGGGGGAACATTCCTTGGAAACGAGATCCATTTTGTGCTGACGCTTTGACGTGCACTTGTTAGCTTGCGTCAACCTGACCCCAGCTTCTGAAGAATTATTGGGTATACTGGAATAACTGTCACTGTTATACAAGGCAAACTCAAAGCTAAGACATTTGTCAGAGGTCCTAATGTAGCTGATGGATTTTACAATGATTTCATGTACTCCCTCTGTCCTATAATAATAGTAGCCAGTGAATATTTGAACGGGCATTATTGGCGAATGCAGCTGTAAGTTTTGTTGTAGCGCAAAATTGTGAAGCCTTCAATCAAAATCAACATTTCATGACATCTGTCATCTGTTTTGACACATCTTTCAATTTTCAGGTTAACCCATATATTACGAATTATAACTATTTTTTTAATTTCATCCGCTGATCGAAATCAATTGTTTTATTTCAGTTGAATATCAATTGTAAAAGTAAGATGAAAAAAAGAGAGTTTTCAAACAAAGATCGAGTTGCGATTGTTCTATTCTTGCCAGTTCTTGATCCAGATTTTAAGCTCATGCATATAGGGAAAGCAAAGCTTCGCAGTCAAGGGATCCTACCTACAAGTTTAAAATGCAGTAACGATATTATTGAAAAATCCAGAAACTATCTGAACACTGAAAATAAAAATTAGGAGCAATATTTTTAATTTATTGTTTAATTAAATCTAGTTTTTTGATAATAAATGTCGCGTTCTATATTTATTTTCTTTTGCTATTATTATTATGGGGCAGAGGGAGTATAATCTTTAAGCACTTAGGCCGTAGTTATTGTTTGAGTGTCACTATTCAGTTGAAGCCACTTTTTAAATCTTTCTATGATGCGTGACATTGTCTTTCGAGTGCTTTCACTTCGAGTCCCTTCAAAGACAACTGTCAGTCCGCAAGTGTAACTTAATCCCTCGTTGGGTGTTCAGACTTGGGGTTGCTATCGTTCGTTGAAGTCATGTGATAACGTAACGAAGTTAAGTGGCATAAAATGCGAGCTCGCTTTCAAAGAACCGGTTGACGATGCTGGAATAAGTCGTCTAATGGAAATAACCTCGACTTATGCCTATCCACCTGCTCTCGCTATTAATTACCACCAACGATCTTGCTTGCTCCTGTATAAAAAAATCTTCGTATCTTCAGGTGGCAAAACTTTACAATATTAGTACAGTAATTCTTTTATTCATTTACATTCCACCAATCTGAGCAATGATACGGTAGTAGAAAGCGTTCAACCGCTCTTTCCTGGTGCACCAAGAAGATTGCAATGGTCTTTCATTGTCCATTTGCCCCCGATGCAATCACCTCTGCATGTACCAGTAATTCTCGCAAGTAAAGCATAGTAACGCGGCCACATACTCGAGGTTTTCGAGCTGCGGGTCCGCGGGAGGGTGCGTTCATTCCACACCGGCCCGTGTGGACTGGTCATCCTAGCAGAGGACGACACAATTAAAATAGCTGTGCTTACCAGAGCGAAGGGTTGGGGTATAGAGGCAAGGGAATAAGAGCAAGTGGATACAGAGAGAGGAAGAAAGAGGAAGAGGGTAGCACCCCGGGGGTAGCCAGCAGAGGGTGCTGGTAAGTTCTTTCCGCTCGGCTGCAAGCAGAAAGGGAATTATTTTAATTGCGGACAGCCTCGGTCGACCAACCCCCTACCCTTGCTCTGCTCCCCCTCTCCCCCCCGTGCTCTTTCTTCGGCCCATGTATGTGACTCTCGACGATCTACGTCTCTCTTACTCTCCCGTTCGTTCCACAGAGCAAATTCCACCCCATACCCTTTCTGCTAAACTTCTACGCGCATTTACGTACGGGCTTAAGCTTACGCACGCCTGCCTAGGTGGCAGGATCTGCCTGCACGAGCGTGCGGGAAAACAGACAGCCTCTTTTGTCCGCGAATCAAGCGGTGTGTAAATGAATCGATGTCACCGGCCATGTTTACCCTGACCTCCTTGGCTTTTGGGAATGGCATGTACGTTTCGCTATCGTAGCAGAGAAACGACGTGGCTAGCCACTGGATACAATACCCCGAGTACTCTTAAATTTGTTCCACGCGTTCTCCCTTTACGGCAACGGGTCGGGCTAAGACCAGCAATTCACCGAAGGACATGCTCAGGATATGGTACCCGCTGCACTCGCAAATAACCCAGTCTTCCCGTCACCTCTGGCACCCTTGCCCTGTTCGTTTTCGCTCCCTTGAAAGCAATGCCCTTCAGAAGCTAGCGAAAGTACCGCCATACATCTACCCCACTGGCAATTGATGTCAGACCATGAAAGTAGCCTTTGCGGTGTCTCAATAGCGGCGCGTTCCCAACAGTCACACTAACGCGATCGTTATTCGATTAATTCTTGAGCTTATTACAAGCGCATCCCAATTTTCAACGCTTCCTGATGAATAAGATTTCTAGGTAGAGGTAACAGTCGGAAGGGTATAAGATGAAAAAAGGAGTGAGCGAACGAGGGTTGAACCGTCGTTGTCCGAGAGTGCAGCGTTGAAAGAATCTAACCGGAAGTACGTAACGTAGGGAGCGCGCATGCAGGTTGGTACGGGTTGCAGTTTTCAAGCGTCCGCTTCCGGCCAAGCCTGAAAAGGACGCGGTTGGCTTCATTGTTAAACGGCGAAGCCGACGTCGTTGCTAGTTACCGTCGGTTAGCAGCGCTGCCGGCGATGACGCAATTACCCGCCGCGGGAAAATAATTAATAACAATTAATCTCTCGTGTATGGCAGCAGTGGCCTGGGTGGTTCTGCTGATGGTGGTAGACGACGACGACGATGGTGATGGTGATGGTGGTGGTGGTGGTGGTGTGGTGTGGTGCGGTGGAAACGCGGAGGAGGCGCTATACTGGCCGCCCAGTAATTATGCTCGGATTATAAAGGTCGAGAGCCACCGCGAGTACTGAAGGGCTGTTCACTCGAACTGTTCACTTGGCATTTACACTTGCGGAACACCCTGAATCGCTCGAGGCCCCTTCCGCATTTCACCCTAACTCCCACCCCCCCCAACCTCAGCCCACCCCCTTTTTTAACCACCCTCTCCTCTCGTTCTACTACTTGTTTCCTATGCCACCGGGACTGCTAGCTGTTAGCCCACCTTTTACACCGCGGAAACAATGAGGCTGCCCCTTTTCTGTTCCCGGCCCTTTCCCATCGAGGGCCTTCCGGTCTTCGGGAGCGAACTTTTTGAGAATCGAGCCTCGCGCTCTTGCGACCACCTCTAACCATTGTACGGGGCCAAGTGTCACGGTTGCTTCTTCGGATAAAATTAAAAACGATAAGAAAAGAAATTAATTGCAAGCTAACAATGAATTGCTATGTTTAAGTACGAGGTCACAGACACGAAACATATCGGGATGATTGTAAACTGCATCAACGTTTCGTGGTTGCATTAATTCTTGGCAAATATGCAGCTCTTCTCTAGTCTCTCTCACTCTCTACCTCGCGCACTTTCTCCCTCTAGGTATTATCGTAACACCTCTGTATAGCTTGTACATACGTTGGATCCAGAGCCCCGGACATTTGTGGCTCGTAATGATTATTATACCCGTGTAACTCATGCCCGACGCCTTCATCCTCGTTCGCATTCGCGGATATTGCTGTGTAGACATTGTACAAGTACTTTGCAGCGTAAACAAAAACTTGTATATTTGCTTCGAAGGTAGTTGTAGGATCCTACAATTACGTATCAATTCTTTTTTTTTTTTTTTTTTTTCAAAGCTTCTTTCAGAAGAAAAAAGCTACTAATAATTCATCGATAAGTCTCAGTTAGAATCCGACGCCGATAATGGACAACGTTAGAACGATGAAGAAAAGGAAAGAGAGGGAAAGACTGACTTATTTATCCAGATAAATAATAGGAAATAAAAACGGCCGGTGCCTCGGGACAGGATGAACCGGTGGAGTCTCGAGGCTGGGTAACAAATGTCCGCCACTCGATCTAAATTGAGTTAGCTACGTATGGGAAGAACCTTCCCCTTTTCTCCCCGCTTCCTTTCTCGACCCTTGGGCGGCTATTCCTCTCGCAAAAGCAGGATATCGCTTTGCGAGAGAAGATTCAAGCCAGGACAACGACCATATTGCTGGCTTTCCTTTTTCCAGATCGGGGGCTTGGATAGATTTTTCTTACCAGACTTAATCTAAGCCCCCGGTATAAAGCGACGATTGGGGAGGAGACTAGCTTGCTCGAAATTTTTTTTATTAAGAACCCCTAAACTGATGCATTTCGTTAAATTACCTACGCTTTTTTTCTTTTATTCTACTTTATATGAAATCATCGTCCCCTAATGGATCAAGATAGGGTCTTGAATGATTCTATTCAATTGATAATTCTATTCAAGACTGTAAATTGTCTTTTGCTCCTAACAAGTCCAGCGTGAGCATCGAAAGAAAAAATGAGATTGTACCTCTTTTAATGCAGGTGCGAAAAAAAAAGCGTGGCCACCAGGAGACAGAAGTTTCGGAGGATAACCCTTTTCACTTAGCGGGTCTAGTTAGCACTCTTTCCCGAGAGCAGAGACGAAATAAGAGCCGGTCCGGAACGTCGTTGCGGTTTACGTCGAACCTGGTGTCTGCCAGAAAGGTTAATTTTAACGAATTTAACGAGGCAAGAGAGGTCGGAGTTTAACAGGATAAGCTAATTGTGGGGTATTGGCTAAGAAGTCGGGAGAAATGAGAACGAGGGTTCTAGAGAAAGAGAGCGAACGTTGAAGCATCGTCGGGTTGAAGAGAGATAGTTAAAGGGTCTGTTCGCTCGGTGCTAGAGGATCGTTAGCAGACGACAGGCGACTGGAATCACAATGCAGTTTCTTATCAAAGATCCGTGACTCTGTGGGTACGTGTGGATTCTGTTTGGCTGCAAGCTAGCCTTCGATCCCTGAAATAGAGAAACGAGGTGCTAGGACATTGGACTGAAAACTTGAAGGATGATCGATCCTTTTAATACTTTGAATGTATCCAGGAATAAAATATCTTCATTTTAAATAATATCGACAACGTATATTGATCGTTTGAAGGCTCTTCAAGGTAGTCGCGAAAAACGAAGAAGACGAATGAGATATTGAAGAAGGTGGGAAAAAGGAACGAGGCTCAGCGAATCATTTTTCTTGGCTGAATCCGTAGAGTCGATAATTCAAAGCAGCCAGAGCGGGGCGAGCTACCTACGAGACGTATCAATTCATGTGTACACACGTACACACGGATAGATATCCATACCTTGGTGGTGATCCGGCGACGATGGCTCACCAAATCCCTATAGAGTTTCTCAGCTAACGTTGCCTTCCATGTAGGAACCCATTATCAAAATGGGCTCATTTCTTTCTCAGCCCTGTCTCCACCCTCTTATTGGAATTTCTTTCCTGTCTCCAGTTATTCCCGTTACTTCTTCTCTGCCCTTTTTCGCGCCGAATCTCTGAAGAATTAGGTTGATCAATCGTCCTATTAATAATGGAGAAAGGAGAATACATTCTTTCACGATTCGCTAAGAATTCGCTGGGAAATGTGGATGATGGTATAAATTTTGTAAAAAAAAAAAAGAAAGTAATTGAACACTAACCATTCAAATTCGAATATAATGACGTTTTTAATATGAATGAAAATGATTATAATTCAGGGTGTCATTCAGAAATATGGAGTATCATTTGTATCGAAAGATAGAAGTGCCGACGGCGAGAAAAAGGGAATTGTTCGGCGCAACGTGGTAATTCAGTTTGCGGAATAATGGATCATTGCTCCGGCCGTAAGACGTTGGTCAGTCCCTCATAAAGCATTCCAGCATCGTTCCGACAATCCCACAGGAATCCACCCCCTTGCCTTCCGCCCTGTTCGCCCCTCTGTCGACAAAAGACCTGCCTCGCGATCGACGCAACTGAATGCTCCATTTCAACAATATATTTTTTTCTCGTTGCAAAAAAAAAAATATCTTAAGATTTAAACACTTCGAGAAGGGGGAGATTAAGGGTCTGAAAATTTATTTAATTGCGCGACACCGACCCAGAGGAAAGGCATAATTGGTCAGAAACAAACCGCCTTTGTTTCCTATAGGGTAGGGACAATAGAGGTGAAGCTTCAAAAGGAGTTCCCCTTTAAAGCAATTGTGGTGTCTTAACAGAAGGCAAGGCAAAGGTAGCCCGATTACGGGACATTCGAAGAGATATAGCCACTCGCTGGCCACTACACGACCGATCGAGGGTCGTTTCTACCCCGAACTTCTGAATAGCCTTCGAACCGTTAACCCTCCTAGCCTCCAACCCCATCATCATGGATGCAACAGGTGATCCTTTCTCGATATCGGCCCCATATGCCATGTTGCATCGCCTCCTCGATACCTCTCACCAACGACCAGTTCACACTCCCTATATCCCTGCTGATTTCCACTTTTTTGCATCCAGGGGAAACGGGTCGATTTCGTCGTTCCAATTCGTTCGTTCGTCGCCGCGTTACCGAGGGAATAAAATACCCACGGAGAGTAGATAAATAATTACATAAATTTGGAAATTTTTTATTTTCAAATTAAGATCGGTCCCCCTTAGTGTACACCATTTACTGCTCTAAATATCGCAAGACATGTCTATTTCTACCATTATAATTAAGGTGTTATCAATCGGCGGAAGAGATTGCGATGGTTTTAAAAATCGCCCATCTTCCCAGGGTATCTACCATCATAATTATCTTTATCAGTCCCTCTGTGCCCCTTCCTCGATCTTGACGAGGCTGCTTTCAATTGCTGCAGCCATCGGTCTGCGTCAAAAACACCAACCCTTTGTAGCCACCCCTAGGAGACAAGATCGAGGATACGTTTGAATTAAAGATAGGAATGATAAGAGCCGAAAGAGGAACATGAAACGAGAGATCCAACTTCGAACGTCGTCTCGGCTAATCATGAATTTCCTTCGAGACTATGGGTTTTCTCTCAAAGGGTATCCAATTTTATAGTTCGAATAATTTATATAATCTTTTAACTTTCCAATTTAGAAATGTACAAAAATAGAAATTTACCTAAAAATTCAATGATAGACATTTGATAGATGAGATTGATTGAAAAATGAATTTTACTTAAATTTATCAACAAACTTAACAAAGTTTACCCTACATCTTCGACAGAAACGATTAAGAGAAGACCGAATGGAGTTGTGTCGCTGGAGGGGTTGATTTATGCTCGTTGAATTCAAGGGTCGTTTCCCGAAGTCTGTTTCCGATACGCGACCGAGTCATTAATATTTTAATGCGGCTGCCATTGGGAAAAGTGAACCGAGATATCCTTGCGAAATCGAGGTCTCAATAATTACGTCAGCCGCAGACCCGTCCTGCTTTTGATTCATAACACAACAAGATCCTGGAACCGACATAGGGGAACCGAGGGAACCGTCTTTGGATAATCGGAATTCAATTAAACCGTTTAGCATCTGCGGTGCCAACAGAGGAGAGGAAGGATTTAATATGACAGAAGATTCAGGACTTTCTGATTTCATGAAACAGCAAAAATTTAAGCAGTTGGAATTTTCTATAGCAGTGAAGATCACCGATGATGAATTTTTGAATTTGAAAATTTGATATTTCTCAAATAAAACACAAATTATTTGAGATTCGTCTACTTCGTAACCCATCGAACGTTAAGGAACGCTAGACACTCGATACTTTCAGTCCACTCCAAAAAACATTCCACAGAGTTATAGCAAATGCCTAAATCGTGACCCATTTTCTATCCCATACCATCGATGCTTCCTAGATCGACCAACATCTCGATTCGTTCGATTTATCAAACGGCCTCCACGAACGCACGGAATGTCTGAAAATGGAAGAACTTAAGGGAGCTCGGTTAAGCCGACTGACACGTTGGCCTGGGGAACATTTTTCTGCAGCCGCACGTGTTTATACGTTTTCGTACGGTTGGGGGAGCAAGGTTTTTGGCAAGCATCAATATACGGAGCACGAAATTCCACGGATGGAAGCGAGAGAGCAGGGAGACAACCGAAACTGATACAGAGAAAGACAAAAGGAGGGAAAGAAAAAGGAGAAAGACGAGGGTGTATCTTGTCAGCCACCATTCATCATGGCTGATGTCGGATCCGATTCTCATATTGTACCTCCATACGTGGATAGATAGATTTCTGTCGTCTCTGACGAACGTAGAACGCATTCATGCATTCGCCATTAGATCCTTCGGTAATAGATTGGAAGGACACAAATCTAAGATACTTTTTTTTTAACAGTTTCACTGAAAATATAAGATACTGGATGTCTTAAGCTACTTTTATTAGAATGATAGATGAATTCGATTTGAATTTTACGACGCATACGAACGGATTGGAGAATTGAGATATCGAAAAGGGGGCGGATGATTTAAATTACACCGGCTGTTTGTACATAATTTATATCCTTGTTTTCTTGGCGCGTTCCACGGGAAAATCCGCGCCCACCTAGAACGAGAGTCTCAATTTAAATTATCCTGAATAATTCTCGCAATATCCGATCTTTATGGCTCGGAAAATGCGGCCGTCTTTCCGCAGCCTATAACGACATGATTTCCGCCAGGACATAATGGTTTTCTTAATACCAGCCTTCATAAATCACGGATCGTCGTTAGAGTTCAGTTGCTCGAGGTTGAATATTCATTCATATCTTCCTTCATAATTACTTGTATTTCAATTAAAAAAAATAAATTTGGCATACCCATTTATATGGTTAATAATTATATTTAAGAATTTGTATAAAATAGCAGATATGTATGACGTATCGTTGATCTGTTCCACTGAACCAAGTTTTTTCCCTTAAAAACAATCGGTAGGAACCAATATACATTTGCGTATCGATAAGAAAAGACAAACTACGAATGTCGATAAGAAAAGAAGGGTGGGACGAAGTCCACCACAGGGGAGCAGATCGCGACCTCACCCCCCCGATGGTGCAGCCGAAGTTGGGATGTGTCTTTGATTAACGACCACGACACTGGATATATATATACAAACGGAGAAAGAGAAAGTACGTACCGATCAAAGCCCTCAGACGCACTCGGTAGCACCCCGCTAACAATAAGAAATATCACGTTGGGTAATTTATTATCGATAGCAAAAAGCCGAGGCAGCGCATCCGCCAGGACGCAGGGCGCCGCTGTCGCCAGTCGAACGATTTCACCGGCCACAATATTATAAATGGCTTCTATTTATTAGCTGCATGACGATCGCGTCTGCCCTTCGTCCACCCCCTTCTGTAATCATTTCGCCCTCAAACTGGCGATAACTTAGAAATTAACCCTTTAAGGTGGATAGAATTTCAATGCATTTCCAGCACCATGCTCCCTTATAGATACCAAGAATCCGTCCGGAAGGTCGGCGACGCACGGGACTTAGACTTTTTCCGTCTCCAATAATTTCATCTTTTTCTGTTCGTATTTGTAACACAGTAATTTCCCCGTTGTCATACACGCAAAAACGAACTGTACGATGGCAGAGCGTTATTCAAATCCCGAAGCATACATCTTATATTTAAATAGGAGTCCAGGGTGCGCAGCATTTTGCCGTCCGATAAGGTTCCATCCGTCAACGGGATATTACGTTTCCCGGTAAACCAATGATATATCAGTCTCCTCCCAGCACAACAGACCGAGCCCCCAAGGAAAGACACCCTTGCCGGGGCCACGGGTGACGTGCCTTCAACCTTGTTCCTGGAATCTCACGTTAAACGAGCCGGTCTGAGATTACATATCGCCGAGAATTTATATTTTAAATCGAGTCGCATTAGGAGGCCGCGTTCAGACGTTTTCTCTGCCGTCCAGAAGAGAATGCATGCCACCATGCGTCCGCATCAGATGTATGTAATAACGTAATAAATAGCCACTTTAACGCGGCGGCCACCGTTGGGACATTCTTGTCGAGGGGCATTATGCTTAATGTTTGACGTCCAACGTTCCCTTTAACACCCTTGATATAACACAACTTCCTCCCTCGCGCGCATCCCCTTTTGTGTTTAGATTTCGAAACACCGGTAGAAAGGATGAGACGTTGGAGGATGATTCGTTCAATAGGTCCGTGCGAATTTCCTTTTGTCTATTGAAATACCGTGATTCGTCACGAAAGTAATGGAACTTTGTTGTAGGACAGTGATGAGAAATTGCTCCTGTAAGGGGAACTCGCGGGCACTGATAAGTAATCGGTTTCTTAATTTGAAAATTTGAAATTTTTATTTTAATATTCTTCCTGTCAGTGTCAAAATTTTCATACTCCATAACAATGAATTGCATTGGCAATTTAAGTAGCAGGAGGAACAGAGGTAGCCAACACAGGATAACTGCATTAACTTGCCCCCAACTAATTGACTGGCCTGGAGTTTTCCTATGTAAATGTTTGCAAAACTTGTTCTCAAGCAGCTTATACCGGTGACAACTTTTAATCAGTCCCCGTAACGAATTCTACCGTGCTGTAACCTCGGTAAAACTCTTATAATCAAGGCAAAAACAAAGAAGACTGATAAAGTTGCTCCACGTAGAATATATCGAGGAACAGGAAGAAAATGTATAAAGAACATTTAAAGATGAAAGTTGGTTCAACTTGGGTGGAAGCCATCATAAATGTTTCATAAGAACGAAAAAGCAGGGCGGAAAGAGATAGTTGACTTAAGTAGTAGCTGGTAAAGTGAAGTCTATTAGATCCTATGACAGTTACAGGTTAATACCTACCCCAGAATTCACCCTTCCAGAATTTGTCCAAAAATTACTCGTTGAAGGACAATAATGAAACAATTTCGAGCTGAAGAATCGGGGAAAGGTTCGATCACCAAGTAATAAAACGTATTCTTTTTTTGGTCACAAAAGCTGCACGGTCCGTTTATAAAAGGCTCGAAATGGCGGAGGGGTGACAAGTACAATGTCTCGCCGAATTTTTATTCCGACCATCACAGAACTCACCCTCTTTACATCGTCTGGCAGAGCCACCCATCCCTTGGCCACAGAACTACCTCGCCTCCATTCAATTTGCCAGGTTATTTTTCAGTCTAGGCTGTACTTAACGGGACCGTGCGTTTACGTGGACAACGATTTTTCACCGGTGCAACATGCATCGCGTGCATTCACGATGCTCACTCGTCGTACAAGAAGGATGTCATCGGTTAGAACGATCCTTTGTACGAAATGGGGATAGCAGGAGGGTGCTTGGTTGTTCCGGGAAATTAAAGTTCATTTATATGATACTTTTCCCATTGTTTTAAAGGTGGATCATTCTAAGAGATCATAAACAGAAAATCAACTTCTATTATATAAATCAGTACTTTCAAATTTCAGAATTTCGAAATCCAAATGTTAAGGTTAACTTTTACTCCTAGACCGCCATTTTCCCTAGAAAGGACTACCATACTCCCTACTGTACATAAGCTGTTCAAACTTAAAAAATTCGTATATGAATCTTTCGGATCGCAACTTTTTTTTAATTCTTCAAACAATGGTGAAAAAAGTCTCCAACCCTTTCTCTTCCTTAGGAAGTCTATCACCAGTGACATAGCTCAAAAACTTACCTGTTCCACGGATTTCCGGTATTACCGGGGGGGCCAAACAACTAAGGACACTCGCGCGTGCACGCTAGCAAATGCACATGCGCGTAACTCGCGAGATATTTTACAATTACTGCGAAATCCATTAAGGTAAACCGAAACAACGTCGCGCAGGATAGGGCCCGACTCCTGGTGTACGTGTGAATGCGGAAAGCTAGGAAATTCAGGATGCGACGAGAAGTTCTTGCAAACTTGTACCGGCTTCCTCTTCGTCCACGTAGTAAGGCAAGTCCCGCCTCGGCAAAACACGCCCCGTGTAACCCAGGTTATTTATTTATTTATTTCGAGCCACGACGAACGCCCCTGCGTATCCCATTTTGTGGTTCACATCCGGGTTACGAGTCTAGCTGCATCGGTCTACATTCCGCAAGGATTAAATCGTCGCTGTTATTACTGGTCATTTGTACCTTTGTTCGTTGATCCACAACGAAAATGAAAAAAAAAAAGAATCAAAGAAAATTTGAATTTCAATAAATCGGTAGAAATTCCTTTCTGTATTTACAGTCTTGGTTGAAACTTTGAAAGTTGTATGTAGCAATGATCGGTAAGAAGCCGGGCTTAAAATTAGCGGTATGGCGGGTAAAGGGTTGAAGAGATGTGTTCGTGCCCTGGTATCCGAAATGAAACTTGTACTGATAATAATATCCATGGCGGTTGGAAAGCGCGAGAAAGTCTCGTAAGGGAGTTGGGACAGCCTAAGATACGACATTCGTGCTGTGGTTTTAACTCCCTGTTATGAGATTGCCAGATTCAGAGGGAACTCTATCTGGTCGTACGTGTACACGTCGGTGTTTATGAGAATGCACGCGTACTGGTAACCTACCTGAGCGTGTAGTACAAGGAAGCCCGGCCCTGGAAACACGCACCCTTCGAAATCACACGGAGTCGCGGCCTGGAAACTAACTGCAAGAAATACCAAGGGTCGTCTCACATCCGAAAGATACTGAAGATAAACTCGTTGTATGGTCCTCCCTACGTAGCTAACCGTGCCTGTAGTCGCGGATGAATGGTCCGTTAGCTAGATAGCGCATACTCGGATTAAATACTCTGCCAACCTGGCGAAGAAACTTTGCCAATATTTTCACGCACCCCGAAATTAAGAGTTTTTTTAACATTCTTTGCGACGATTCAACCTCTTCTCTAGTATGGGTAGATCTACCCAAGTGTACCCGACGTGTTTATTACCCCTTAGTGAAATTTTCAAGTGGATTCAGTCTTGAAATCTTAGAATATTGTCCTACCCTATTAGACCCCCCGGAATCAACCTATCACTACAGATTTACCGTGCATCAAGTAAGAAATTGTTAAAGAATAATTGTTGAAAGCGTTAGAGCGAAGGTATGCAGAAGAAAGCAAAAGGGATAACGGAGATCCATGAGAAGCCGCAGAAATAAAAGGGAAATGTATGGAAGGAAAGATCTAATTTGTTCCCGTCGGGTCTGTTTTCGGTTAGGGGGGTGGTTGCCAGGCGGGGGTGAAATTAATATTCATAAGCGACCAGGAGAGGTCTCGAGGGCGGGGTCAACTTACATGTATCTTTCGCTACTGACCCTGGCTACCGGAACGATAACGGTCAGGAATTAAAATACCACCCGGGCCAGGTTTTAACCCTTCTTCGTGGTTCGAGATACGGATATGACTGAGCTACGCTGTCTGATCTCGTTTCCAGAAACTTGCTGCTCAACGTTGCTGCTTCGCCAAATGTAAATCCCACCTAAATATGTCACGTGAAAGATTTTCGAAACGACCAGATGATTCCGATGGCTCAAGGTCAGACCCTTCGATAAAATAACACATTAATGGATCAAAAGTGTCCTTTCTCGTTGGACAGCAAATATCATTAATCGAGTGAGTCATTAGGCACAAAAGTGACACAGCATAGGCAGGCCAGAAGGATATCTTGAAGACAGAAGCAAAGGTGGATGAGCTGGCACTTCCTGCGGTATACAATTAGTCGTTGGGGTATTAATCCTGGCCGGTAGCCGTTACCCGACAGGATATTATGGTCCCGCAGGCAGTAACAATGAGGATTATATGAGGGAAAACGCTTCGATAGCGTTTCTAATACAAGCTGTACCGTTGTGATGGTGATGGTGGTGGCGGTTACAGGACGTGGCGGTTCTCGTAAACGCTCGCCCACCAACTGAACTTAACTTGGCTGGCAATAATAAAATGATATAGGAGGCGAAATATGCATTTAAATTATCGCCCCGCGATAATAATTTGCATACCACCGCGGCACCTCTCTCTCACTCCACGCCACTTCGATGCCGACGGTTCGCTTAGTTTAGCCCCGTTTAATTTAAATAATACTTCTCAGCGCGGGGGAGAACAGCTCTGCCAAGATATACATAAAATCGCCATAACATTGTAAATTATAACTGATACGGCTTATATCGTGAGAGGAGCCCTCCCCTCTTCTACTATACTACTTTCTCTACTCATCCTTACAGATCCTCCTTCGTTTTCATCCTCCTCTCTTGTTTCAGATTATCTGTATCTCTCTGATGAGCCAATTGATTAACGCAAAGTATGAAATAATTTGAAACTGAATTTGAAATTAGGAAATAATTTTATCTTTTTATTGATTTCATCTATACGTGGATTTTCTTATGGTGGAAACTTGAACGCTTTAAGAAAATTTCCTTCGTGCCAAGCGATAAAATATCACCATTGTGCAATAAGTCTGCCGGTAATGATTCTAATAAGCTAACGAAGGAGATTCAGAATTTAAATGAGCCCATAATTCCGACGGTAATGACGCAATAAAATTCCATGTATCTGGTATCAATAAAGGGAGCATATTCGTTATCCTCCCTGTGACTACAACGGCATTTATCTTTCAACGAAATGATCCAAAGAGACCGTTTCGAATGGTAATAACAATCGTAAGTCATTTTCACACCGACAAAGAGCGTTATTCCCTTTTTCGCATCGATTACACTCGTCGGTTGAAAACGTGTCGTGGAAAAAGAAAAATTAATAATACCTCCATCGGTTCGAAGAAACTCGAATTCTATGCTAATCAAATGGGACTCTGCCGGCATCTATGGGGTGCTATATGAATTCCACTCTCACGTCTCTTTTATTAACGAAAATTTATTAATTCGGTGCTTTCTTTATCACTATTTTACATTTGAATTGACAAATTAAAGTACAAGGTATTACAAATTGTGTGAAAATACATCGTTATTTATACACGAACTGTGGGAACTTTCGCATATTCCTAATATTTTAAGTTTCCCCTTTTAATACCCCATGAAGACAGGGCGAGTCCAATGGACGGTAGAAAGAGGATGAGAAACAGGGCACGCTGGTTGATGAAGCTGTCCAAGCTCGCCAGGATCCGTGGCGTTCACTCATCGTCGTGCCAGCCGGACCACGCAATTCCGCAAAGTATGCAGATCTAAGAATTCAAATGGCCGCCCTATAGCGCTCATAAAATGGCGGACAATCGCGCTCGTAAAGCACTATATTAAAATTCTATATCGTCCCTCCGTCCCATAGCCAACACCACCGATGATGTCATTCCTCTCCCGCTGTTCTCGTTCTTTCGCGTTTCGTACCGATGTGTCGGACATAAGCTGTTCGCCTAACCGATCTTTCACATCGCACGGAGTTTGCGGACCGTCCGGCTGAACGTTTATGCCGCCGCATCGCTCATGCATGCGGACATTGGCGCCTCGCAGGACACTTCCGACCCCGTGTACGTATAAACCACCGTCAAGGGATGCGTTTACTCTTGAAAATACAGTTTGCTCGCCGCGGACAAAAGATTGAAGGCTGGCCTGTCGTATAACGATAATGACCCATTGCAGCGAAGCGTACGCTGCAGTTTACTTACCGATACCTTTGTGCACCTGGAACAGTGCTGTTTTTGTCGTTGAAACTGTTGGCTGGAATTTTTATCGCTTTCTTGTCTACCGACTTTTATATTCTGGACATGGACAGTCTCGTTTATGTACATCTCTATGGCGCCATACTTTTCTCTTCAAGGAGATAGATATGCCTATTTTCTTAAGAAATCAAGTCATCGCTGAAGGTCAAAGTGTCCAAACGATAAAAAGAAAAACATAGGGATAGGCTGTAGAGGGTTTAATTAAAAAAAATAGATGAATTGGCTTGATGAAATCTAGACGCGAACGCACCCACCCAAATGATTCGTTGAAAAGACACGAGACATGTAACGCGACAGGTGGGTAAACAGAGAGAGAGGAAGAGATAAAAGCAACGGATCGGATAGAGGATGATACATGTATAGAATAGAATGACCGTAATGGGTATTACATTTGTGTATCGTTGATTCGTGCCTCACGCGTACGGAATGACGGGAATACGCAATAAGTTAATCGTGTTAGCGGCTCGCTTGATTAAACGAACGATCAGCCTGATGGTGACTGTCGTACGCAACGCGCCAGGGACACCATGGGTGCGGCATCAGCCGGACATTAATACAAAACTCGATTGTCATTCGTCGCTTGAACACCAGCACCAACCCCCTCGCGCGCACACACCCCTGATTACGTCGATTCATTAACCGTAGCCGCTGGTATCGTCCACCCTAAAACGAACTGCTGTTTCACCGTTGCAACGGAAAGCCTATTAGCCTTCGTCCCTTGTTCCACCGGACAACGGGAATTAATCGTACGCCGCTTCGATCCGTTTCGATTCACCTCTTTTCTTACCTGGATTGAATACCGTCACGTGTAATGTGCGTTTTTTTACCTTCATCGAGAAATGATTCTTCGTGAACAGTGGATCTTCATTAACTTAATTACAAATCGAAGATTTCAGATTTCCATTATCAGCGATTTTCATTCGCATACCTATGGTCCGAAAATTCTTAGGCACGTCCATGAGCATTGTTCGTAATCGGTATATAAGTACTGATAACAGCTGAAACGATACGATAGTCATATTATTGCTGCGAAGCAAAAATGTCACGTAACATTCAAAGATACAGTAACTTTCATCGCGCAAATACTGGACATCGTTCGGAAAGATCAAACCCTCAAGTGCAACAAAACTCTGCGTGGTCGTACTTCACTCTCTTTGAAGGAGAACAACGCGGTGTTGTTATAGCTAAATGCAATATTTGTAACAAGAGTCTGACATGTCGGGATGGTTTTTGGAAATTAGACAATCACGTTTCCATTAAACATCCGAATACATCTATCTCCAGAGGATCGGGCGCAGGAAACTTACGAGAATCGAGGGTGCCACGTAGAAGAATTAACCTAAGAATGCTACCGGACAATTACGAATCAGACTATTCAGAATCGGACTACTCAGACTATTCGGATGATCAAAATAATCGTTCTGCATATTGGCCTAGGCGTACGTATCGATGGTAAAGCGATAACTATGAAACCTTACGTGACCCCATATTGTGAAGCAACAGATTAATTTATATCTGTTTTAATTATACTACCAGTATGAGGTATTAAAATTATCTTTCGCAAGTATGTACAGCTTTTATTATACCTATCACTCCCATATCTCCAGATTTAGATCCAACACTATGATTAGCCATTTTAAAATGCTGATTTCTGGCTGCAAAAAATAAGCTTCTGCACGTTTCGTTTTGAAAAATATAATTTTCATCAAACCTTCAGATTTTCGAGTTGAAAAATTGACTATCTTTCGGTGACCTTGAGTGTGCTGCACCTACACGTCATTACTATTGTACTTTCTAACAGTATCGTAGTAATGATATCGATAACATTTTAATGTTATCGGTGTCCACCGATAACAGTAGTTCCAAATAAAAGAAAAAAAAAACGGAAACTAATATGGACAATTATAACTATAAGGCAAAAGTAAGGGTCGGTGAGTTAAGCGGCTCTCGTCGACGAGACGTGGGAAAATTTTCGCAGAAGAGAGTAAAAGAGTTAGTGTAAAGCGGGTAACGATAAAGGGTGTCGGAGGACGTGACACGATGGAGGGTTAGAGAGAGGCAGGAAGGCGTAGTATGAGGAGTAAAAGTAGGGGGATGAGGGTATGGGATTCCCGGCTACCGATGCCGACACCGGCGCCAGTGCCGCGCGAGGCTGTAATGCGTTATTAATGAACACCAAGAATTTCATTAAAGATTGTTTGTATATCAAACTGTCCACTAAATTATGCCCTATAACCCCCGTGGCGCCTTTCCGTGCCTGGAAACTATTGGCTGCGGCCACGGTAGGCGCCGCCTTTTGCACCTACTAACTGCACGCGATCCTTTGCACCGTGTTAACATCGATGTTTGCATTCCTGTCCCGCCAGAAAATCCTCTGCCAAATTATATGGTGACATCGATCGTTAAACACCATGATCGCGGCTGTCCACTCTTTTGACATGGAAGTGAAAGGACCTTAGTCGAGATGACTGCACGACCGAGTCAGTTATTTCGCAACCTTTGGCCAACGTGTGTTATTAGAAGGAACGATATAGGTAAGTACAACGTGACGAAGGGGTAAGAATGATGCACGGAGGGGAAAGAGAAAAGGGATTGGAGCAAAGGTTAGAGGGAAAGAGACAGAAGGGAACAGGCATGACGCGTCGAATGAACGACCCAGGGGGAAAGAGAGGTACAGGTCGGGTGAACGTGTTGGGTGGGGAGATACAGTTAATCGTTGGAAAGCTATTAACTTCGGACTGGAATGCCCCATAGCGCCTCATTTCGTTCAATGCAAATTTACATCCGACGTCGACCACCTAACGGGCCTCCCTCCACCTCTTTCTCGCTGCAAAACGACGCGAACAGAGGCTGTTACTTGCTGTCCTTATACACACGCTATCGGCTTTCGCTCCTCATCCGCTATTGACTCTCCATCGCGGGCGCAATTGCCCATCATCGCCCGAAATTAAGGCTCTATGTCCCTTTTTTGACACCTTGTGTAATCTTGAATCTAAACTGACCCGTTGTTAGGTGAACGCAGGTTAACAACGCAAAGTGGCTGAATTCTGAGATTACAGTAACACGGTGTAACTTGTTGAAACCGCCGGAAGGATTTGCGAATTTGAAAATCATGCCTAATTGAAATTCTTGGAGAGTAATGGTGTAAGTAGTGAAGCGAAGCTGCTTGAACTTATCCAATTTGGTTCTCTCTCGTAGACGATCAACGTCGTAATCGGTGACCCGGTTCGTAGCTGCACAGCAGCAAAACTTGGACCCTTCTAGCGTTACCCTACCCTTTCCTTGATCGTCCTGCCATGCTTGTTGTCTTATTAGTTTAGAACTTAGGCTTAATATAAAGTTGCGTGTGTCGTCCATGATGGAAGTCATGTCTGGAAGACAACGGGAACTCCAAGTTTCTCTGCTTCAAAGAATACAGAATACATATTTACGACTACCTTTTCCAACGGATGAGTCCAAATAACGATGACCCCAAAATGGCCTCCGTTACGTTCCAACCTCTCTTTTCCTCACCGGGAACTTTTAAGATAAACCGTGTAACATTATCCACATTGAGATGTTGACGTGCAAACTCGTGTATACGATATGTCGCCATAGCAAACTGAAATATGGCTCGCGAAACTGTGCATCTTAACGCGGGAAAATAACGCGTATGGAGGAGCACACTGATAAATGGCTACGTAACGGGTGCTGAAGATACACATAGTTAACGCCGGAATGCGGCAGGAAACTGACTAACGACGACTGATGCTCTCGCTATATAATTTCAAAAGCGTACCAGCATACACGCGAAATGAAAGCGGCCGCCATTCCGACAACACACCTTAATATGGACAAATGCTGGACTATATCTCAGATGAGGTTTGTTTTGCATTATTCGGCTAACGTCCTCGTTTGCCATCTTTGCTACGACCCTCGCCTTGCTTTACCTAGGATTGCCGTATTTCCCTTTTTCATCCCCCCGTCAAAATCTCACCGGTTCTTGCTGTACCAACCGTACACAAGGAGCAAAAATCATCCAAGTCTGAAATTTTAGAATTCTGAAAATTTTTAAGTGGTAAGGGGATCAGTCTATATTTTGTAAAGGGAGTAAGGACCACCCTACCCTCCACCTAGTTAAGTCAATGAACAATCCAGAGAATGCTCGGGCCAAGAAAAAGAGAAATGAAAAGAAAGGAACAAGCGTGTACATCGGATTTGAAGAAACCGTGACAAAACTGAAGACGTCCAGAATGACTGACGTTTAGGGAAAGCGTGAAACAGTTGGTTTAATGGTGTCGAGTTGGATAACGAGGAGGGAGAAGGATAGGAAGGCAAGAAAAAGAGGGTCACGGAATGGATGTGTTCACATTATACCCTCTGTTCTTTTAATTTCTTCAGAGGGCCACCCTCCCACGACACCTTCTTTCCTTCCAGCCTCGGCACGCGGATTAATAAGGCGTCGACGATGTGACGTCTTTTTTCTTTCTCCCCTGGACGGGACAGCAGACAGCTACCAAAGTGAATGAGAACTGTTGGGCGAGAGGATAACGGAAGGGAGGAGGGAGGGAAGAGCACTCTCTTACTGGTACTTAACAGCGAGATGAGATGAGCTGCCGTTAATAAATGTGTTTCTAACTGCTAGAGAGAGGACAGAGCCACTCTTTGTGCCCGCGTTGTGTGCCCGCCGAGATCCCTGAGGAATAAGTCTTAATGAGAAGAAAACTTTTAAACGCACTAGACCGTTTATTTCTTAATGTTAGGACGCGTTTGGATTCGCGCTTTTATCATTTTAACTTGACGCTGATTATTTGATTGGAAAGAAATTTTATTCGCCTTCCCACCATCGTCCTCTGTTAATATCCTCTGCATCAAAAATCAGAGCGTTAAACGTTTCCGGGCTTCTATCAAGCTTCTTTCCAAGAGTATGAGAAAATGAGGAAGTAAATACATTCGATACCATCGGCGCTGCTTCATCGTCTTGGTAAGAAAACTACCCTCGGGTAGGAAAAAAAAAGAAAAAAAATAATTGCTCCTTGATACGCGCCGATACCCCCCAACCTTAGGGATGCCAAGCCTGTAATGATGTTCGCGTTCGCGAACTTAGTTCGAAATTAAATATCGAGGCAAAAGAGGGGTTGGTAGAGAGTCGTGGCAAGGGGGATGTTAAAGAGAAATCCCGACATCGAGAGAGAAGGGCTGGGAAAGGAGGTGGCTCGTCGTGCACCTGTCTTTTTCCCGGGCCGCCGCGCCGTGATAAAAATCAAACTGGAAAACAAACGAGGAGCAGGATCGTATTATAAAGTTTATTAATCGATAGACGATGCCCGACGAGGGTAAAAGAAGCGGAATCCGAAGGGCTGACGGAAGGGATATCTCGTTACGGTTGAAAATTAAAATTGTAATACCGTTTCACTACTATGGTGTGCATACTTGCTCTAGACCTTGAAAATAGTTTTATATTTAATACATTGTACTAACTGTTTCTTGTATTGGTGTTTCAGAAACTACGACCTACCGATCCTCCAATCTTTGATGTCAAGAATCTGTTGATCAATGAGACGGGAACGCAGCTGGCCTTATGGGGTAACTTAGGAATTGTTCTAATGGAACTACCTAAGCGATGGGGCAAGGATGGCACGTTTCAAGGTGGAAAAGAAGAAATACTGTGTGTGTAAGTAGTTGAAACCTATACAGTTTTTGTCATCACAATTGAAGGTGAAAAATGTTTTTCATCTAATGCCTGCAACACTTTAAATGGCATTCGCTATGTGTAACGCTGGTAGCAAACGTGTTAAAAGAAATCTAGAAAGCGGGTGTAGGAAATCAATCTCCAGAAGTAGAGACAGAAGCTTACAGGACTAAGAAATCCGGCTGCTAAAAAGCGAGATAACGTAGACCGCGAATAATAAATCGCACTATCTGGCTTCCTGCACCTCCGTGGGCTCCTGTGGGCGTCCTAATATCCTGTAATTAAGAGGGTGTTACGATGACGCCCGAACCCCTTTGGTCTCCCTCTTATGGAATTAAGGTGGCTTTACTCGGTTAGTTTTGAAAAGTTCCAGGCCCAGGAAAGCACCGCTGAATACTAACCGCCTCATCAACGACACATGCCACCGAGACTACTGCTTCGCGTAACATTATCCTCCTCGATTTCAGTCACGGCATCTACTTGTCCTCGCGTCTAATCTTTCTGGTGATTAGAACATCACGCAATTAGCCACCTGGTTAAAGGTTATACCTTATGTTCCTACAGCCATTTTATTTTTTATCAAGTACCAAAAGTAGTTCCAGTGGTATTATAGCAAGAATGGTAGGCCTCCCTAGGGAACATGGCCACCATTCGCGCGTAAACGTTTACTCGAGAAAACTTTATTTAATATTTTATTCTTAATTATATCGTAATATCCTCCCGAACGAAAGGGAAATTCTAATTAATTTGAACAACGATGGACGATACCACTTAATTTGCCATGGTAAAAGGGTACGCTCCAACTTGTCCTTTGCATTATAATTTCATAATAAGTCGAGCCCAGAATAAATGCATTTACCTTCCTGCCGACTTTTCCGCTAATTCATAATTCCGGAAGTTTTTCCGGAAACGAACGAAACGTTTAGCTCGCTGTTGCAGCGAAGGGTTCCAAGCTGAACAAACTGGTCAAATTAAGAGCGGCAGTTTATGCTAAAGTTTTTTCGTTATTTCGTTATAACGTAGCCAGAATCGAGGAAAATTATAAGAACGCAGGTAACCAGACTTGAACATGTTCGTGAAAGTCTCGGCCATTAGAAAAACATCTCAGAAATTTAATGTCCTCTTCCTTTTAACTTTCTTTCACATTTCCGTTAAGCAACCATCAGACTCCCTCGATGAAAATCTTGCTTCTCGCGTGCAAAGCGTTAATGTCCCTTCAGTGGACGCATGTCATTAAGTCCTCGTTAGTATTGGCTCCGAGAAGTCAGTCAGAGCCTAAGAAAATTTCCGCTTCTCGTTGGCATTTAAAATGCTTAAGTTTCGTGAAAGGGTTGAAGAAAGGTAGAAAGAGAAAGGAGTACGCGAGGGGCGGTGCAGGGTTAAAGGCGTCGCGAAGTGGTAATAGTTTTAATCCGGTGTCTTGAAGTCGGGATTTGGTGGCGCAGCAGTTACCGACTGCCGGTAAGTCCGAGCGAACCCACTTCGCTCTCTGATATCATAATCCGAATAATCACTATTATTGCCGCCATTTGCTTAATCCAAAGCTCGGTTGCTCGCTTTCCACGCTTCGAGGCTTGGAATTTGTTGGTCGATGAGGATGCTGAATATTGTATCGAATTACGCGAGAACCTGGGACAGTTACTGTACGTTTTCATGCGACAGTAAATCGTCTTTTAATGCCATCTTAGCGAGCATTTCAGTGGCCACTTGGTCTGCCCATTACTGCATAGGGACCAGTAAGAACAAAGTCAATTGGACTCATTTTTTACCATTTTCTTCTATTAATCTACGAATTCTTAAATAAGAGTCAGTATATTTATAATGAACCAGTATAACTACTTGTAACATCTGATTTAATAGAAAAATCAGTGATAGCTTATTCCCGGAGTTGAGGGTTGAAGGCAACAGCAGTTCACCATAACAGTTTGCCAGTCCTTAGAGAGAACGTTATACCGGATAATCGTTATAGGAAGAAGGTGCAGTTTCAACGGTATAAACTTGGATCGGAGTAGGTAAGTCGTGTGGCATGGCATCGCGGAATCGTGGTATTAATTCGGCAACGGACTACGAAAGCAACGTTATTTCCTGCGCCACCGGAAGATCGTTGCCTCTCTTGGTTGGCTCTCGCGGCTAATTATTGTTTTAAGGATTACCGTTATGTGTTTATTATGCGGTCTGGGGAGGACCTTTCCTACCTTAATATTCGGTAGATTTCAGCTTCGGTCTCGTTGCGCGGTGTACCATCAGAGAGCCCCTAGCACTCCGTGTCCCTCCCCTCCTTTCCATCTCTTTCTCTGTTCCTCGCCCCCCCTCCCATGAGTCGCAAGCCGGCCTACGTTTATGAATAATTTTCACCTCTCGTGCTACCTAACCCCACACCACACGACCACTCCACTTCCAACAAACGTTCCTTCCGAATCGTCCCTCGAGTATTCACCTCGTAAAACCCCTGTGCCGTGTCCTCGTTCGAGGGGGTTGATTCCAGTTTTCTGATCCTCGCCACTCGTTCAGACGCACTCGTGAGATATAACGATACAAATGTTGGTCGGACATAAAATTACCAAAAAGAACGGAGAAGTTTGGACAAAAAATGTTTCCCTAATTGGTTATCGACGACTGATAACAGCACCTCTAGCGGAAGCACGCGCCGCGCCGTACGTGCTGCAGAATATTTCACTGGTAGAAGGGAACCCTTGGTTGGCCGCTCTCTCCTATCTGTTCCGGTGCCGCACCGGCTCGGCCGCGAGTGAAAGGGGATAGGATGCGTTTATTTAAAAAATGATTTAACCTAATGGTTTTACATATGTAATCCCGATATAAACCCGAGGCTAATCTCGGTGAACCACACGCGGTCCACTCGTACATTCAGAGCCGGGTAATCCACATACTGGCGCACCCACGTGTCTCTACACAACTTCCGCGTCACCACCCACCCACTGGTCGGCCCGGTTTCCCGGTCACACTCTCCCCTTTCTCTCTCCTTTTTTCAACTTTTTTTCGATGAGCAAGCGCTAACGAAAATCACCAGTTACCCAACAGCCTGCATTTTCGAGGGTGCTGCTGAGTTAGAAAGAGAGGCTGGTGTTTGCGGAGATCGCGCATAGGGTGCGCCCGCGCGCCAAATGATTTAGATGGTCCCCGATGATATCCGCACCTTTTGAAAAATGTCGCCACGACGAGGAGAAAAATATATAGGAAGCCGCGGTACCACGTGCTCGGTCTGCGCCGCCCCTTTATCAACTCCCGACGAAACTTTATTGCCGGCCGAACGGTGTTTCTCGTCGAATCAGCGGTTAACAAAGGAGCCGAGATACGAGCGGCGATTAGGGGAATTAGAGAATCGACGCTGCTTAATTGCGCCTAAAGTGATTCGACCACCCCATGCATGCTCAAGTCCAACGACTAACATCTCCATTATTTTCCACCAAGAAAGAGCGTAGGTATACACGCCGAACAAATTGGCAATTCTTTCAACGTGACGGAAATCATGCAAACGAGCCAGATCTGATAGAGTATGAACGAACCAACGGGACGGGACGGAACGGGACGTGAGGTTGGCGAAAAAGGGACTAACAAAAGAGCAGCATCGTCAACGAGGAGGCAGACAGAGAGAGAAAATGAGGAAAGTGGGAAGAGTAGAGAGTAGGAAAAGGAGAAAGGAAAATGTAAGGTACATGGCAGTAGCCTCTAGCCTGGGCACACGTACCGCGGTAATTAAAAGAACCGACAGATGTCTCTCTTTTACCGTCGGGTTTTATTTCGTTACGACGACAACGACGTCCAGGACAATGACGACGCAGACGAGCAGAATGCGTCTCGCGTATTTAAATTTTTCCTCCGGCGTTACAGCCGGAATTCTTTGATTAGAAGAACCGCTTGCTTGCTTGCTTGCTTGCTTGCTGCTGCTCATGGCTGTAGCGCGATTACCTAAGTGCGTGTTTTTTCTACGTAGACCTACATCAAGTGCCCTCTGTCTCTTGGTGCACGTTTGTACGCACAGAATGCTGTCTCCCATGCGCGCCCTCAGACAAGAAAGGATGCCAGCCCGCCGGAAGGAAGTTGGGGAAAAAAGGCCATTCTAGCCCCATATTATTCACGCTTATGATCTTCGATGCTGCTCCTTACGGGAAGCTGCGTTTTCTCCTGCTCTTTTCGCCAGGAACCGTCAGGATTAAATTGACCTTTTCTTTTCCCTTTGTGCGCGAACCTTCTATCCCGTTACGCGATTCCTTGCGCAAAGGGTTGAAGAAAATATTAGCCGTTTTTTATCTTAACCCTTGCACGGCCGAGCTGGTACACAGAATTTTTAGTAAAACAATGGGAATTCGGAACGAGCCGACAGTATTTTTACGAGAACATAAATTGTTGGAAATATAGAAACCAATACGCGCTTGGGTAGATAGTTAACTTACGAAAGGCGGATGATCAAGAGGACAGGAAGGTTTTTAGATTTCGTCAAAGGATTTACGATTCGAGTGTGACTGGCTGGGATGGGACGTGCCATAGCACCGCGGGAAGATCTAGGACTCAAGGCACGCAGGACAAGGCTGCGAAGTAGCAGCAAGGAACGGCTTCTGTAAACCGATGGTCGCGATGAAAGCGCGACGCAACCTCGAGAATTAACGGGCTTAGTTGGCGACGCAGGTGTCGTCGGGAAGGCGAACGCAAGCGAGAGCCGGATGAATTACGACAGGAGCGTCAGCCAGCCCAGCAGAACGTTGCTCGTTATATTTTGCGTAACATCCCGATTTTATGGGCCACCCTCGCACCCTAGCTACCGCATCCCCCCCTCGCCCTGTGGCCCAGCCGCAACGAAGATGCTAACTATGTATCTCACTAGTCTTTTTCTTTGCCGAGCTTTAAGTACCTTAAGGACTTCATCAATTAAAATCACGTGTACACGTTAACAGGTGATGTTTGAAATTACAGTAGGTCATCAATTTGAAATTAGCCTGATGCTAATGTATTCTACATACTTATTTTCGGGGCTAATTTTTGATTGATTCAACGGTTTTGGTAACGACGAGTAATTTATACTTTTAATCTGCTGTCAAACAGGAAACACCCTTGATTCCTGATACTTGGCCTGTCGCCGTAGCTGTCGCACACAGCCGGGTTAACGAGTTATGTCTAATCTATGCATCCGCTTATCATAATGGCTCTCGTTATATCATGAGCATAGCTTCGTAAGGTTGGCAAACCGCCCCCTCGACTACCGTTCTGTCGCTGGTACCCTGGCCACCCTCTTTTACGTACCATGCTGCCGCGGGAACGTAATAAAAATACTCCGAGTAACTGAACGATATTACGTCGTTACGGGGCCACCGAGCGGAATTAAGTGCGCTGCCTTCTTCGTGAACATTCACGTCGATTAAGTACCTGTTACGTGTATGCAGATTATGTAGTTGAGATCATCCTTCGATGCGACTGATTTCAACCTGCCACTAGTTGAAACCAAAGCGCTCGATAATTCCCTGTGTTTGGGCCTCTAAAGAGAGGCACTTCTAACAAACGGAGAATTATATGGCAGGGAAATCTCATAAACGCGGATATTAGATAACGAAGGGGTGTTTTAGTGTTTGAACGTTCAGGGAAAAAATAAAGTACGTTGAGAAAGGTATAGTCGATTATCCTAGGTGTTACGCCCCATTTACCTCCGCCAACTCATATTTCTAATTACTTTCTGGCAAGAACTTTATTACCCCTCTTTATCGTAAATTACTTCTTCCGTAACGTACGAATCATCGATGAGAGGATCCTTTCGATACTCCACGTTTATTTTGTTAATTAAGATGGAATTGTAATAACGAAAAATGAAACACCCTGTATTAACATGCCAAGTAAGATGGATCATTTGTTGGATCAGATGAAATTGTAAATAAAATGTAGAGTTTTACTGAAGCAGCATCGATCTATGAAGCTGGCTAACCGAAAGAGAAATCCGTTCGCGCGGATGAGCATTAATGGCTTTATAATCTAATGAATTTTTAGGTTAAGCGGCGAAAAGACCAGCGGGAGATCCGGATAGGTTTTTCCCCTGCAATTTATTGCCGAGAAGGAAAAGATGAAAGCGAGAGAATTTGTTCGCTTATATCTTGTTCGCCTTCGGACAGTGATCTCACCGGGGTAAACTATGATTTTATTTTGACAAAAAGAGAAACGCCATCTTTCTTTCCTTGATACAGTGTTCCAAGAATGAATTTCTTAATTTGATAATGATTAGAATCATTATCTATTTTATATAAAAACAAAAATAGAATGAGGAAGTAACAAATAACAATTGTAAGATACTTTTGGTGCCCATGAAAATCGCTAAGTACTTGTTATTCCATGAAAACGTATCCAAAGTTTGGTAAACGTGAAAATTTCTTTTTATCAGAAAATTTTGACGCAACGGGGCAGAAGAAAAGCTAGGAAGCGAACAAACAAGCCGAGTAAATCATCGGGGAGGGCAGAGATTCAAGCGGGTTGGTGAAAAGCCGTGATGGTAACTTAAGCACAGCGAAGAGAAATACGAGCGGGAAAGTTTCCTGGAACAAAATGATACGACACTCCGTAAGATCCGCTTTGAAGTCAGGTCCGCGCCATTCTTTGTACAAATTGGAAGAAAAGCGCGGCGTAAAAAGCTCCGTCCTGCCCCGGGTTAATACGTTTACGTAGGAAAAAATTATTTTTAAGTTCTTCTTTTTTTTTCTTCTTCTTCTTCTAGACCGCTCCTGACGAAAAGTGCAGAACCACCGAGGTTCTGCTAGGGTGTGGCAGAATACGCGGCACTGCCGTGTAAGAATTTCTTAATTAGATTTTAGCAGCTGCCTACCCCATTCTTTCGTTTCTTTCGTCAAGAAATTTTCCATAGAGGTGTACGCCGGTCTAGCGTCGAAAAATTTCGGCTTTAATATTCTGACAATGAGAGTTCAGATTTTAAAAAATAACTCGAGTTTCAGTGGTATTGTTAAGGAAATAATGGACGTCGGTATAATTTTCTAGGGGTGAGAATCTAATAGACCTCTGAAATCCTAAAGTTCTAAAATTCCAAAATTCATAAATTTCCATAGAGATCTATTACCCATTTTAAGTAACGTCTTTACTTACCCAATTGCAAACAAATTTCCTAAATACTTGAAAACCTAGCCCACTAGAAAGACACGATATCAAATAATAAATTAGATTGCTACCTGGAGGGATTTCCACTGAATTTAGAGTGGTCTGTCAAAGCGTTAAGCACCTACTACAGTTGATGTCCCATGACGAGCCGGAAGTGGCTTCTTTACAGGTTGAGGAACAAGGGAAACATATCAGTAGATATTCAGAAAGCGCGTAAACCGGTTGGTCAAATGGGTATGTACAGAGAAGGCGTATGGTCCGGCGCGGCGGGTACGCGCATGGGTGGCCATAAATTTTGATAATACTAAAATTGTGACAGAACGAAGAAAAATCCCCGCGAGGCTGCGGTGCAAAGTGCGAATAAATCGTTGCGTGTGCCTTTGTCAACGAAGCATGAAAGGTTGGGCGTACAAGGGGTAAAAAGAGAGAAAAGCCCGGCCGAGCGGTCCTGAACCGACGACGAGAACGGAAAGGTGGGGAGGGCGAAACTGGGCTCTGGGGTTGACCACGTCGTCTGGCTTTCGACCGACTCTCTCTCTACTGGTGCGTACGTGCGTGCCTGCGTACATTTTTATCAATTATTAAGAACTCTGGCGTGCTTTTGCAATGGGCTAGCTGGTGATGGTAAAGTTGCTTTCGTCCTTGTCGTTGGTGTGCCGGGTGTAACCAGTCGTTGCTGGCGATACCCTATATGCC
Source organism: Osmia bicornis bicornis (assembly GCF_907164935.1). Taxonomy (NCBI): domain Eukaryota; kingdom Metazoa; phylum Arthropoda; class Insecta; order Hymenoptera; family Megachilidae; genus Osmia; species Osmia bicornis. The sequence continues at coordinate 5,279,564 of NC_060216.1, read as the reverse complement.
CGGTCTGATCTTTTTTTTTCTTTCTCCACCTTCGCCTGGTTCTCCCTCATCCCCTATTCGTGTCAGATCCTTCATCCCGCTTTTTTCCATGTGACTGTCTCTCTTCTTTTCCTGCCACATCCTCCTCCTCCTCCTCCTCCTCTTGGTACCCTCCCTTCGCCGGCACCGTGCCGTGGACATTAATAACGGCCACGGGCTAACCACCGTCAACCCCCTTTTGCCAACGTTACCGTGTCCAGCCACGGAAAGTGCGAGAGTAATAATAAAATATACGAAATGTAGACGACCAACGTCCCGGTTCGTCCCATGGAAAAACAAACACAACGCTTTGCTGTGTTCCTTCGTTGTACCGGAGGGTATGACGATCGTGAAAGATTACGGTAATTTGTGTTAAATAACGGCCCGCTAGGAACATGGAGCTTGACTTTCGACACTTTGCTCACCGTTCGACCAGTATAAAGTTCTAAGCTAAAAATTCAAATGCTCGACTCGAATTTTTTTCTGATTTTAGAGTTCACAAGTTTGATCATTTTGATGCAACAGGGGAAATCAGAAAGGCAAGATGGCACCCTGGTTCCACGAACGACTCTCATTTACTAGTTCTGACTTCTGATAATACATTTCGGTATGTAACAAATACTTGTTTTCGGGGCCGTATGAACCAATGAAGGGTTAAACAAATTTTCAAATAAATTAAAATTGAAATTTTGAACGTTCGATAGTTTGTACGAATGCGAGGTCGGTAACACGCCTAGGCTTGTAAAATGTTGGAAGGTTGGTCGTAAACCTTTCGGTTCACCATCAAAGATACCCGATTTTTCTTCCCTTGGCGACACAGCAGTGGACTTCGACTTTGGTACACCCACCTTACGCAAACCGGAAATGTTTGCTGGTAGAGACATGAATAAGGTATAAAAAGAAAATAATCAAAATTTTGTTTAAAAACGAGCCTCGAACTTTTAACGATATTGTCTTCAGAACAGCGTAGTTGATTGGAATCAAATTGAATGGCCGATTCTGATACTGAGAGGGAACGGAGAGGTGCTGATTGTCCGGGGCAATCTTCTGCACGACAGGTATATAAATTTGAAATTAACCTTCGAAATAAGTACTTGCTTCCCTGTAAATTTATACAGGGTGATTCTCTCGCAACGCAACACAAAAGCCGTGCCGCACAATGGAACCCCTGCTGCTCCGTTTCTTGTCTTCGTCTCAGCCATAAACACACACAAAGCAGTTTTGGGTCCGGCGATATGGCCCCTGGGTCTTTTTGCCCGCAAACACAGCATGGTTTCATTGTGCGGGGCGGCTATTGTGTTGCGCTCCGAGAGAATCACACTGTATGATGGGCACTGTTGGTTAATCAATTTCTTAATTTGAAAGTTTCAAATTTTTATAATTCTGTATTTCCCAAGATTCGTTATCTAATGATATCTTTGTTAAGTCATGAAGTCCCAGTGGTATCAGGATCACTCTCTATGTACCCTCCAGCCGACGACAATTACGGAATAGACTCCTGTTCCATCATGTGCATACAAACTACCCCTCCGATAGTGGTTATCGCCATGTGCACAGGAAAGATTTATCACGGTATTCTGTTAAAAGAAGAATTAAACGATAACGATGACGACAGAAGAGTAAGTGTTAACAAATCAAACTGAATTCTAATTATTTTTTCATCGATCAATAACTTGCAGACTTGGTTCCAGTATGGTTCAACTTACAGTCTTCACACACCGGAAGAGGCCCTATATATCTACGAATGTGTTGAAATAGAATTGGGTTTGTTTTTCGCGGATAATGATGAGAAGTATAATTGTCCTATACACCTTCGATGGGATAAAGATAACAAATCAAGGTATAATAGTTGATGGCATAGGAGGATGAAATAAAACATGACTGAACGTATTCTATTTATTAGGTATTTTTGCTCCCATAATGCTGGTATTCACATGGTCACTTTGCCAATGGTCTCTCAATTGGAAGAATATATCAACTCACCGGAAGGTAAATATGTAAAACTTTCCATAGAAAAAACGTGAAATTGTAACCGGGATGTGAAAATTTTCCAGACAACGACGCTAGCCGTTTACCATCGCTCTCGAATCAATCGAATTCACAGTACCTGATTTGTAGAAGAACTAAACACACAGGAGCGAACGAAGCCACACCGATCCTTGGATTTGGACTTCTTCAGGAACCTTCCGTTCTGGTGGCCCTCTTGCATACCGGCGATGTAGTCGCCCGGTCTATCTTCGATCTCCACTACTTCCCAAAAATTGAACCTCCAGAGCCTATAATTGATAAAAAAGAAAGAGTAAGTAACATCCTTCGAATCGATTAACGTCACTCGCGGATTAAGGAATAAAGTTTATTCTCTTCGTGTTGATAAAAACAAATTACAGGTCAATAAAGAGGAATTTGATATGTATATCAAGAGATTGCTCAAACGTGAAACATCACAGCCACTTATAAAAATGGGATCAAAGATCATGTCTCCGCGAGAATGTCTACAGGTTGGATAACTAAGCGAAGAAATAAGTACTCGATTGAATAAAAATTAATGAAAAGACTTTTTATTATTAGCTGCTGTATCATGCAACGGACGTCTTCCGCAAAGAACATTTCGTTAAACACGATCACGTGAGAGAAGAGATCGGTAAAAGGGTGCGAGCTTTGAAAGTGATGAAAACTCATTTATTGAAAGAGCTGGATACTTTGATGGAGACAAAAAAAGAATTGCATCAAACTGCCGAACGTTTGGCTGAACGTTACGAGGACATTAAAGACGAACAAGAAAAACTTGCGCAAAGGTGATTTTCTTTTTTTTACTTTCTATTTTGGAAGCATCAAATTGATAAATCGAATATCATTTATTTGCAGAGCGAAAGAAGTGCTGCGACTAGTAAATTACAAAGAACCCTCGATGAGTCCTGTTGAAAGAGCCGAAGCTGAAGAATTGAAGAAAATGGAGACGAAGATAGAAGAAATGAAAATCAGGCTGTTAGAACTGAAAAAGAAATCAGAGCAACAGACTGGTTACACAGAAAATATTGAATATTACGGAAAGAAGAAAGAAATTGTTTTTAGAGGCGATCAAGAGAAAACTATTAAGAACAGCCTTGGACACATGTACGTATTGGTAATATTCTATAAAAATTGAAGTAATACTTCAATCCTGTTATTTTCATTTCACAGGGGAAAAGATATAAAAGAATTAATTACAGAAGTGAAAAAGCTGGAAGAGGAAGTAAGTATTTAAGTTGGGTAACAAAGTATTATTATTCATTGTTTGTAAATTTGATTTACTTTGAGTGTAAGATTTGCGTACAATAAAAAGTATTTTTATTTGCAAAATAATTTATTATGCTAACTATACAGTTCTATCACGTTATTCGTTTAAAGAATACTTTTTCCTCTGAATATACTTTTTTAAATGTAATTTCAGTGGTAGCTAAAACATACGTATCACTTTCAAACAAAGTACATCAAACGTAAATGACTGTACATGGACTATTAACAATTATTAAATTAGTTTTTGAACAGCGACTGATTTAAAATAATTTCACGAAGTATATACAGTCCCAAACATGGTAGACTTCTCCAGGAAAAAAAGCGATATCCCGGGTTCCTGGGCCTCCCCACAGGCTTCCCAGGATTCCCGCCCCATCCACATAAACGTCCCCCGGGGGAAACGACGATGCTGGGAAAGGGACCCAGTATATACGTCTACGGCCTCCCACCCCTGTATTGCCATGTTCCCTAGAGAAGCCTACTTTGCTCGACGCTGTACAAGAGTAAGGAAAAGATCATTGTAAGTTACAAACTGCGATGACCCTATTCCATACAGTTAAATAAACAAGCAACCTTATTTCCAACAATTATATCATTACACATATAAAAACAAAATCAAGAATAATTTAGTAACGATTTTTGATTTAAAAATATTTGTGTTTTCCAGACATTCATTTTCTGCCACACCGTATCGCTCAAGGCACAAAAATATAATGAGAAACATCATTGGAATCTTCCATAACTTTCGACTGCAATAATTTAATTTCAAGTCTAAGCTTTTCCTTTTCCATTTCTTGCTTCCGTATTTCATTAGAGTAACAGTTCATCTGTAATTTCAATTTATCTTTTTTAAGTTTCAACATTTCAGTTTCGTGATAAAGCTTTCCCTTTTCAGCACGAAGCACAGCTAACTGTTCTTGAAGTAACTGGTGACTAGCTTCATCCGACAATATCACTTCAGATGTATCAATGTCTGCTTTTGCAGTCGTTTCTAAGTTTGACCGATTCACTTCACTTTCAGGTCCATTATCAGCCTCCATCTCTGGGTTCGTAGCTTCCTTCATAATCCAAATTCTAGAATCTGTAGTTTCATCGAAGGTGCTTGGCGATTTAACAGGCTGTTGCGACTGTGGTGTGATGGACCTATTTTGCTGTTTAGGGGAGGTTGGTGTACCTTTGATCTTTTCCATATCAGCGGCAGGCGCGATAGTTTCAATATCTAAAACTGCCGTAAAATCATATTACGTTTCTGTTCCTTGCATAAATAAGAAAAACGTTTAATCGAAATTACCTCTACTGTTAGGTGATTGACTGCCATCTACTGTATGCGATAAATGATTGTTACAGTAACTATTGAATTCTCTTTCGTCCACGAAAACAGAACCATCAGCGTTTACAATGGATTCAACGATTACAGATGGATCTCCATCTTGCATTACTAATTCCCCCACAATTTCACCATTTGCCGCTATAATGTCGCCATCGTTATTTGCTCTTAATAATTCACCTTCCGTTGTGTCGATTTCATCTACTACTTCTTCTTGAGTTAATTGACCACTGTAAGAATCTTCGCCATCATTTCCTTCGCTTACTTCTAATTCAGTTGGTAGCTCCTAAAATACAATTTTTAGATTAAACTATAACGCTAAATTATACACAAAGATTAGAGATATTACATCTTGACCCCAAGGAGATTCTTGTTCTTTTTTCATCCTTTTTATTGTCTGTGCAATTTCATCTTCAGACTCAGAATGTATCTTCCTATCATTATCTCTGCCCTGCATCTTCTCGATGTCATGAATTTTTTTAAACAACTGATACGCCCTTTCGGGTGTTATGTTTCTCTTTTGCTTATTAGCTGCCGCTATATTAAATAAATCTTTGGATCTGAGTATTTTATTTGTTCGCAATCGTACGTACTCTTTCAATCTTTTGCGATCAATATGTAATTGCATGAGATCCTGTACTTCCTGCTTAATTTCGCCGCATAATTTCCTTTCTTGCGGAAGATTTTTAAATAATTCCTAACGAAAAAATGAAAACAGAATCAAATTAAATGAATTCTACCTAACGTTACTTTGCCATTGGAATTTACCTCTGAGATTTCATGATTATGCTCGTTATTGACGCTAGTTACCTCTAATTTTGTACCATCTTTTGACGCTCTTAACATAATATGAGCAGGACAATTTGTTCTGATTGATCTGAGTGAAAAAAGTAATGCATGTAAAATGTTATGTTCAAAGATAAATTTTATTATATCGTGTTTATTTCAAAACAATCTAATTTTAACAATTTATAATCTTATAAACTAACTGAGACTGTCTCCTGCCAGCTCCACGTGGTAGAAACTTTTGACCACCATAGATACAAGCATATTTCACAGAATAATACTTTAAGCGCTCACTAATGGGACGAGCAGTTTTCATATGAGCACCACTAACTGTCCTGCTATCTCTCCTCCAATAGTGAACTAGGCTACGCTTTGAGAATTTTTCCAATTTGTGCTCCAGTTCTTCATAACTGTCAAACATTTCTCCCAAATGGAAGGATACATCTTCATCCTCCACAGTATTTACATCCATTATAAAAGTTATAGCTAGTAATCTATTTCATAATCAAATATATGTTATTTATTAATTGGCAAAAGCAGAAGGAATACAGAAAAATTGCAACATGCACAAATAATTTCTGTGTCATCTTGTTAAAAATGAAAATTTACTATAAATTTAAGTTCAGATAAGGGCAATGTTTACTATCCCTGATATTACATGTCTAACAATAAGCATTAAAACGTAACATAAAAATTAGAATATGTCGGGATAAATGAAACAACATCATTGCAATTATGTTTTGTATCGTTAGGTAATTTGATTTCCGCTGGTCAAATGAATTTCATGGCAGTGAATAAATTCGAATGAAAACATTGTTTTTGTCAATTAAAATTTTAAGGTTAGATTTCAGTTTGATTGGCGTGGTAGAAGCCAAGATGATGAAACCGTGAACACAGCCAGATAGAATTACTCAAGTCGGGCGGGATTTTGTATTCGCTAATAATTTACCAATCTTTAAATTGTAACTTACGTCCTATCATATTTTTCGTGGCATTCCTTCTTTTTGTTAACGTTTTATCACATCCAAATGTTGAGAAAATCTGCACCATGATTTTACGCCATTTCTAAAATAGGACAAGCGAGTGAACTACAACGCAATTGATGTAATTTGTCTTGATTCATTTTTATATTTTTCAATGATTAAATAAAAATGAAACCGATTCGTTTGTGTATTCACATGAATAAATTCATATATATATACATATATAAAACGTATCTTATTTATATAGGTTTTAATCGTGAAATTGCGAAAATGAAAATAACCTATAATTCGTTTGCACCCCAGAGTAAACCCCTATTATTAACAAAATAATGTTTATTAAGAAATTTACATAAGAATATATACATTAACATCAAAGAATTTTTAAAGAAAATCTTTGGGTATTAAAAAACGTCTTTATATAATTTTATATAAAAATTCATCAATTATTTAGATTTGGGTTGTGGAATTATTTCATAGGATGCAATTATACATTGAAATATACAATTATCATTGTAACCAGTCATTCTCATCTTCGGTATCAATAGGAGGAATAGGTGGTGGTTCATTCTGTAATACAAATATCTGTAAAAAAAAGCTATCAGTATATATATATATACACATGTATCTAAGGCAGGCATGCACAACTAGTAAAACAGACGCGGGCGCCCGTGACCCGCGGGCACTCACGTGCCTGTAGGACAATTTCGTATGCACGCCTGATCTAAGATACAAAAAATATAAAAGAACATTACATGAGTTTTAGTAGTTTTGGCAACTTCAGTTGGTTCTGATGACTTGCTTGAACTGGAGGTTTCAAACTCTGTATTATCTATTTTTAAATCATCACTTTCTGCTGTTTTGGCAGAAATTGATTCTGGTTCCCTGTTACTTTTTTCATTATTGTTATGTAAAACTTGAAGCGTGGTATTCTAAAATTATAGTTAAGTTAAAAAGAATATAATTAATGAAATATAAATAGTTTTACCTTTATTGTATTTGCTATTACTGTTCTTATGTAGTTTGTAGAGTACGACTCTTCTACAAATTTATCCATCAGAGCATGATAAATTTTATTCATTATATGTTTGATTGCCTTCTGTTTATCATTCTGAAAAACATAATTACCAATAAAAATTAGGATTACATTGAAAACAGAAAATAAAAAACCTTACTTCTTTCGTTTCCATGGAACTTGCCGCTTCGGAAAGTTTGAGCATTTTATTTTCTAATATAGATGTTTGTTCTTCGCATTTGCTTTTAAGTTCTCTACTTTCTTCTAAATCTTTTCTTACTGTTAAAAGTGCACTGTTTGCATCATTCAATGATATTTCTAATTGTTTAATACTTTTTGATAAAGTTTCATTAGTTTGAGTTAAAGATTCTTTCTGATCTTCGAGAGTTTTAATATATTCTATATTAACAACCATAAATTAATACACGTATTTAAATGTTTTTAGCTATAATTAATATTACCTTTTGACTCCTTTAATTCTTTTTCTAGCGCACTCGTTCTGTCTTTGAACTCGTTCAACTGTGTAGAATTATCGGTAGCCATAATATTGGTTTGCGACTGTTTTTCCTTCTCTTCAGTTTGAGACTCAGTCGTAGTTAGCAACATTTTCAAAGCAGCCAAATCCACTCTCTCTTTTAGAGGAGATGTAGCATTTTGAAGTTCAAGAACATGAAACTGTATACGATACATAATGGCATCGTTGTAAATGATATACAATTTCCTCAGTATGTAACTACCTTATCAAGTAATTTCTGCACATTATCACCTATTTTAGACATCCCCATTCTGAGTTCTGCATTTGTCATTCGAGTTTCTGATAACAACATGTTTAGACCTGGATCGATCACTGTTGATACCGTTGGAGTTACAATTTGTGGTTGTAGTGAATACATCTGACCATCCACAGTAACGAAATTGGGCTATAATGTACATTATAGGTACACTTTAATACATGGATGATTCATTTCAAATATTTGAACTTGTATACCTGTCTTTGAGTAGGTGACCACTGAGGAGCGAGAGTAGGTGTAACGAAAGGCTTACAAGCTGCATTTGTTACAGACGCGTCGCTTTTTGATTTCAATACTTTGTGTGCAGTTTTTGATATTTCTTCTTTAGATTCTTGTGCAAAACGTTTCTTTTGAAATTCTCCTTCTGACAATTCTGCCTAAAATACAAATGGTGACTAGGTATTCTTTAATTTTACTTGATACAATAAAAATAAATGTTTACCTTTCTTTGATGCAACGATCTACGCGGTACATCGTCCTTTAATTAATATACGACATATGTTAATTATATATCATATTAAGTTATTTTAAATAATGAAATAAAAAAATTAACTAAATACCTCGGTATCTTCAGAATCGGTAGTAGTAGATGCAGGAATTTTCGGTACAAACATAGACTGTCCCATTTTTGCCATACGCGATATTATAGAAGCTTTACCACTTGTCACCTTATGCAAATTAGTGGCTTCCTGTTGTGATTGTATATCTATTATTTCTATTTCTAATATAACATCTTTGTCTTTAGGAAATCCAGGTCCTAAACTGATCTATAAAACAATTACATATAGAATTTTAATATCTATGTTAACTGATTAAATATAATACCTGTTTGTTCGGAGGTAAGAATAAAATTCTTTTTAATCCGTTACTGCTTCCTAAAAGTGTTTTCTCCCAATTATCATCGGTAGATATTTCTACCGTCATCGTTTGATACATTATAAGATTGCTTTTAAGGGGCTGTATTATTTCCGCACTGATAAAATATTTTATAGATACACTATCTCCTTCTTTTGCAGTTACATCTTTGTTAACTGGTGATAGATCTTGATAAAGCACATTTTCTATCTTCGCATTTTTCGAAAAATATCGAGCTAATGCTATTTCTCTCGCAAATTCGACGCAAACGTCGCTATTTTCAAATAATATTGACCAATTCTCCTTATTGCTATCATAATAACTTGAATAATTGTTTGGTTGTATTACATATAAAAAATCATGTGTCACTGTAACAGTTGATACATGTTCTTGTTTGTTTTTGTATAAAATAATTTGATATACTTTCGTTGCAGCATTTCCTGTAAGAGCCATACCAAGTTTACCAATTGATATGTAAACTCCATTTTGTCTGGAAACAATTTTATTTATAATGTATAAATAAGAATAATCTAAAATGACAAATATATCAGATATTAATACTTACAATTTAAATGCATGTACTGCTTTAGCTATTATGACTTCGGGTTTGATCTGAATTACCTGAGTTATGTTACGAGATATATTTGGCTTTTTAGAAACTTGTTGCTTTGATAAAGAGCTATCCAATGTTTTAACTTGCATTCCAAAAATAGCAGCTAAGTTGGATCTAAAAAATATTTACATATTCGTTTAAAATCAAATTTATTTTAATTAACCTAATTCTTAAAAAACCTATATAAGATAAACAATTTGTTAAAGAAGAAACATACCCTGCTGATGGTAAAAAATCAGATTCATCATCTTCTCGTAATATTTTATCAAGATCCGGCAACTGATTTCCTGAATTCATAATTATAAATTAAATTTCTGTAACGAAAGGGTTTGACTGACAGATAAACAATGAAGAAAGTATCAACCAATAATACTGCTTTAAAAAAGTGATACCAGTGACTGCAGATGCAAAAAGATGGACATGCTTTTGCTGTCGAGGGGTTACGACTTAAGGGGTCTCAGACACCCCCATGTGTCGATGGGTCCGCCGCATGGCGGGGAAGCGAAAAATAAATTTGCCGCTTTATGCTGTAGCAAAGAAGAGATATACATATACTCACTCACGACTGTTCACAGTCGAAAACGAAGATTGCCGAATGGGGGTAGACACGGCACGTGACCTCTCCGATTCGGGACGTCGGTATTACAGTAGTTTTTTCGATGGGCCTGGTGGAGCCACTTGCGTGTTTTGTTACGAACTTGAAAGGTTTAATTCTCAGCTGGCGTGCACGCAATACGATCTAGGAAGGCAATAGCGCCTCAAGTATTTTTACAAACACATTCAAACGCTCATCTCGCCAGAGGCATCGCGACATTTTCAGCTTATTTTTATATGTAGATTAACCGTCTTTTCAATTGTACTACTACATCGGAAGTACTCTGTATATTGTAGAAAATCTACAAAATAAATGTACTTCATCATATGATGATGAAATTAATCTTGCAATTATGAAAATGATATGTAAAACGAATGGAAAAATGGTTCTTATCAAAGATCTTATCAACGTTGCAAGTATAAGTTGAATTAGCGGTCAATACAGACAGATCAAAGAACTTAAATCAAAAATTCCATCGGAATAATTAAAACAACTATACACTATAATACATAGTTGAATTCATAATAAATAGGCGCTTTTATAGATTTAAAAAAAAGTAAAGTTTTTCAAAACGGAGGGGGAGGGGAAATTCAACTTTGCAAAAAGGATGATTTAGAAAAAAAAACTTACACGCAGCTATATAGACCTCAAGATACAGTATAACTTTTATTTCAACTATTTTTTGATATCTTTTGTTGTTTACGATTTATAAGCACGTATATAGAAAGGGCGGTTCGGATAAAAGGGTTGATATCTCCCTCAAAGTGAAAAACGGGCACCAACGAATTACTGTTATCTTCATAAACAGGTATAATAAATATTTATGCAAAGTTTCATCAAAATCGGAGTGTATCAGTCCCCGATGTTTCCTTGTCAGTGTACATACATATGTACAATATTGAGTAAACAGGATTCCCTAGGGAAAATGGTATTATAGGCAGTAATATTTTTAAATAGTGATAAAACAGAAAACTGATTTTATGAATTTGAATAACATCATTTATATTAACTTATTATTATACATACAAACAATAACAATTACAAGCTAGGATCTAACTTTGATATAACACGTTTAATTTTTGTAACAGCCAACGCTAATTGATGATCCGTAATTTCAAAGGAGAATACAAATCTAACGAATGATTTGTTTAAAACTAGACATTTTATGATAATCCTCTCTTCATCGTGCTCGTCATCAATTTCGCGCAAACAATTAGCAAATGTCGTTGGGGGAACAACATTGGAATCAACTTTAACAAAAACCATATTTGTTTGTACAGTATTTAAATCGACTGAAAATAGTTTTGATTGCATTTCGTTTATCGAAGAAGCAAGAGTGTAAGCTCTTCGATGATCGTCTTTTAAATTTGGAATATTTTCAAGAGCTATGAATCCAGCTGCAGCAAGAATACCGACTTGTCTCATACCACCACCAAGCACTTTTCTTACTCTCCTTGCTTTGCTAATAAATTCTTTGTTTCCACAAAGAAGGGCACCAACAGGAGCGCCTAAATTGAAATATTTTTTGTATAAAGTAAACGTAATTACTATGAAGAATAAAGTATGGGAAGGAAAGTTAAAAAGGAATACCTAAAGCTTTGCTAAGACAAAAGGTTACAGAATCAAAACCAGAAACAATCTCTTTTGCAGATGTGTTAGATTCTACAGATGCATTCCACAATCTAGCTCCATCCATATGTAATTTTAAATCATGTTTTTCACAAAACTGCACCAATTCTTTAATCCAACGTTGTGGAATAATCATTCCATTTAATGTATTCTCCACAAGCACTAATTTCGAGATGGGTTCGTGATCTCTGTCTCTATGAAGTTTAGACTCAAGTTCGTCAAGATCGAACGTGCCATCCTCATTACTTCGTAATGGTCGTAGATTTACTCCACCAAGTTGAGCAGCACCACATTGTTCGTGTAATAAACAATGAGCAAATTCACCACAGTATGCCTCACAGCCTCGCTCGTCACAATGGTTCATAACTATAATTTAATACAAATGTATACATACAAAACAAATACTATGTACAAAAGCATCATTTATACAACATACATGTATGTATGATATACTGAAAGTGATGCAATATGATAAAAAACAAAATTAAATACAATTAAATTTATAGTGCTTTTTGGAATTAATTAATTTACTTGTTACAACTTGAAACTAGGTTGAAAGTTTAACTTAGAACAAATTTATTCTTTCATACTTACTAGCAATTAAATTTCCCATAGTACCGGATGATACAAATATTGCAGCTTCCATTCCAACCATCTCAGCAGCTTTTTTTTCTAATTCTAGCAATTAATAATTTCTATATAAGTAATATATATCTAAAGTATTATATTAATTTTAACAGAATTAAAATACCACAAATCACATATTATTACAGTTTGCAGTAAAAATATCAATACTTTTAACAGTTGGATCTTCTTCATAAACATCATCTCCAACTTCGGCATTACACATTGCTTCTCTCATTCTTTTTGTTGGTTTTGTGAAAGTATCACTCCTGAGGTCAATGACTGTTGTCTACAAAAAAATTTGTTTCATTATGTCTAAAATCTTATGAAATACAGATTATTAAATAATTTTATGTATTGTATCTTACATGATGATCATTAGAAGTTGAACTTGGAGAATTGTTTTGATAATACATGATTTGCTAAATTATTTACTTTTTAAGTTACCTGCTGCTTGAGAATTGCTAAGTTATATAATTTTGTTGGATACAATCACCTATATAAAATAAGAAATAAATATAAGTAAGTGAAATATTTAGTATGTATTGCATAAGCAAGTTGTAAGATGTATCAACTTAAAATAATTTATAATTATTGTACAGTATATAACTTGTACTGTAATATTTTATAAAGATGTAGTAATATTAGGCGGATCTATATTATTTCCCTTTAAGTACGCCAATCGCACATCTGAAGATGAAACTATGATATGTCCGACGTGGCTTAATTTCCGTCCTTTTAAGAGGATCAGCAAGTCTTACGTAGCTAAGGCCGTCGATAAATTATACATAATGCGTTGATAAAATATATACATATTGATAAGCGTTTAGTAATTTTCCCGTAAATGGCGTTTCAAAAGCAATAAATTTCTCATACATTGTTACCCAACCTATTATCATTTTTACTGACTTTTAAATAACATATGCGACATACATACGTACAGGTTCAAAAATTTTGTGGAGCCAGAATCCTATACTTAAATTTCACAATAAGGAATTATTTATTATAAATAGAAAGGATGTTACATATACTTTTTGTAAAATAAATATTACATCATTTTTCTCGCTTTTTTCACCGCAGAATCTTTGATTGCGTCATCAAAATTGATTGACTGATTGACTTATTGATGATTGAAGATAATTTTTTATTAGTTTCAACCGCGACTTTTTGTAGATCGCGGGGCCTTTCAAAACGCGAGGTCGGATTCCGGCGAACGCGCTGAACCTGCCTCGCGCCGGCCCTGCATACGTATGTTGCTACCTTCCTAATTCATTACTCTTCTTTTATGCGCCTACATATATGTACATGCAAATCAATACATCTTCAAGAAGTAATAGTGTAGAAAGATCAGTCGATAAGCTAACAAATAGTTTCCGCTATTTTTTAATAGATGGCGATATTAATAGATTTATTGCTCCACCTAATGTGGCGGCCGTTGTCGATAAGGAAGATTGAAGATTATTCTCACCGCCACCTTTTTATAACTACGTTTATTGTTCATTTGTCATTTAAAACAAATTAGAATTACTTTTGTAACTATTCATTCCTCGCCAAATTCTCAATCCATTCAGACATGTAAACCTTTAAATTTATCAATTCCAAATATTATTACAATTTATACGCAATTCATTCAATTTAAATATGGGATAAGCTCCCATATTTTTGGTGACTCCGACGTGATAAAAAAGAAAAACAATCCGCAACAATTTTGAAATCAACAAGGAGGAAGGAACTTTATTTACTCGGGTGAAGTAATGTTTTCCATCGTCGGTCATCCTAGAACAGCAGCGTATACGACTGCATCAGCTTTAGCAACACGTTCGCCTCACTCAAATAAGCAGAAGAATTGGTCGCAAACGCCTTACAACACATTACGTATCATTCAAGACGCACCGGGACACACACGGCTGAATCTCATCCCGTGGTTTCTTCACATTGAGCAGGACGGAAGTGATGGCACCATTCCCCTCGCACTCATGGCGACGCTACTCCAGAGGTTGTACATTTCTCAATTAAGTCAGCAACGGGCCAAATACAACCAACCTCTGACGTTACTCATTGTCCCGCATCTAAAGAACGATCCTACTAGAATGCCTTTCTGTCGAGTCCACTAGTAGTAACCAGACGAAACGCTCTCTCTCTCTCCTCTTTCCTTTTGTATTGAATGTCCAATAATCAGGAAGAGGATCAACTACAGAGAGCAGTCTTAATTCTTCTAGAGCTCTTTACAGCAACGTATCATGCAACAGTCCTAATTGCAGCATCAGAGCAACATCATACGACAGTCCTAATTGCAGCAGCAGAACAACACATCATGCGTCTACGCAGGCACGAACCTACAAGGACCTCATTTGCGACCAGAAATCGTAATCCCTCTCCTAGGGTGACCATTGACGACACGCTCCCCATTTTATCAATCAGCCCAATACTTGATCAAGCTTCAACTTTAGACGTTTCCTGAAGAATCCTTTCTACGATGACTTCTTCACTCGGGGGGAAGTATAAAAAATATGGGAGCTTATCCCATATTTAAATTGAATGACTTGCGTATAAATTGTAATAATATATTTGGAATTGATAAATTTAAAGGTTTACATGTCTGAATGGATTGAGAATTTGGCGAGGAATGAATAGTTACAAAAGTAATTCTAATTTGTTTTAAATGACAAATGAACAATAAACGTAGTTATAAAAAGGTGGCGGTGAGAATCACAATCTTCCTTATTGACAACAGCCGCCACACTAATTTCGGAAAACTGGTCGGTAAATTGTCGAGTAGTTTCCGCCATTTTTGTATAGATGGAACAGAGGTCGAATTTCTGATTAGTTTATCTGACAGATATGTACAATTCAAGTTGTAGGATTAACTATAGTCGGGTAACTTACAAGCAACTAAACAAGATCAATATCAATTATTGGTAGAGAAATTGTTGATCTTCAAGAATAATATGGAAAATAAACGTATTAAACCAAAGTTATATTTAAATGGTAAATAGTAAAAACGCTCTCTATGCTATTTATTCCATGGTTTCAATTGCGCATGTGTATTTAATAATTGTTGTATATAACCTATGACTAACAGTTGAAATAACGGACAATTCTTATCGTTGAAAACATTTGAAAGTCTGTAAAAATATTATTTAATTATTGTTTTTTATTTTTGAAACCATACAGTTTACATAAAAATATGGTATAATTGAATCAGGAAAAGTTGTAAGTCTTAGTTATTAAATGTAATAATATTCATGATAATAAAAGTTTATATTTGTTTTTATTACAATGTTGCATTATAAACATTGTTTAACACAGTTCTCGGTTAACGGTTAAAAAGATTTATATGCATGTATCTACATACATTATGGATTCATACTACATATTCATTTAAAATCATGCAGACAAACAAACTACAATGAAGATACTTGGTTTATGATAAAACAGTAATTCACATTTTCATACAATCAAGGATTTTCTGTCGGTTGATTGGTCAATGTATATGCTTTCTAGCCAATGAAATTTCTTTGGAACACGTCATTCAGCGATATGAGCGCTACTATGCAGCATACCTTCAAATCACATCCCCCCCCTATCGTTGCTTGCATAAGGAGGAAAGAAGATGGCCGTGAAGAAGGAGAAAGAAAACAATCTCGAAGAGCGTTGAAGGTGGTAGAAGAACACGGTGCCTCGAAGAAGAACGAGCCACGAATCGTCGAAATCTGATCAAGCTGAAGTTACTTGCACCAGCAGCGTACGATAAACGCTCGAAAAGAACGCGAAAACGAGTGTTGGATAGTTACATGTGTATCCTTGCGACAAAAAGTTCAGTCTATCGAGGATCGTCCTTGGAATCGCCCGTCCCTGAAGCCGGCTCGAGGAGCTGCTCGTGATCTCAAAAACAAAAATGGCGGACGTTGACTCGAGGGTGGATCATTCGGATCCCGAATTGCGGTTTCTTTCCGTTGACAGGAATAATTTCAATGATCCCGCAACACAGGCGGAATGGACACAAAAGAAGCTCGTTTGGGTTCCGCACGAAACCCAGGGTTTCGTTGCAGCCGGGATAAAGGGTGAACGGGGTGACGAGGTCGAGGTGGAGATTGCCGAAACTGGTAAACGAGTTCTTGTTGCAAAAGATGATATTCAAAAGATGAATCCACCGAAATTCGATAAAGTTGAAGATATGGCTGAATTAACGTGCCTGAACGAAGCCTCCGTACTGCATAACCTCAAAGACAGATACTACTCCGGCCTGATTTACGTGAGTTTGACAGATTTACTTTATTTTTTGTTATTAATACTGTCAACAGAAAATTTCAAGGTGTTTGCTCTCAACAAATCTACAATTTCTTTTTTTTTTCCAGAAAAGTAAAAACAAAATAGGTAATTCAGAAATGGTTGAAAGATTGGAATCATCGCAAAGGCTGATCCTTCTTTCTTTTTCTTCTCTCCTTTTTTCCTTTTGTTAGTACTCGTTCTGTTCTT
Organism: Osmia bicornis bicornis; assembly: GCF_907164935.1. Classification (NCBI taxonomy): domain Eukaryota; kingdom Metazoa; phylum Arthropoda; class Insecta; order Hymenoptera; family Megachilidae; genus Osmia; species Osmia bicornis. The sequence continues at coordinate 5,262,576 of NC_060216.1, read as the reverse complement.
GCAAAGACAGTTGTAAAATGTTAAGTTTAAAGTCACTCATAAACTGGATAAATTTCAATAAATTTATTAATTCAATTATCAATAGAAAAAGTAAATTACTACTGATATACAGATAAGCTGATTATAGTTATCTTACATTTATCAAATGATCAATAGATACTATGAGATAAATGCATTTATCATTCACATTTGAAACTATGGAAAGAAGAAAATATTTGACCATAAAAAGTTTAGCACAACTGATGTTTAAAGTTCACTTTTGTGAATAAAATTTTGTTTCAAAATGTATTTAGTCACATATTTTCAAATAATTATAATTTCAAAATATTGCTGTAATTTTAGTTAAATGTTAATTATTGTTGTTACCAAATTTCAGTTTCACTTTCAGTGTCAATATTTATTGAAAATCGAAACGTATAATCCGAGATAGTTCGTGAAAATTTTAATTTTAACGATTACATAAGAATAAATCGATCGGTTCTTTTCTTTTTTCTAATTTTTAGTTGCGTTAGAAACGAGAGATTCAAAGTAAATCAAACGCGTCTGTAAACAAAGCACTGACCTAACTCAAGGCTCTTGCTGAATTTGATTATCTCGCGTTGTTGTGATTAAGTTTTCTTGCCCTCCCCCCGTATACTTTTAATTAGAATCATCTATTTCTGGTATTTTACTGGCGAAATCGCGTTCACTTATCATCGTATCTCTGTATCATCAATAATGATGACATGCAAAGTACCATTTTTTTTCTTGTCAGCATTTAAGCGCTTTATTCTGGAAAGAAGTAAAAATAAACAGCTATAAAACAATACTAAAAATAGAATTAAAGAGATAAAAAATTGTGATTGTCGAAAAAGAATTTCGTTTCCATTCATAAATAATTAATGAATTTAAGCGTTGCATAAATCTGTTCCTATACAATATTCCATACATTAATAAATTTCTAAATCTAAAAATACTTAAACAAGCAAATCTGCTTGCGTTAAGTTACAAATTAGACAAAGGATATAATTCTAGGACATAATTTAATACGATACCGTTCAGATAGCTACAATAAGTGCACGCTATTAATATTATTAATATATCATAATAAAAGCTAAGTAATTTTGAATAATTAAATTCTATGGATGTTATTTTCAGATATTGTTTTTGTTCGTTGAACCACGCTAAGGAATCTGCTGATAACGAGTCTGTCATTCTCGATATGAAATTTAGAAGTACATGGAAAGATAATTTGATAAATATTAACAGTACCGTTAATTCCTCTACAACTATCAGTAGTTAAACGACATAGGACGGCGTTAAACTGATAAAATTTTATGAAAATCTAAATATGCATCGAAATGTCCAAGTGTCGGAATAGATTTGTATAAAGCTAGAATTTAAATGTGAATCAATCTGTAACTCGACTATACTTCGTTTCTTCACTGTTATCACAAAGACTGATAACGGCTGTGCCTTATTTCCACGTAACATTGACTCATCGTAATTTTTAGAGTTCTTTTCGAATGTTGTAGTATTCTTTTAAAATACGTAGCCATCGTTCCTTTATAAATGAATCGTTTCAATTATCTTCTATTTTACAAATTCTATTTTATCAAATGTGTAGTATATAATAACGTTTCCATCCAAAGTATGAAATCATTGAAAATTGAAGAAAAAAAAAAATCAATTCCAGATAAAATTATAAGGAACAGAATTGAAGATCGCGCGCTGTTTCATCGGTTGGTATTAATTAAAAGAATCGCGGTTTTTATTGGACCTTACGATATAGAAATATCTGCTTACGTATGGCAAGCATTCTAGGACAGCAGAGAATGACGTCATGCATGTGCCTCGTATGTGCTGATTTTTCTTTCGATTCGCGATATACATATGTCGCGTGTTCCGACTCAATGGTCCAAAAGATAAAGGAAATATTGAAATCTTTTAAATAACATCTGGTAGATATCCTAAGGTTCTTTATCGATAGACACCTTCAAAAGGAGTGAAACTGTGAAAACTGTAAAAGAATGTTACGATTGCCTTTAATGCAACATAAAGGATACATATTTCTCTTTTTCTTTTCTTTTATTATAATTTCAATAATTGTTCGTCTTTATATTCTCGTTACGTGCGTCGAATGCGCTTAATTCGTTTAGTAAAATAGTCGTTCAAGTTGAGTAATTTCGCTAAACTAAATCGAGTGAAACGGTTGGCGGGGCGGGGCAAGGTTTATTCGTCGAAAGGAAACAAGAGCAAGCCGTTGATGGAAGAAAATTTTCGAATTACTTCGACGTTTCGGTCTATCGAATTTAGGAGAGGAGAGAAGAGAAAGAAAACGATCAAGGAGGAGTCCTTATAAGGACGGAGTGTCCTTAACCCGCTTCCTCGCGGTACCGTAAACGTTGTCTCCGTGTAATACACCGGTGACGAGCAAAACAGCGAAAGAGGGAAAGAGAAAGAGCCAGTTTCACTGGAGAACTCGGTACCTTTTATAGTCAACGCAGGAGTTTCGGTCTTCTTAGGAAAGAAACCGAACTCTGACGAAATCGCACAGATTCTGGGATATGGATTCGCTCGAACCGACGACACTCCTTCTTCCACTCGTTCTTATCCGACATTGCGTATCGTATTTTCTGTATTTTCTTATTTACTCTACTTGGATTATCAGGCAAAAAATTGTGATGAAATTTTGAGCCCGCTCTGTTGCACCGATATGTGTTTCCCTAACTGATGGACAGAAATTCATTTTCTTACTATACAATCTTCGTTTGCTACGTTTGTATTAGAAACGATATTAGGATACCTTTTCTTTTTTCATTTTCTTGTGTAACAATGTTAAGAGAGATGCAGTTTTCTCGAAGAGGGAGTTAGAGCCGGTGGTTGTTAGTGAGCTATAACCAGGAATGTTGGGCAGGTCGACGACACGACACTCTCGGAGACCGGTTTCGGGGACCTTCGAGGAGAGAGTTCTGTTTTAAAAAAAGGGAACAAAATAGCCGTGGTTCCTTACTTTGCATTGAGACTTTGTCCAATTTCGGTTACCTTCATTCTTCTTGTTACAACAAAAAATCAAAGAAACAATTTTCCTTTGACACTAGAACTACTGACGTTTCATGTACGCTTATTTTGAAATGAAAAATAATGTAGAAAATTAAATAGATAAAGGATGAAACATTTGAACAAAAATACCTCGATAAAATTTCTAATTTAAAATAAGAACTTGAAACTAGTCATTTTGACTGGTTTGATAGTTCTAGTGTTAATTAAAATTTAATTAGAATTGATCAATTAATAGAAATTTAAAGATCCAAGATTTTAATAAGATTATTTTAAAAACAATTGAGTAAGTTTTATCGTGTAATAATCAGATCGTATCTACCGATTATTAGCTCGTTATTTAATTATATTATATTCCACCGAATATACCGGAAAGCTGTTCTCTTATCAACGATACCATACGGAGCAAAGTTATTTAACCTCTTATCAAACGACTACCGGTGCCATTTATCGGACAATGAATTACTTGAACATTTTTCGTCAACGCGAAACGCTTGTTTCTAAAATATATTTTCTTATATGCGTTCAGGCCTTATTTGTCCGCTTGTGCAATAGCGTACGGTGACAAAAATCAAAGAAGAATTTATGAAATCCTCGTTGAACGTTTCCTACTTGACATTTTTTCGTGGTTACACATCACCATGAACTCGTGTAAACGTGTAAACCGATCCGCTTGCTCATCTTTCCGAAATGGTGACGCATACCTTCGGCTTTTCGTTCCGTTTAACTCGTAAATTATTCATCGAAGTGAAAAAGAAAGCTTTCGACAAAAGTAACAACCCATGGCTATGATTGATCTCGTAGGAATGATTGAAAAATTGTAGGAGGAGGAGGAGGAAATATACATTCCGCGATACGTTTATCCGGAATGCGATTTTCAAGTAAAAAAGAAAATGTACGTATCTCGATTTCGTTGTTCTTGCTCGTTCGCTTATTCACTATGGCCGTTTATCAATTTATGGGGTTATTGATGGTTAAAGTGCAACGCGTATGTAGCAAATCACTGGATTAATGTGTACGCTACGCAACTTCTTCGAGTGGCTCGCGTCTTTAACAATAGTTTATTGTAAAATAAAACTGAACGGTGAATATTATTTTCTTCTTTTCTAATTAAATAATTAATAATTGAAACAAACTTGAACACGATTCCATTTTTGTTATAATTGGCTTCTAGTTCTAGTTTTTTAATTATCAATTTCTTGATTTACGCTTCCCCAGAAAAAAATGATTATGTTTCAAAATTCCACTCTTAAAATAACAATTGACAACATTTCTAAATAGAATTTCAAATTATCATTATCTACAGTGTGTCCCGTGTAACTGGAAACACTCCATTATTTCCTAAACTATTAAAGACACAAGAAATTGCTTCGATGGTCATTGCATGGTAAGAGGAGGCAACATTTTGACGTAGAAGAATTTTTTTTTGCATTGTTATTTTCAAAAATATAATGGCAAGGTTTGGTTTTTTAAATGGAACTATATATTTTTCTTTCGATCATTTGATACTGTTTTTGAAGTCGAATTTATTAAGCTTGTATGTATGCACTTGATTTTCATTGGTTTTTGAGATATTACGCTAACAAATTTGGTGATTTTTCACGGGAAAAATTCACTTCAGTGGGATATATCAGCAGGGGTCCTGTTCGCGTCTAAAGTTTGGGCCTGCCATCCCGTTGGCCGCCTGTGGTATCCATTTCAAGTGGTACTGCTTAACACGCGGCACTTGACGCGCGGACAGGACCCCTGCTGATATTTCGCACTGAAGTGAATTTTTCCCGTGAAAAATCTTCAAATTTGTTAGCGCAATATCTCGAAATCAAATGAAATCCAGTGTATACATGCAAGCTTAATAAATTCGACATCAAAAACAGTATCAAATGATCGAAAGAAAAATATATAGTTCCATTTAAAAAACCAAACTTTGCCATTATATTTTTGAAAATAACAATGCAAAAAAACATTCGTCTACGTCAAAATGTTACCCTCTCTTACCATGCAATGACCACCGAAGCAAATTCTTGTATCTTTAATAATTTGGGAAATAATGGAGTGTTTCCAGTTACGCTGGACACACTGCATATGCAATTAGGGTCGGCTTAGATGGCGAGCTAATGAGGCAATAACTTCAGCGTCAAAATGTAAAATTCTTTTTTATTTTTTTTTTTGTTTGACATGAAAAGTGAATTTTTTTCAGCTTTCCCTCTCTTTATATTACTCATTTACTAAAGAAGAAGAACAAAACATTAGAAAAAAAGATAGAAATAGATTATAATTTTTGAAAAACAAATTAGTGATTAATACAATTAAACTATTTTCTGTAAAGCGTAATCCCGTTACTCGGCATGCTGATTGGCAAAAGATGAAAAGCTCGTTTTGAAAGAGGCTTTGAACCGACCCTGTATGCAATATATCATTGTTTATTAACTTTTGCAAAAATATGGACATTCTTGCATCAAACCAGAGATATGCACTTCCCACGTTCAACGACAGATTGAACAACGTGCTCGGCAAGCTACGATTACCTTCAACTTGTAACATTTTTTAAGTAATCGGTTTACGCGTATTTATTTTAGTTAACCCTGAACTCGTTACGTAGGAACTGGCGGTACAAACGTTACATGTGTATTTGCCTCGTGTATCATCGCGGAGGTCATTAAGTAACAAGTTTATCCAACAATAAGTAAAATATAAAAAAAGATATTCCAAGAAAAATGATGGGGAAACTTCCGAAAGGCCCATCACCCCAGGACAACCAAACTTCGGATTTATAGTAATTGAGGGACGAGAAATCGAATGAGACCATTTTCAGAACTGGCAAATAAACCTAGGTTAGGTTAGTCATTTTCCCTAACCCTAACCCTAACCTAGGTTAGGTTAGTCATTCTCCCTAACCCTAACCTAGCCTAGGTTAGGTTAGTCATTTTCCCTAACCTAGCCTAGGTTAGGTTAGTCATTCTCCCTAACCCTAACTTAGGTTAGGTTAGGTTAGGTTAGTCATTTTCCCTAACCCTAACCTAGGTTAGGTTAGTCATTTTCCGTGAAAATGCATTCTTATCGAGGTAATAGGGGGTTTCCGCACTTTTAGAATACCCTGTATATCTCGAGAACGCTTTATTTGCCAGTTCTGAAAATGGTCTCATTCGATTTCTCGTCTCTGAATTACTATAAATCCGAGGTTTGGTTGTCCTGGGGTGATGGGGCCTTTCGGAAGTATACCCAAAATGATTATCTCCGTTGAAAAATTTTTGTCGCGGACCATTCAATGGACCGTCAATTTATGATCGGTGGTATGATTCCAGACGTACTCGGGGCTGTTCTGCGTGGTGGTAAATCCATACAAGAGGCTGCCAATTTACACGGAAAAGATAATGGAAAGGTATAAGGGTATTAAGAGACACGAGGTTCCACCCCATGTTTTCGCCATTACGGACACCGCATATCGTTCCATGCTTCAAGGTAATTGATTCGTCCATTTGTTTGTTCGACCTCCACTTTATTCCATCATCGATATATTTATTCGCTCCTCCGTGCATTCACTCGAGTTCGTTCCCTTCTGTAGACCGTGAGGACCAGTCGATTTTGTGCACCGGTGAGTCGGGTGCCGGGAAAACCGAAAACACGAAGAAAGTAATCCAATATCTGGCATACGTTGCTGCCTCGAAGCCAAAATCAAATGCGGTAAGTTAATGACTAAACCTTTTTACTTCTTCATAAGGATTCATTTCTGTAGGGATTTCTCTTTTTAGACCTTATCCCCCTCGAAGCAATTAGAGTAATACAGGGATAATAAATTGACTTCCTGAAAGAAAAAATTAAGAGTCGAGAGTGTATTTCTAGTTTCTTTTTTTCTATTGTATATATTTTCTTTGATAGTTTAGAGTATATGGTAGGTTAAAACTGTACTCTAGTTTTATTCTATTGTATATATTTTCTTTGATAGTCTAGGCTATTTTTATATCACGATATTTTGTATTTTTAGCTGAACAAAGTTTTTGTACATCTTTTCTTTTACACTGGTTTGTCTTCCTATTCACGTAGTGTCCATGCACAGAGTGAGAATACACATTGAAGATATAAAAAACGTTTGAAAGTATTAAAATAAGGAACAGGACGGCGTTCTTGGAAAATACGAACATTCAGCAAACGTGTCTTCACAGTGCCACGAGCAATACAAATAATTACAAGTAACGATAAAAGTGCACCGTCTTAAGTTTGAAAATTAATAAATCGATAAGCGTCTTCAGGATATTTGGTGGAATATTCGTTATCATGGTTATTGACATTTTAGGTGTCTACAATTTTCTAAATCATTTTCTAGCATCCCCCTTCGATTCGGTGCATGAAGATTTCTGTAAATACTTCGTTTTTCTTCTATTTTTCCGTGCATGATGCTTTCGATAAAATTATAAGTATTAAAATGAACTTTCAAACCAGATGAAAAATTCGACGATTTTATAGTTTCTTTAATATGAAAAAATAATTATTCACAAATTGGTACACGTTATCGGTAGAACGATAATTAATCGGACATGGAAGTCCGACCTCAGTTTCCGTATTCAGATAAATTTTCCTACGAGGAGAGATATAAAGCTTTACAAAATTAAGTCATCGTCTAACTCGATTCATAATCATAAAAACAGTCGAGGATAATTTATTTCTGTTTCTTTTCCACGTACAAAGTATCGTGTGTAATTAATTAAGTGCACTGCTAGGTACTTGCTAGACAAATTAATATGGTAATCGCACGACAACCGTGACAACAATTTAATTGAAATAATACGTGTTCTTAAGGGACAAAAAAAAGAATAGATAATAGAAGGAAAGGAAATAAATGAACGTTATTACGCAAGAGTTGCGTGAATTGTTTATGAAATCGTTCGTCGAATACTGGAAGACTGTTCTCGGATCGCGATAGATGACGATAGGCCATCGTAGATCACTGGTATTCGAAGGATCTTTCCTTTTTCAGTGAAACGATCCACTTATCAGCCTAACTCGGCTTTGAGTCATTCTCGTTGAACTGTTCTGACTCACCGTATGCTTCGAAACTTGTGCTCTTATATAGGAAAAAAATTACGCTCGTCCCCTTTTCCTGCGACTTATAATTTGTTATTAATTACACTACGAATAGTTTCGAACGCAAACTCATTAACCCTCGGAAAACAGACATTTTAGCTCATGTTCATTTTTACCCTTACTTATGAAATCATTTTATTAAATTTAATTATGTAAATTATGTGGGAAATTATAAATATATTTCATCATTTTTTGCATAAATTAACAAATAAGATTTTTCTATACATATTTTGTATATTTTATTTTTCTACCTGGGTCGAAATGATTACTGTAAAAGGGTTAATATATAATCGATAGGAATTTTTTGAAAACAAACAGAAAAATCAAAATTATCAAGGTTTTAGATTCGAAAGGCACGTAAGACGCAATTTTTCTCGAAATTATTTCGAATCGGACTCGCGAACCTGAGGCTCGTGAATTTAATTTTGCAAATTCTTTCATTCCCGGTGCTGACTTTCGGCGGCCACGACACACCTAGACACCGAGTCCAGCATTAATCATAGTAAGTCAACAACATAATGATCAACATTCCGCTCACGCGATCATATACGTTGCTATGTATCTGCCTTCCTTATATCTCTTCTTTCTCTTTTTTTTTTCTTTTTCTTTTTCTTTCTATCTTTCACCCCACTTTCCTTGTTTTTAAAGCTTGTCCCACTAACTGTTTGTACCTTCTGGTTTTTGGACATTTTATCTTTCCTATTTTAATAACTCAGCCAACTTCCTTGATCATTATGCGCACGTAAGAATGTACGTCATTGCATTTCGTTTGAGCATTCTTCGTTTATGATTTCTTTACGATCTCTACGTTTAAGCGACGTTCAATTGATTTCCGATGGAAGAGTAGCCTCTTTAATATCGCTCTACTAACAAGTATAAAGTTAATCGAAACGAATAAAGTAGTTAACATTATTATGGTTTATCGGACGATTTAAGGGGAAAATAGTATTTGAAAATTCTAACAAATTTTTCTTATCTTTCTCGCTGCTCGCTGGATTCAGAGTTCCGGAAATGTTTCGGATAAATTTGCGGTAATTAACGTGAGAATCGACTAATTAAATTATTCATTAACGTATTCTGTGTCGTGTCTGGATGTGTATGTACATGTGTTGTGTGCTTTTTAAGTATTTTTTTAAAGGTTTTCTTTCTTTCTCCTCTTTTTTTTTTACTAATGAATAGTAGTCGTAATATATTAAAGCTCCTGATTAAATAATAATTCCTGTCTGCTTTATGATTTATTTTGAAAAAGTCATAATTATCGATATTACTTAAGTCTCAAGTAAACTTTATTATAGTTCATTATTTTCCATTAAATAAAGTTTAACTAAATAAAATGCAAGTAGTCACGATTATTGTAATTAATTGCTTTAATTACAGGTTGAGGTGCTATTATAGTAATTGCGTTTTTATAGAGGCAATTAATTTTAATACAATGCTTGCTATATTTTGTATAAATTATTTGTCATACTATTTCTCAAAAAATAATTGTAAACAAATATTATCATAGAAAGTTGTATCAGATATGTTAAATAATTAATAGAGATTTCGTGTATCCTTAGAAATTATTTTTTCACGATTTGTAAATTCTTTTAATGTTAAGTACTTACATTTGTAAACTATTATTACAATAACTTTATCAATTTGGTTTCCTGTTTTTGATAAGTGTTAACTAAAAAGCAAAATGTATATTTTATGTGTATTTGGAAACATGTTCAGTCGATGGTACACGAAAAGCAATTTAAATGTCGTTATCTTCGCTCGATGAATTAAAATTCTTCATTCTAAGTGGTTTTCTAATTTCTCACGATAGGGTGAATTGGAACAACAACTGTTGCAAGCAAATCCGATCCTGGAAGCATTCGGGAATGCCAAGACGGTGAAGAACGACAACTCCTCAAGATTTGTAAGTGGAAATGCAAATATTCTTAGCTTCAACCTCGGATTGAATTGAAGTTTGTAAATTCGCAAGTTGTATTTTTAAACAATAATCGAAGATTTATTAAACAGGGTAAATTCATTCGAATAAACTTCGACGCTTCCGGTTACATCGCCGGCGCGAACATAGAAACTTATCTATTGGAGAAATCAAGAGCGATTCGACAAGCGAAGGATGAAAGGACTTTCCACATATTTTATCAGCTCCTCGCTGGTGCTTCTCCGGAGCAAAAGAGTAAGCTACATTCGATATACAAAGTGTCTCAGGTGTCGGGTAATACACCCGAACGGGGGTGATACTATAAGCAAAGATAAGCCAAAAGAAAAAGCATAAATCTTTTTCGTTTGAGCTTTCATTTTCGAGAAATTTGAGTTCGAAAATTCGTCGAGTACATCTGCGTTGGTAATAGATAAAGACCCGAGGTGTACCTCACCGATTTTCTTCGTTTTGTAATATGCTATGGTACATTAAAAAATGTTAGACACGTATTTTTGTATGTGCTAATTCGTTCACTTAAGGGTTGAAAATCATCATCCAGGGTTACTTCGAATTGGAATTGTTTAATAAAGTCAATGGAAAATTATTTTTCATAAAAGGACAACATTATAAAGGGTTACATCCCCTTATATAAAGAAAAATAACATTTTTCTAGCGCTTTCTTCGAAAACGAAAAGTCAGACGAAAATCACCCCCTGCCCGGTTTTATTGTCCGATCTGAGGCACCCCCTATACACGATTCAAGATTCATATGACATTTCAGTTTATTTAAATAAATTGACTCGATAATTTTAATCATTTTCAGAGGAATTTATTTTGGAAGATCCGAAGCACTACCCGTTCCTGTCGAACGGCGCGCTTCCAGTTCCCGGAGTGGACGATTCAGCCGAGTTCTTCTCAACCGTCAAATCCATGCACATCATGGGTATGACGAACGAGGACTTTTCGTCGATATTCCGTATCGTGTCCGCGGTGATGTTGTTCGGTTCGATGCAGTTCCGTCAAGAAAGGAACTCGGACCAAGCTACCTTGCCGGACAACACCGTAGCCCAAAAGATCTCGCATTTACTGGGTCTGAGCGTCACGGAAATGACGAAGGCCTTCTTAAAACCGAGGATCAAAGTAGGCAGAGACTTCGTTACGAAAGCACAGACGAAAGAGCAGGTGGAATTCGCGGTGGAAGCAATCTCGAAGGCCTGTTACGAGAGAATGTTCAGATGGTTGGTGAACAGAATCAATAGATCATTGGATCGTACGAAGAGACAGGGAGCCAGTTTCATCGGTATCCTGGATATGGCTGGTTTCGAAATATTCGAACTGAACAGCTTCGAACAGCTCTGCATTAATTACACAAACGAGAAATTGCAACAGCTGTTCAATCACACCATGTTCATTTTGGAGCAAGAAGAATATCAGAGAGAGGGAATCGAGTGGAAGTTCATCGACTTTGGATTAGATTTACAGCCAACGATTGATTTAATAGATAAACCAATGGGTATCATGGCGTTGCTCGACGAAGAATGTTGGTTCCCCAAGGCTACAGATAAAACGTTCGTCGAGAAATTAGTAGGTGCTCACAGCGTGCATCCGAAGTTCATGAAAACAGACTTCAGAGGCGTGGCAGACTTCGCTATAATACACTATGCCGGGAAAGTTGATTACTCAGCCGCTAAATGGCTAATGAAGAACATGGATCCCTTGAACGAGAATGTCGTTAGCCTCCTTCAAAGTTCCCAGGATCCATTCGTCTGCCACATCTGGAAGGATGCAGAAATCGTTGGCATGGCTCAGCAAGCGTTAACCGATACACAGTTTGGTGCAAGAACGAGAAAAGGAATGTTCAGGACTGTGTCTCAATTGTACAAAGAACAACTGGCGAAATTAATGGTCACTCTGAGGAACACAAATCCCAATTTTGTTCGATGTATCATACCGAATCATGAAAAGAGAGCCGGAAAGATCGACGCTCCATTGGTGTTGGATCAGTTAAGGTGTAACGGTGTTTTGGAAGGGATTAGAATCTGTCGGCAGGGATTCCCGAATAGAATACCGTTCCAAGAATTCAGACAGAGATACGAGCTTCTTACTCCAAATGCTATTCCAAAGGGATTCATGGATGGAAAGAAGGCCTGTGAGAAAATGGTAATGATCAGATTTTTATCTTATTGAAACTTACCATTGGGTTTGACTTTTAAAATATTTTTCTACGTGTATCTTTCTAATCTGTTTCAGATTCAAGCCCTTGAACTGGACCCGAATCTCTATCGCGTCGGTCAGTCGAAGATTTTCTTCCGTGCTGGAGTTTTGGCTCACCTTGAAGAAGAACGCGATTATAAGATCACGGATATTATTGTGAATTTCCAAGCATTCTGTCGCGGTTTCCTTGCTCGCAAGAACTATCAGAAACGCTTGCAGCAATTAAATGCCATCAGAATTATCCAGAGAAACTGTGCGGCTTATCTGAAGCTCCGAAACTGGCAGTGGTGGCGTTTGTACACCAAAGTGAAACCACTGCTGGAAGTAACTAAACAAGAAGAAAAGTTGACTCAGAAGGAGGACGAACTGAAACAAGTACGTGACAAGCTGGAAATGCAGTTGCATTCTTCTCAGGAATATGAACGAAAATATCAGCAAGCCATCGAAGAGAAGACTATGTTGGCGGAGCAGCTGCAGGCTGAAGTCGAATTATGCGCGGAAGCTGAAGAAATGCGAGCAAGATTGGCGGCTAGGAAGCAAGAACTGGAAGAGATTCTCCACGATTTGGAGGCAAGAATCGAGGAGGAGGAAGAACGAAGCGCCGCGTTGACTCAGGAGAAAAAGAAATTGCAATTGAATATAAGCGATCTTGAAGAACAACTAGAGGAGGAGGAAGCTGCTAGACAAAAATTACAATTAGAAAAAGTACAATGCGATGCGAAGATTAAAAAGCTTGAGGAAGATCTCGCGCTTTCTGATGATACGAATCAAAAGTTATTAAAGGAGAAGAAGATCCTCGAGGAAAGGGCGAACGATTTGTCGCAAACTCTTGCCGAAGAAGAAGAAAAAGCAAAACATTTATCAAAACTGAAAGCTAAGCACGAGGCAACGATTGCGGATCTTGAAGAAAGGTTGTTGAAAGATCATCAACAGAGGCAAGAAGTAGATAGATCAAAAAGAAAAATAGAAACTGAAGTATCAGATTTGAAAGAACAGCTGGCTGAAAGAAAGACACAGGTAAAATGCATTTAATAATGCCTATCTTCTGTTCTTAGTACACAGTTATATCACTGATATTTATATTTCTTTTTATAGGTGGAAGAGCTTCAGCTACAATTAGGTAAACGCGAGGAGGAATTGAATCAAGTAATGGCGAAGATGGACGAGGAAGGAGCGGCAAAGGCTCAAGCTCAGAAAGCCCTCCGCGAGTTGGAATCTCAACTGGCCGAACTGCAAGAGGATTTGGAAGCTGAGAAAGCCGCGAGGGGAAAAGCAGAGAAATTAAAACGCGACCTAAACGAGGAATTGGAAGCATTGAAGAACGAGTTGTTAGATTCTTTAGACACAACTGCTGCCCAACAGGAATTGAGAAGTAAACGGGAACAGGAATTGGCTACGTTGAAGAAGAACTTGGAAGAGGAAACGTCGATGCACGAAGCGACCTTAGCCGATATGCGTCACAAGCATACTCAAGAACTGACCGCGTTGAACGAACAGATGGACGCGTTGAAGAAAACGAAAGCTGTTTTGGAAAAGGCAAAATCAGGTTTGGAGGCTGAAAACGCTGATCTAGCGACGGAACTCAGATCTATCAGCGCTAGCAGACAAGAATCAGACAGAAGAAGGAAACAGGCTGAACAGCAACTTGCCGAAGTGAATGCGAAACTTGCAGAAGTCGAAAGAAATAGACAGGAATTAGTAGAAAGAGTCACGAAATTACAACAGGAAGCCGAAAGTGTGATGCAGCAATTGGAGACTGCAGAGTTGAAGGCTTCTGCGGCTATAAAGGCTTCAGCTACCTGCGAATCTCAATTCACAGAACTGCAGCAGCAACTTGAAGAAGAAACCAGGCAGAAGTTGGCTTTGAGTTCGAAATTGAGAGCGTTGGAAAGTGAGAAGGAAAGTCTTCACGATCAGTTGGAAGAGGAAGAAGAAGCAAAGAGAGCACTAGATAAACAGGTAATCTTAATAATAATACTAATAATAAAATTTTAGCTAAACGGTATCATTGCTTAAAACGTAGGTTCTCGGCTTGAATGTACAATTGGCTGAAGCTAAGAAGAGAGCCGAAGAAGAAGCTGAAGCTGCTGCAGCGTTGGAAGAAGCTAGAAAACGATGCATGAAAGACATTGAAGCGCTTCAAAGACAAGTTGAAGAATTACAAGCTGTCAATGATAAATTAGATAAATCGAAGAAAAAGGTTCAAGCGGAATTGGAAGATAGCATTATCGAGCTTGAAGCGCAAAGAGCAAAGGTGCTGGAATTGGAGAAGAAACAAAAGAATTTCGACAAGGTAATTATTTGCAAAATGACAGAACTTCGAACAACTCAATTTTCACTTGATTTACTATTCAATTTTTATTCCTTTACGGTTGTAATTATTTCATTAATATAGCTATTACTATTCTTAAAATTTCTATTAATTTTTTATTAATAGTATTATTACACTTTTGTTTGTCTAATAATTAACGATAGTTTGAGGAACTTTCTGTGAGTTTTTCATATTATTATTACTAGTTTAGTGTTTCACAAAATGTTTTGAGTAGATAAGTTGAAATTTCACAATAGTAGTAATAAAGTTGGTTCGTTACAGCTTTTATTTACGTTAACTGCATTAGCTACGTTTCAAAATGTAACAGAAATCATATTTGTTATTAGAACAAATGGAAATCATTGTTTTTAACATCACTACCAGGTGCTGGCCGAAGAAAAAGCCGTCTCGGAGCAATATGCAGAGCAGCGCGATGCCGCGGAACGCGAGGCTCGGGAGAAAGAAACTCGCGTCTTATCTTTGACTCGTGAACTTGACGAGATGAACGAGAAAGTCGAAGAACTGGAACGAATTCGCCGTGGTCTTCAATCGGAGCTGGATGAACTGGTGAACAACCAAGGGACAGCAGATAAAAATGTGCACGAACTTGAGAAAGCGAAACGAGCTCTCGAATCTCAATTGGCGGAGCAACGTTCTCAAGTAGAAGAACTCGAGGATGAATTACAATTTACGGAAGATGCTAAATTGCGATTGGAAGTAAACATGCAAGCTCTAAGAACTCAGTTCGAACGGGACTTGCAAGCTAAGGAAGAACAAGCTGAGGAGAAGCGAAGAGGATTGGTGAAACAGTTACGCGATCTCGAGGCGGAATTAGAAGATGAAAGGAAGCAAAGGGCTGCTGCTATCGCGCAACGCAAAAAGATGGAGGCAGATTACAAAGATATCGAACAGCAATTGGAAATGCACAATAAGGTTAAAGAAGATGCATTGAAGCAATTGAAGAAACTTCAGGCGCAGATAAAGGATTGTACCAGAGAAACTGAGGAAGCCAGATCAGCGAGGGATGAACTGGCAGCGATTGCTAAAGAAACTGAAAGAAAGGTGAAGAGTTTGGAGGCAGATCTGATGCAATTAACCGAAGATTATGCGAGTAGCGAACGAGCAAGAAGAGCCGCGGAGAACGAAAGGGACGAGTTACAAGAGGAACTGAACAACAACGCGAACAAAGGGACGCTAATGCTTGACGAGAAACGTAGATTGGAAGCTAGAATTGCGACGTTAGAAGAGGAACTTGAAGAAGAACAATCGAACGCTGAGTTATTAATGGATAGAGCTAGAAAAGCCCAGATCGCTATTGAGCAATTGACCAATGATTTAACAACGGAAAGATCGACTACACAGAAATTAGAATCGCACAAAATGCTATTGGAACGGCAGAACAAGGAATTGAAAGCGAAACTTACCGAATTGGAAACAGCTCAGAGAGCGAAGACCAAAGCTACGATCCAACAATTGGAATCGAAGATCAACAATCTTGACGAGCAATTGGAAACCGAAGCAAAGGAAAGATTTGCACAGCAAAAGATTAATAGAAAATTGGAGAAGAAATTGAAGGAATTGAGCTTACAGTTAGAAGACGAGAGGCGAAACTCAGATCAATTTAAGGAACAAGCGGAGAAAGTGAATGCTAGAATGAAAGCTTTGAAGAGACAACTTGACGAAGCTGAGGAAGAAATTAGTAGGCATAAAGCGATGAGGAGGAAATCACAGAGAGAAATGGATGATATGCTGGAATCTCAAGAAGAGCTAACAAGGGAGGTAGCAAATCTTAAGAATAAATTGAGGTGAGTTTTAATTAATTTGCTTTCTTTCTATCACATTTTTAAAACGCCTATGTTATTCTTATTTTGCTTGCATTTGAAAAAGTAAAGTACATAAAACGTAAAATTAAATATCAGTGAAAATAAGACTACAAGAAATAAGTAAATAGTTGTAGATGAAAACAGAGTTAGTATGTTTATTCAGATAAATGAATTGTACAGTACCGAGCATAGTAGGCTTTCCTAGGGAAAATGTTGGTGTCCCGCACCTTCATTTTAAGAAATTCTGCTTCCCCTGTAATGCCATTTTCCCTAGGGAAGTCTTCTCTGCTCCAGACTGTACGTGATTAAGTTACTGAAGATATTCTACTGAAATATCTAGGCATCGAGGAAAAAAGAATAATTCATACCCGACGTGAAAAATGGAAATTCTTCAGGTGTCAAGAATTCTCTGATTTTTGGTTAGTCTTAACAATCTACATTTTTCAGAAATCAATCTAAATACAAATCTGCATCACAGCAGCTAGCTCATTCTCTTCACTTTCCATAATAATATTCAGCTGAATTCACAAACTAGTTTAGTAATTACTCTGTTCATAGATCTTGCATCACTACTGTATCCTCTGCTTTAGAAACGCAAATTTCTTCATTAATTAGTCAGATTAAACAGGTTTCATAAAAAATTCAAGAAAAGACATAATCATCCCTAGATAAAGAATAGTCAATTCAATTTCTCTGATAGATATCTAAAATCATTTCACTTATTACTAATAGTAGATTGTGTTATATGTTGTTAGCAAAACGATGATTTTAATTTATGGATATTTTAATAAAAAGAATAAATATTTGATTTGGCAGACGAGGAGGTGGACCTCCAATAAACCTTAGTTCGACGCGTTTGAAACGCGGCTCGGTTCAGACCGGTGGCTCCGGCGACGATTCGACGACGCAGGACGAAAGCATCGATGGTGAGGAAACTGTCAACTGAACGAAAAAACACACACCGCTTATTGAACCCTCACAACGCAGGAAACTCATAAAAATCCCAGGTCCAAGAGGTGCGTGCAAGATCCACTTCCGTTCGGACGAAAACCGAGTTCCAAGCGCAGAACTCGTTTCCCCAAGTTCTGGAGTCGATTCCTATGCACCCAACGATGCCATTAGATGAGGGCGGCTTTCTTCTGTACATAAGAGACCCGGCAGGGCCGTACCGAGTAGTATTTTATTTCCGTTTTTGCGGAACAAGCGCAGAAAATGACGAATTCCTTCATTTTTATAAGAAAAACCGATGCAAGTAAACCTTCTCCACCTGTTACCAATGAATTCGTTAATGATTCTTGTTGTTAATAATTTCAAGCGATGATGTCATGATTAAATTTCTTTCTAATAAATTCAGCGCACGTATCTCACGTGTATACGTTAATGCCATACCGTATTAACGGCGCTGAAATGCCATACTTTATTTAAGCTTTACATTAGTAATTTTCACAGCTATCCAATTTTTGTGCAAAGACTTCGTCATTTTTTGTGAAAAATGCTACTATTCGTCGGGTAAGATTGAGACTAGAAATATATTATTGGGGCTGCATAATCGATAACGAATTAACATCGCATTTAGGCAGCATTAATATCTATTATAATTATATTATAGTTATTATTATTATTAATTATTATTATCGCAGTTTTTATTTTTATCGCGAAGAGCATCGTAATATGTTATTTGTAATTATTTTTTAATAATCGAGCCAGTGATGGACGATTTAGGTATCGTTCCGAGAGGTCAAAAAATCAAAAATATTCTAAAATAAAAAAGAACAACCGATTACACTTTATATTGTATTAATCAAGGTGTTCGAAGAAAATGATTTTTAAAAAAGTACCAGCTGCATTTAAATAAGTAATCGATCCTTCTTTTGAAGTAATTAAAATATTGTATCGTAAAACAATTCTAAAAATACTTAATAGGATATAAACAGTATCTTGCTTGAAAGGGTAATTTTAATTTGGACACCGTGTTTTGAAGAAATAAGTATTATTATTTTTAAGAAAAGTTTTACATTAAGAAGACTACTTTCAGTTTGAGTTCATTAATTTCGTTCTTCTTGATTTTACTTCAAGTAGTAATTCTTTTTTTTTTCCAATTAAATTAATTTCGCCTTTCGGAACGAACCAGAAATCGACGATCGAGATTTATAAATTGGTACTTAGGGCCGATCATAGATCGAAAACGTTTTCACTTTGTACGATTCCATTTTGAATGCATCGAATAATCGATGATAACTGTTGTCAATATTTTTCAGCGTGTGCACGTGTCTACAACTACCTATACTAAAAAGTATAATCAATTTTTATGAAACACCGCGTTGTTAACGTTTTTTACATTTTTCAGAAAGCAGTTACAATTCCATCGATTGGATTTCACTTGGAATAATGGTGTATCGACAATTCTTGATGCGTTTGAAATTGAATGTTCAAAAACTGCTGAATGAATATGAGAAGAAAAGAAACACATTAATGTTTTTATACATGCATTTTTTTTACATGTGCATTTTCCGTGCATTAAAAGAGAACGCATTTTTAACCTCTTTTTGCCAAGATTTATAGGTGAAACAAGCGAAGAAAATAAGGAAATAAGTTTATACATGGAGAAAGAATTATTTTTCTTCAAAAAAAGAAATAAATAACGAAAAGAAAAGTATTGATCATTATAACAATTGAAATTAAATACAAAATAAGTGGTTAAATCCAATTTCGTGGTTGTTAACTGAAAATTTTAATCATTGTATAATCAAGTGAGTGTTGTAGAAGTTGGTTCCATATTTGGAACAAAAGACAAAAAGAGGTTAACGGGCGGTTAATTATTAAGTGTACGTATATATGTACACATATACAGAGTACTCTATAAATTATATTATATCTAGCGAATAAGTAAATCTTGTATTAACTTTTACAGGATATCATTTCACTATAAATGAGCCGTTCATTTGCCGAATTGATTAACTTCACAAAATCAAAAAATGAGGAATTAATAAATATACAAACTTAGGCATCAATGAAGTGCTTGGTACTAGAATTTGAAAAATTCAAAAAGTGCAGTTAATCATTTCGGGCTGTAAACGGCTCAAATAATACTAGAATGAGAAAAGTAAGAATTTTTTATTAATAATCCACCCTGTGTTTATTGCACTTCTTAATGAAATTCTAACATTAAGTAAATTAGCAACTTATGTATTTATTCAGATGAAACTACCTAAATACATATGCAACCAGTTTAAACATTGGAAAAGTACTTGGAATAATTAGCGATATTGATCATGTGAGAAAATGAAATTTTTTGATGCATTTAATGTGTACAGAAATACTATTTGCTAGATTCTGCATGCTTTATAATGTACTCTGTATATATCATCAGGGTTATCATATTTTTTGATACGATTAAGTAATTGTATATGGACAAAACCGGCCTGTGTTTTTTTACAGTAAAAGCTTTCTAGTGACTTTTTAGGCGAGCTTTTCAAATTTGCAATTGAACTGCCACTTAACACACCGTGGACGATTATTTTCTCCACGTAACGATTATAATAAAATCTGAAAATCTTTTCAATAAATTTAATAAACTTTATATACATTTTCGACGGATATACTTAATAAGAAATAAATTATAATTTCATAAATAAAAAGAAATACTGTATTGAATCATGTCCATCGATGGGTGAATATTTTTTCTTATTTAACTGCGAATCAGTGTCAAGAACGTAAGAAATACTGACCTACAATTTTAGTACATTTTATTTATGCAAATGACTTTAAAATAATTGCCATTTTTTAGGAATATAAATTCCAACGGGATTGGAACGAGTAAGTGTAAAAAGGGGTAAATGACCTGGAAGGATAAACAGAAGAGGTCAGCAATAGACGAATAAGCTCTGACCAACAAACTAATAAACTGTTTTGATACCTTTTATATAAATATACGATATAAATCGATCAAGCATTTATGACACTTGAATATATTCAAAAGAAAGGCATAATAAAATCCGGAAAATAAGGAGAGTAGAAAAGTTATTTGGTCAGTGATTTTCAATCAATTTTTTACCAATTTATATGTATAGTTACTTTTGATATTCTCATTATTATTAGTATTATTTAAGAATTGTTAAAAATGCAGTAAAATGAGATACTTGTTAGGAATGAAAAATGATGATTTGTTATTTTAATAATGTTACCCAAATTCGGTATAAATATTCTGGCAGAAATTAATGAAGATGGAAGAATTATAAAGAACATGATTTTAAACATTCATAATACATATTCAGTTTTTGTATACTTAAGGAATTTTTATTTAATGTCGTTGCATTAAATCGTATATATTAGAACAGTTTATTTATAACTTAATAAATATGTATTATACTTGTATGTTTTAATTTATTGCTATTATTACTTATATTCAATATACATATAGCATGGTGGAAAAAAGATAATTGTAATATCAAAAAAAAAGCAAAGATTGAACAACACTGAACCAATAATGTTGATAATTTATTCCACTTTTTCTGATAACTGTTCTTTTATCTCTTTTAATTTAGTTGCCAATCCTGGACTTGCAAGATCTAATGGAGTTTTCTTCTCTTTATTCGGCAGTAATATATTGGCACCATATTGTGCCAGAATCTTAGCTGCATCATCACGATTTTCCTCGCATGCTAAATGTAGCGGGGCATTACCATCAGCATCTTTACTATCTAAAAAACGATCAAATTTATGGAATATTAAATACTAAAATTGACCAAAGAAATTTAGTAATACCAACCTATGTCTACATTCTTCCCATATTCTAGGAGAAGTTTCACAATGACACTGTTTCCTTTTGATGCTGCTCTATGTAACGGTGTAGCTCCACGTTTGTCTGTAATATTAACGTTCACATCTTTTTCTAGTAATGAGACGCAAATAGACTTCCAGTTTTTTGATGCAGCATATTGTAAAGCAGAATGGCCTTCCTGTGTGGTAGCATTAACATTTGCTCCTTCGGTTAATAACGTTCTGACAACTTTTTCACGACCTGCTGATGCTGCCAAAATTAATGGTGTCATATCCATCTAAGTACAGTTTAACATCATATTACTTTGAAGAAAAATTTCAATTTCACAAGTTGTTTTCAAATTATGTTGCATAAAAATAACTATTGGTAACACTGGCGAATTAAAACTACGCAGGAGTGAATACCGTCTAGTCACTATGAAAGTTCCCTAGTTATTTACGAGTTATTGTTTTGATAAATTAGTAAACTTACATCATCAGTGGGATCTACAGGCACATCGAGAGATAACAAAAATCGAACCAAATCGTCATGGCCCCCGAGTGCTGCCCAATGTATTAACATTCGATCATTCTAGTAGAACAAATTTCAACGATAATGTAACCTTAAAAAGTATACTAAACAAATAAATACCTACACTATCTTTTGATAGCTTTAATTTTTCGTTTTCGCTTAGACGATTTTTAATATCTACGGTTTTACCGCGATAGGCCATATCATGAAGTAATTCAGACATCTTTTTTGTTCCTTAAAATCCGCAAACAAACCAGGAATACACTACAATTTGAATGATCCCAACTGAACACGCTAAACACGTCCTCTGTCAAGTTCTCACTTGAAACTGCTTGAAACAAAAAAGAAATGTTTACATACTATTTACATCAAAAACTAACGATTTTAATACATTATTACTTCACAGTATTTTTTATGTGAATATTGCACGACGTACTGTGTAATAGTAGGAAACCTATTTTCTACTGTGTAATATTTAATTATGTGTAGAACCTGGGACATCACCATTTTTTTTAGGCAAACCCACTATACTCGATGCCAATAACTACAAATCCAACAAAAGTACTTTACACATGCCTTTGTTTTCAAGCGGGTTTGAATTTGTTTCTGTATATCGGCATGTTTTACAACCTTTTTTTTTTTACGTGGTGGAAATCTTCAGAAAGGCACCTCCAGCCCCCCTGGGGAGGTAGTTGTGGGACATTTACCCACTAAAACCACCACGGTGGCCTGCACTGGGGCTATAGGGAGGGTCCCGGGACCTCTGACGAACACACCGGAACCCCCCCGCCCCTATTTCGGGGGTGGGTCTGACCTTTGATCTCCCATGTGCCAAGCTCCGCCAACATCAGGAGCCACACCCGTGCTGATTCAGACACGGCTAGTAGTTTAGTCGAGTGGCGAGTAGTTTAGTGTATGGACACTAGAGTTTAGTCGATATATCCCTTGACTAAAGAAATGCGTCTGGACAGGTCTGTCCCGAAGGCTAGTTAGTGGTGGGGGAAGCCTACTCGACCAGCAAAATCCAATAAAACGGATCGACTCGACTAAACCGTTTTACTAAACTACTCGACTAAACTCTAGTGTCCATACACTAAACTACTCGCCACTCGACTAAACTACTAGCCGTGTCTGAACCAGCCTTTAGCTTGACTTCGGTGATCTTACGGGTACCGGTACGGCCTTTTTTTTTTGTTTAATGGAAAAAGAAATGCGTTTACGCACGCGCAGGTTATCCCCTGTTCGCACTATTCGGCTAGAGGGGGCTCGGGCAGTGTGGGACTCATATCGCCCTAAGGGGGCAGCCTGGCGCCCGTGAGGTGAGGGCAAACCCAAAAAGGCAACCCAGAAGGGGCAACCCGCGGCCTGATATACTAACCTAACCTCTCCCCTGACGTAGGCTGTCGGTACCAACGATAGCCGCAACGGCGCTTTAGCTCCCTAGCTTTCATTTTGTGCTTTCGTCTCCCCGCAATCTGCCATGCAAGCATGGGGGGTTGCGGATCCACGCCGTTACACCTCCGATCAAGCGGTAGGACATTTTCCACCTGCACAAAAACGCCCAGGGTTTTTCTTCGACCACGATCAGGACACGGGGCACATCCTTCCCCGGTTAACCGTGCCGTGTTTTGGTCCGCCATGGTAGGTAGAGAATAATGATGTGGCTTATCCTTGAAGTCATCACGCCCATCTGTTTCCTGCCAGAACGGGTCATTTTTCTTCGACCACGATCAGGCCCCGGAGCACATCCTTTCCCAGGTTGGCCGTGCCACGTCTTCTTAGGCTGTCATCCCCGATGACCGGTTCCATACATGCTGCACACGCACACTCGCACACTCACACACTCACACACTTTCACAAGACCTCAAGCAAGCAAAAATAAATAATTAAATATATAAATAAATAAATGAATGCTTACCTGTATTCTGCTTCACTCATTCAGAGCGTCCTCTTCTCTTCTGAAATCGTCCCAGCCACGTCTGTCCTCTTCGCTTGTCTTCTATCTTCACACCCCCCTTTCAGTCGCCTTGTACGACAGGCAGGGATTACCGTGTCTGTATTCTATTCCCCAGTAATAGGGGAGGTTTTAATGGGTTTTCCTTCCCCTGGTGTTTGGTCCGCGGGAGCTATTTCACTCCTACCCTCCATGCACTCCGAAAAGTGCATGGCGAGCATTTCCCTATCCGCCACCTGGGGACGCGCCTATCACCTTCCCGCCTATCCTGGATAACCAGGTAGGTACTACGTGGGGTACCGGTATGGCTTAAGTGGCTACAGGCCGTTGACTCACATTTTTATACTAGGATAGAGTAGATGGTGCCCCTTTCCATGGCCCAAATTAAAGACCCTTTAAACACAAAGGCATGTCCAGTCTTTTTGGATTTGTAGTTATTGCATGCACCGAATTGAGTTAGTTTCTACCGAAGTCTTAAATCCGATCCTGCTCCGGTGCGCATCGAATTTAATGTACTGTTTCCACTGGAAGTAGAGTAGAAGTGAGGAAGATTGATATTTCAGTAGAGCCAACTTAACTTTTGTTTGCTAAATGTACACAAACTCACAAGCGATGCGAAATCTCTTGTTGTCCATGAATTTCAAAATTTCCTTCTCTTTTAAAATATTAATTAATGCCAAAGTTTCATCATATGACCATATATTACGTTTATTTTCCACTTTGGTAACTGAATAATAAAAAGTAAAGGTTGGCACTATCTATTCTGAATCTATTTCAACCGTTTCCACCGATTAAATTTTGTATAAAATCGCTACCACTCCGTCAAAGCTTGTGAATCGAAACGGGAGTGAAATGAGCGCAGTCAGTCACGTTTCCATCGACTTAAATTTGGTCCTACGTCGCACTAGGTGCGAACAGTGACTATAGATATAGTCACTGGTGCGAATTAATGCTTCGATGGAAACTAACTCATTGTCTATGGGTACTATTATGAATGCGCTTCGATTGGTTAACCTGCGTGTTGATAGATGGCTGCAGTGTTTCAAAATGTACAAATGTTAAAAATTTTAAATTCATAAAAAAGAAGGTGATTTTTTTACCACAATTTTGACAATTTCATGTCTTGTTATTTAATCACATACGCAACCAATATATATCATTTTGTATCGTATTTTGTTTAAAAATATGTAACTTTTATATTTGAGTACGTCTAATATTATAATTTTAGATATATTTCTTTGTATCGTGTCATTACCAAGGTAAAGCGGGAATTTATTATTATAATAACCATGTGTTACGTTCAAGTTGTAGCGACTATATACTGTCGCTAACGAACGAAAATAACCATAGTTAGTCCCAGTACGGTACGGAAAGGCGGTAGCTAAACAAGAATTAAAGTACCCTATGATGAAGGTGGGGCAAGAAAAAGCAAAAGGAAAGGAACGAGGGTGGTGCTCTGGTGGAACCTGGAATGAAATTAGTCTCTGGCAATAGAGATTATGTAACACTTCTTCAAGGTGTACTTCAAAACAGTCGCTGCTTTTCGCGCCAGGAATGGACAAGAATATAACTTAATGGAATATCTCTGTTCTTCTTTCTTTTTTAATTTTGAATTTACATGAGATGTATTATATTGTACACACAATTGTAATTAAATTTTTCAAAATAAATTATTGCACTCTATTATACATCCATCAAAGCGTTCTGTTTATTGTCTATAAAAAGGTATTAAGGTACGTGGGTCGAAAATTGATCGATTCGAAAAATATCTTAGGGAGAGACTAGTTCTCCCAATTTAAAAAATTTTTTTGCAAATTTTATACTTCCCTTGACGTCAATCGCCTGCGTATTGTTATTCCCTACCAAAAATTATTAAGGTACTTGAATCGAAAATTGGTTAGTTTGAAAGATATCTTAAGAAAAGACCTAGGCTCTTTCAATTTGGAAAATTGTTTTTGGAATTTTGTACTTCTGTCGATGTCAAATCTTGCATCTTGTTATTCTCTACAAAAAATTATGAAGGTACTTTAGTCGAAAATTGATTAGTTCAAAAGATATCTTAGGGAGAGACTACTAAGCTCTCCCTGTCTCTCCCTGAGATATCTTTTGAGTTAATCAATTTTTGACCCAAGTTCCTTAATACCTTTTTGCAATTCCATTCAAAAAATGAAGATGACTTTGAAATCTTTGAAACGCCTCCACTTCCGGTGCCGACTCATGTACCACGTGGAGCTTTATAGAATTACGTATATTAACATTTTGTTACAATGTAATAGAAATTTTTAAATTACAGAAAACGAAGCAATTGTTACCTACAACTAATCTTACTGTTATTGTTATCATCCTCGTTAGAGCAAATGATATTGCTAATGAAATGAAGCAACTTCATTTTCTTTAGTTTTCTAAAAAATTTATTTAAGAATGAAGTTAAATATTTCTATTTATCTCCCATCTTCACGTAAGAAAAGGGGAACCGATGATTGCCATTGAGAAATGAAAAATGGAAAAGTGTCGGAACAAAACGGAAATTGAAGACAAAAGAAGATATTGATTTTTTACATTGTTTGTCTATATATCTTTTTTTATACAAAGGAGTCTGATCGGTATAATGTTTCTTTCCTCCCAGCGAGGTAGCGGTTCTTTTATTTATAAAAAAAAATTTCGAAACAATAGTTCACGGAGCATTGGCTGCAAAGTATCGAAACAAGTGGGTCGTCACTGGTTGGTGGTGGTTGGCGCTCATTCCCTTTCGACGAGATGTAATGCAACACCACTGTTCCTCTTGTCTCTTAGCCAAATTGTTTTTCGTTTTGCGGTAACAGAAGTTCCTTCCTCGACCGTAACACTATGAACCCGCGTTTCTTCGATGTTTAACTTTTCGACGACCTTGCAAGAAATTGCAGTTCCTTCTCTCATTCCCTCTGCTAAGTTATTCGCTCACCACAGCTTGGTCATCCGTTCAACACGACTCGTTGACGTCAAGTACGATTAGATAATATAGAAATATAGAAAAACGGATTTATCGTTTCTTTGTTAAATGCCAAATTTTGGCGGTTTATTATAATTAAAAAAAATTTGTCTAAAGATATGGAGACGATCCTTAGCTCCAAAGGATAGATTCTTATGGCTTTATAACTTGTAACCTGTACCTTTTAATTTGTAAAGCATCGAAGGAACACGTGAATAGTTTGCAAGGATAACACTTCTAGACATAAGAAAATTTTTATCAAATAAAATTAACGAATATTTCACGCGTTCCTTCAAATGGGGCACGCCCATTCCCTAAAAGCGACCTAACTCTCAACTAGATATGATCGAAGCTTGCAAAGAAAATGAGTTCCAATTTAAAATACTATCTCTTCTTAATCATTCCTTAATTAAAATTCTTAATTTATTGTTTTATTTTCAAAGCAAGGATATTTAATTTATCTTTAATATAATATTAAAAGCACTAATAAATGGGAAATTAATCGAGAAATGTACGATTTTGCGTGGGATTCGTGTAGAGGAGAAACTTTGCTCGGTAGAATGGTTGACGTAATTCAGTCGGGAAAAGTGCAGGCAACCGTCGAAATATTTCGGCGTTATTATGTTGTGTTGTGCGTAATGTTGCGAGCAAGCCAAATTTCGAGTCCAGAGGGATGAGTCAAACCTCAAGGCTCCGTTCGCGTCGTTCGCTCCGTTCCCTTCGTTCGCTACGTTTCGCTTTGCTTCGTTCGCTCGATGTTGGCCCGGTTTATCTCCGGCCAATCCCGAAATAATCTTAGATTCGGTCTCTCCTGCTCTTACTTCGGTGTCTGTCTTCTAAGGCCTCGACGCCTCTTTCTTGTCTTGTCTTGTCTTGTCTTGTCCTGTCCTGTCTTGTGTTCTCCTCCTCCTCCTCCTCTTCTTCTTCTTCTTCTTCATCTTCTTCATCTTCTTTTTCCTCTTCAGCATCGTTTGTCCGCATTCGTACGACCGACTTTAACGTAATAATACGTACTTCAGGGAATTTTGATCAAATGAATCACGTGCTTTCTTTCACGTTACCTTCACGGCAAAAGCTATTTTTCGTATAATTATTTATACATTCTTGATTGTTAATGACGCGAGGTGATTCAACAGTTTTTTCTTCTTTTGAAATTTAACACGTATTACGTGGGAACTCTTTTATAGATAAATCTTGCCATCGTTTCTAAATTATTAATATTTCATAAATATTCCTTTCTGTTATAATTTTTCATATAATTAGAAACTTAGACGTTTTATTTTTTTTTTGATCATATTTTAGGAACTCTGGTTGAATGTACTAGAGTTGTTCAGAGTTTGCCAACTCAGTTTATGACATAACTTAATGTTCAATTATGTAATTTGTAAAGCATTCAAATTACGGAAAAGTGTTTCCTGCATCGATTATTACTAATTTTATATCAAGTTCGTTTGTTGCTATTTCTATTATAATGTGTACTGTTTTTATATTCTTAAAAGATTTTCCATTGTCTTTTATCAAAATATACTAATTATAGAAAGAGCTACATATATTAACATTTTCTTATATTGTAATAGAGATTTTAAAATTACAGAAAACGAAGCAATTGTTACCTATAAGTAATCTTACTGTCATTATTATGATCCTCATTAGAGCAAATGATATTGCTAATGAAACGAAGCAACTTCTTTTTCTTTATTTCTCTAAAAAATTTATTAAGTAATGAAGTTAAGTATTTCTGTTTATTTCTCATCTTCGTCCCCTTCGTTCAAGAAAATAATTTCTCATTACGTTTACATGCAATCTTTTTTATAGGACACATATGTGTGTAACAATGAATAATGCGATTGCGATCGTAAGAAAAGGGGAGCCGATATTGGCATTGAAAAATGAATAATGGAAAAGTGTCAAAGCCGAAATTGACTTGTCATCGAATTAATTGATTGATAATCTTTTAAGCGCTTATTTGCATAGGCACGCGTTGTCTTAAATCTCGCAATAAACATCGGTATGGCATCCGGCCGCGTCAGAATCTTAATTTACCAAGCAGGTTGCGCAACTGGTCTATTTCCATGCATTCCGAATCCCACTACTGTCTACGTATTCATAGTATTTCCTATCTGGTCTAAAACAATGGCATTGCAATACTTGTACCTAATAGATAACAAACTAAAGTTGCTTCTTTCCATGGAAAATTCAACGAGCATCACGAAAGACATTGGGTGCATTTCATTTGGTCAAGGATATGGTATCGCAGTGGAGAAAGTGAAGAATTTAATTGTTTAATTAGTATTAATGCAAGTTGATCAATGTTGCCTCCATTGGTTTTTATTCTATTTTAGATTTTATACTTTTTTAATTTTATCGCCTGCTTTTTTAATTTTATTTTAGTAAGCTAAGTTTCCATATGAGCATTATAGCGTTAGGATAAGTGTTGTGCTAATTAATTATAGCGAATAATTTACGTTTAATTGTAAAAAGCAATATTCATCTTTTACCAGTTATTTTTTAATACTTTATATATAAACGGCGTTCTAGAAGCTCAGAGTCGTCAAGAGGAAACATTTAGTAGTGGAGGTGAATTCAAAATGAATGTATTATTTTTTAATATTTCAATTAGACGCGTTTATATCTATGAAATGATGACTAGCCAGCTTACATTCTGTTGCATAATTATTGCATATAAACCGATGAATCAGCGAGTAAAAGAATAAATTAAATTATTGCGAAATGAACTTGTAAACTTCCTGATGCTACTTATCTGTATTTATAACGTTGATCCTTGGCCAGAAAAATAACTTGTTGGTTAATGACACTTTAATTGAGTTTGTACTTGTGATAATTATAAGCGTTCGTTATTTTAGAATGCTCTCGATGTTTTGATCGTCGAAATGACGACGTTATTGAATATCTTTTGATATTCAAGTAATCTGAAAAGAAGAAAAGCAATTGGAATAATTTTTTTATAAATCTGAAGCACAAACTGCTAAGAAATATTTCGAAGATAACCAGTCGTAGTCGTAACTATCAAAACGGCTGCGTTCGGATGGTATATCGATGTCAGCTTCGTTATTATATGGAAAACGTTAAACATTCGATAATTACCTTTGTGGAGATTTCTATTTCTGTTTTTCATTAAATAAACATATTATTTATTATATAGTTGTTCTTTTATTTTTCCTTCTTTTCTATTTTCAGAATAGATAAACTCGTGCAAGGAAAGTTTTTAAATAAAATACGGAGGTCATTTTTTAACTGATTAATTGGCCTGTCGCTTTCTTTACTTTTTATTCAAAGGTATTAATGAAAATTATAATAAATTAGAGAGAAAACGTTTTGGCCGTGTTTCAATTAACCACCTGTGACCTGTTGGAATTTGAAATTTCTGTTATATTGTTATTCTGGCGCCAGCTTTTAACTTTTCTCGTTTCAATTATGCAATCTGTGATAAATGGTGCCAATTATTCTCCTCTGATCGCACGAATTCTTTATAACACGAGTATCAGGTCGTTTGAAAGTCTGCATAGTTTCAAAGCCCGCATAAAACGTTTTACGCGACACAAAGATATATAGAAGTATAATTATTGTTATTCGAGTTATTAAAAGGATTAAGAAATATGCTTCTTTAATGACTAGAAGAAGCAAGAAATTACTGTTAAATATTTGGTTCTCCAAGTTTTCATTCCGAAAGTACATAAGAAATGTTTAAAAACAAACTAAAATTTAATTTTTCTTATCATTGTGTACCTAATTAAAATTTTGTACTGTTCGATTGCATATTGTAGGCTGCCTGCCTAGTATATTGTAGATAGATATAAAGAGGATCTATAAACGCAATTGAAAATCAATGACCTTAGCTCTACTATTTAATCAGTAGATTACTTATAAATTTGTTTGAAAATTATGTATCTACATACGTACTGTAAGAATTAACAAATTGGCAAGTTAATTCGCTGATCAATCTACAAAATGCAACAAGTAGATGCAAAAAGAGATAATAAGCATCGATGACCGTTTTGCGGTCAAATACCTGTTTGACCCGATTAAAAACTGAAAGAAAAGTCAAAGGCACTCGCGATCTAGTTTAACGGTGCAACGCGATGAAAACACCGCACCCCAACAAACGAACTAAACACCAGCCTCTTATCCTTTCTAAAGCACAATTACATTACCACCCCCCTTAAGAATCTGTTGCCGAATGCATCAGCAGGAGAACTGAACATTGTATCGATGTATTGAGATAAAAATCATTGAAACAACTAAAGGGGTTGAACACGTACGAGCGGATGCCCTTACGATCTGGCTAGTTAAATGGAAAAATGACTGGGCAGCAGGGAAGCGGGTGCAGTTTGTTCTTGAGATATAAGTACATGACCGGTGGTGCTATTATCGAGCACGTGCGCCTTCCACGTGTACCACTGATCTTGATGCACGTCGAAAACTCGAACTCGGTGTCTCTGGCTACCGGGGATATCAGAGTGTTCGAGCGTGAACCGTGTTTTTCGGATCGGTGTCATTTCTTGCAGAAGATGTAGACTCGGTCGGAGTATCCAGGATCTACTGAACGGCGGTAAGGAAGTAAAGGAAGGAAGGGTTGAAGTCGGGGGCGAGGATAGGAGAAAGAAAAACGGATGTGCCAGAAAACGAGCCCGCCAAAGGTAAGTTGCCTGTCTTCCTTCGACGTCTATTTTCATCTCACTCGACCGATCGAGGCGGTTGTAGCTTTCCGCGGCCACCCCTTGTCACACTTTTGGTATCATCTCCACCTAAAAAGGTAGATTGGCCGAGGAACTAACGCGATCTTTTATTGGACGAGCTGGCCGACCAATCGTCTGGCTCGTTACATTCTAGGATCACGTTGCACGCGCTTATATTGGGAGCCCCCGCTCGTTTCCCCGACAGAACGGCTCTCTAACGTAAGTGCATCACATATCGTCGGTGTTCATCTAATCGTCGATCTTTTTTCTCTTTTTTTTTCCTCCTTTCTTTCTTCCTTTCTCTCTTATTTTTTTCTCTCCTCTGATTACGCGCTGACAACACGCGTACAACCGCTGACACTCGGCGGTGTGGTGAAGCGAAAAAAGGAGACAAGCGAAAACCGGAGGAATAGAGAAGTGCGAATAGAAGATATCGTCGAAAGAGGAGAAAACGAAGTCGTCTCGCGCGAAAAACAAGCAAAACGGACCGTATAGGACACGGTCGGAGGAAAGCGGTGGTTGTGATCGAAGCCTAGGGGATTTTCTCTACGTGACTCGTTGTACAGCAGCCTGTGCCTAGTGAGATCGGCCTTCAGTCTAGCAATCTATCTTCCTCTTTTTAACGGACGATTCGTTGGGTAACGGAGGAAAGTGTTGGTAATAATCTATCGTCGTACCTTCTCTCGATCGAGGTGAGGAAATATGATGGGTGGGGGGTGGGGAGGGGGAGAGTGAGAGAGAGTGAGAGATGGGAGCCAGCCACTGTGAATAAGTACGGTTCCCGATCTCGATGCTAGTGACTTTTTCGAGTTCGAGCCTCGAACGTGTGACTGACGTTGGTTTCGAGGTGGAATCCTTGTTTTATTACTAAGGAATAAGTATCGCCTCTCGACACCCCAACGGAGAGACAATTTTGGTGCGTGGTTCACTTCTTTTTTTATCTTTAGTGAACGGAACACAGTGCATTTTTTTTCTTCGTTTTCTACGAATCTTCCTTCGTTCCACTCGCGAATTCTTCTTCAGATTCTTGGACGCATTAACGCAGTGGTACTACTATTTCATCAAACGCGAGTTTTAATGGGCTGCTAATTGGTGATGGATATTCGAGATCAGTGCAACGCAGAGGTGCAATTTCGGATAGTAAAGGCAAAGATTACTGTCTCGTGCGATACCAGGGATTTTCTTCATCGCTCCGCTGGTTAACACCGGCTCTCCTACGCGAATTGAACAGTGCGATGTGTTACAGTTTTCGTAATCGAAGGAATCCTCGTGGAACGAGTTTTAAGTCATAATATTTCTTAATATTCTCAATTTTAC
Source organism: Osmia bicornis bicornis (assembly GCF_907164935.1). NCBI lineage: Eukaryota > Metazoa > Arthropoda > Insecta > Hymenoptera > Megachilidae > Osmia > Osmia bicornis. The sequence continues at coordinate 5,229,969 of NC_060216.1, read as the reverse complement.
TTTTTTTTCTTTTTGTCCGGTCGCTTTATCATTCTTCTCAATTTTTATCATTCGAGATAAAAGAAAATTTGCATTTGAAATGTTCTTTGCTTAAAAATTCTAAGATAAATTAGAAATGAATCTTGCGACAGTGCGCGAAGCTTTCGAACGCGTGTTCCGCGAGGAAGCCGAGAACGTTGAGGTGTAGAGTGCGCGCGCCATCTTGTTTCCGCCGTGTGGTTTCCGGAGCATGTTGCTTTTTCTGGACGGAGCTAGAAATACGGTGTCTTGTATCAACGATTGGATGGATTTCCTATTTCAACCTTTGCTTTTCGATTACCTACTTTGTTCTATTTTTAGGCAACTCTCTACGTAGTTGCCGTTCGTTTTCCTTGCCAAACACGGATAACGCTCGTGTATATATTTTTATTTTTCTTCTTTTAAACCCACCAGCGATTCTTCGTTACCGTTTTTATTTTTAGCGCCCTTACTTCGGCTTAACTTAATCGTTCGGTGTCGAGCGACTTCTTTTTTTTCTTCACACATTCCACTGGTAACTTTAAATATTTTTCGTTCCTATTATGTTTCCTAGATTATGTAGGTGTGTACGTAGGGTGGGGGGTAGGAATCAATCGTTTGTTCTTCTCTCGAAATAGTAAATGAAATATAAACCGAAATAAATTAGGGTTACTCAAATACTTGAAGATAATTATTAAATTACATGGTCTCCCTTTTTCGTTTCACATAATTTACTTGAATTTTTATTAAAATATCAAAGAATAATAATAACAATAATGTTAAAATAATAGCTTTGATTTTTTTTTAAGACTTCACCTAAAGTTATAATTTTTTTTTTTTAACATTCAATCGATAGCTACGATAGTAAACAAGCCTCGAAACACAAAAGAAAAGAATAAGAATAGTTATAATAGAAAATAAGAAAGAAGCAGCGCGTTTTGGAGCAGCGATATCTCGGCGGAGGTAGGGATGAAAGGCAGCCTAATAATAACGGTGGCTGATTGTTTGTAAAATAGGGCCGCCCAGAACGTGCCGCCAGAAGTAGTCCGTCCGCCGCCGAATTCTCCGAGGAACGAGAATAAGAGCAGGAAAACGAAAAGCAACAAGGAAGTTCTTCCCCACCTTGCGACAAGTGGGAAAACGACGACGTAGAAGGCACGCAGACCTTCCAGGGAACGAGAGGAACATTATTTTTTGATATTCTGAAACAGAGCGTCTTAAAGTAAAGCCAAGATGCCGAAGCCGAAGCCACAGGAAGGAGAGGATCCCGATCCAACCCCATACCTCTTCGTCTCCCTCGAGCAGAGGAGAATCGATCAGACGAAACCGTACGATGCGAAAAAGGCGTGTTGGGTACCCGACGAAAAGGAAGGATATCTTCTTGGTGAGATCAGGGCTACCAAGGGTGATGTCGTTACCGTTGGATTACCTGGCGGCGAGGTAACCTAACTTAAACTTTTTCTACACATCTTTTTTTTTTACAGTTACATAAATACACTTTGTACACTTTCGGTCAAATCAACAGTTTTAATTAAATTTCTTTATATAATTTTGGAAGCTTCATCAATGGGGTGCTTTTACTCGAATATTAGATTCATGATCAACAAATCATAGATATAATAATTATTTTGTCTTTTAATTGTTAACTGAAATGGATAAAGTTATGGTTGAAATGATGGTACGACTACAGACTGACTCCAATTGAAAAAGAAAATGAAAGAGCCAGGGCAGCAGAGCTCCATCCTATCGGACCGTACGAATTCTATTTCTGGAGTAGTCGAAAACTGTTCTTTGGCTCGTAATGTTTGCCATCACTCTACGTTCCGTCGATTCGCTTGCTTCTCTTTTTACTCGATATAAAAATAAACAGCAGGATAGGCGCGATGCTTTATCCGACAGATTATCTTCACAGAATCTATTAGGGGGTAAAATTTGTTATTAATATTACAGACTTGATTTAATCCGTCCCTATAACAACATATTACTCAGATTCGAGTAAAATGCTACTATAGATGGAGCTAGGACGATCTAACCTCAAAAAAGAGCTTTCCAATTTAAATTGAATTTAAATTGAATAATTAGTTTGTAATAAGGTACGGCCGTGTCAGGAAATAAAATTGGTCCAGAGATTACGTGAAATTCTGAAAGAAATATGGCACCGTGCTACATTCTCTCCCCGATTCTTTCTCTCTCTGGCACACGGAGGGATGCGCGCGCGCGCGTTATTTTTCGCGATTTAGTTGGCAGCGGTTATTTTCGTTCGCAGCGGGACATAATACCGTACGAAATGCCACGGTTCTACGTGCTGGATTACATAATGGTTCAGCAAACCCTGCCATCTCTTCGACAACCGACGCTGAAACGCTATTGTTAGCATCGTCGCTAACATCGGTAATAATAAATTGAAACGCTACTTCACGAAACTTCGCGGGTCAATATATTTTTAGCCGGACGGAAACAAAATGAACGAGACGCGTATGAAAATATGCAGAAGAAAAGTTAGAATCGGGGAACGGAAATTGGCGAAAGGGCAATATTTGTTAAGAATAAAATTATTTAATCCTTGGATAGTGACGTCTGGGTAAATCGTGACATGAAATATATGAAATGGTTTCACATATTGAATTAATAATTTTAAACGGTCACTGTGAAATTTAACAAATGAAAATAATGTGTAATATAAAATTAAATTTAAATTGTGGGTCTCTCCATGGTCCGCCGTCCGGGGGTTAAATTTCTTCTAAATTTAATTATTGTATATACAGCAAAATTATGAGTTCTACCAAAGTCTACTTTCTGTACTAAATAAAATCGCATTCTTTTAAAAAATTATTACAATTATCATCATCATTATATAGAAAAGAATTCTTTTTTGAATGTTTTTGGTTTTTGAATGAATCAAATAAAATCTCGAAGGCGTTCCTTGATACGTATCTAGAGCGACCATTAAAAGGTTCATGTATCATAGAAAAAAAAGGAATTAGAATGAAAAAATAAGCCGTATACTCGTACAGACGAAACAGTTCCGCAAGGAGCAGCTGTCCCAAGTGAATCCGCCAAAGTTCGAGAAATCCGAGGACATGGCCGACCTGACATTCCTGAACGAGGCATCCGTGTTGCACAACTTGAAACAACGTTACTACAGCAAACTGATCTACGTAAGTGTGATTTCTTCAAACGATTACTAACGAGCGTCTTTTCTTTCCCGACCTAGAATAAGGACTTCAAAAAGGATCAGCTGCAGCAGGTGAACCCTCCAAAGTATGAAAAATGTGAGGATATGTCAAATTTGACCTATCTCAACGATGCTTCTGTCCTCCACAATTTGAAGCAACGTTACTACGCCAAGCTCATCTACGTAAGATAGATTCCCAACAAAAAGGATTGTTTTCTGTGATTTCCAATCCGTCGTCGTTTCCTCACTTCTTCTTGAAGGGAAACATCGACTTTCTCCAAGGAAACGTTGGATAAAGCACCTGGACGTGCCACCACGTTTTTATCGAGCATTTTTTATTGTTTTCTTCTCCAATCCAATATTGGATATCGAAATATATACTTCGAAAGATATTGCATGACAAGAGTCACAAGAGACATCGTATCAAAGTACTACCTTGATCCTTTGGATCGCGATGTCTTCTCTTCCTTTGAATTTCGTTCCACTTCGGTTTCTTGGATCGACCAAATCTCACAGAATTCCAAATAATTCATTTTCCACCTGAAATACCCATTTGAGGAAATTTGCTCCTTGTTTCGATTGCTTCAGGAGAAAGTTCTCGTCTCAGGACCCGAGTTGCTTTCTCAAGAAAATTACCTTTTGCGTTTATTTTAATATCTGTACCTCGGGTATCTGCATAGACACATGTATGTAGGGACATTGTACATACATTTGGACCTAAAATCAATCTCTGTTTTTATTTCATTTTTCCAGCATCCTTTCTAACAAATATCGACGAGTAAACGTCACATCGTTGCACGTTTTTTATTAATAATTGTAATGACAGGTACATGTTCGTTGCGCGGTGTCAATAGAGGACAACGACAACCGCAAAACTTGTTTGTTGATTTTATTACAAATTGGATCAAGAATTTTGTCTGATTAAGTTTTTCCTCTTTGCAGACTTACTCTGGCCTCTTCTGCGTAGCTATTAATCCCTACAAAAGATTCCCTGTGTACACCCAAAGGTGCGCTAAGCTCTATCGAGGCAAAAGGCGTAATGAAGTTCCACCGCACATTTTCGCTATTTCCGACGGTGCATACGTCAACATGCTTACCAGTAAGTGAATATTTCTTAACAAATTGTAATTACGCTCTCGTTGTATGTACAATTCTTAAGCCACCCTCGTTCTTCCTTCACAGACGCCGAAAATCAGTCTATGTTGATCACCGGTGAGTCTGGTGCCGGAAAAACTGAGAACACGAAGAAAGTAATCGCGTACTTCGCCACCGTCGGTGCCTCGACCAAAAAATCTGAAGATACATCGAGTCAGAAGAAGGGATCTCTAGAAGATCAAGTCGTACAGACCAACCCTGTCCTGGAAGCGTTCGGTAACGCTAAGACCGTCCGTAACGATAACTCCTCCCGTTTCGTAAGTATCTCACTTTAACTATTTTTCCCAATTTGCAAATCAATAAATATAATCTTGGTGAATTCACAGTCTGTCGAGAATTCGGGGAAATTCTCAATGGGATTTGGGGGATAATTAATTTAAATTTGCTGCAAGTGGACTTTTCTTATGCCACTAATGTCCCTTCCGACAATGTGTTAAAATATTTTCTAACGATACTCTGAAAACTAATATATCATTTCTTGTTGCGAAATAGGGTAAATTCATCCGTATTCACTTTGGTCCTTCTGGAAAACTGGCTGGTGCCGATATCGAGACCTGTAAGTTTCCTTTTTTATTCGTTTATATTTCGTTATATTTTCATTGAATTCTTACGACAGCATACGTTTCGATCGGTTCTTCCATACACCTACGCGAACAAATTTGTTTAGCTTCGTTTATTTACACGCAGTTGGCTTCGGTTCCCTTCATGTATTATTTTTTCTTCCAACCACACACGTTCCACTTACGTTTCGTTTCATTCTATTATATTTCTCTTTGCGTCATGCATTCCACGATTGCTTCACGCGTATGTTGCTATTTCGGAATGAACGCAATTACCATTCGCGTAGATACATATATATAAGTTTCGAGGACACTTATATTTATTTCTCTTATTTCATTTTTTCTTTAATAAATTCATTTTGTTACGCGTAGATCTACTGGAGAAGGCTCGTGTCATCTCTCAACAAACTCTGGAGCGCTCGTACCACATCTTCTACCAAATGATGTCCGGCTCTGTTGCTGGATTGAAGGGTAAGACTATCGATTTCGTAACTCGTATATCTCAACCTTCGTGGACGATTTATTTTATTCGTTGAAGAGAATAATTGTTTTTAAGATAGAAGAATATCATCGACGATCGCTGATATTTATGAGCGTAACTAGGTAGGGGCTAGGGTGAGCCTGCCCCCTAAAATATGAACTGATCCCCTTATAATTTCAAATTTTCAAAATTCTAAAATTCTAATATTTTAAAATTCCAGCATTTCAAAATTCGAAATTCTAACATTTTGAAATCTCGTCGTTTCTGAATTCCAGAATTTCAAAATTTTAAATAATTAAACGAGAATTAATAATATTAGTAAAGTTCAGGGACCAGGGCCCACCCCAGAGAAAAATCCTTGTTACGCCATTGCTGGTATTCTGAATTTTTTTCTTCTCTTCTATCAATAGATAAGTTTATATAATACAATGCAAACATACGATGATCAAGGTTTCTACTTTGATCAAGGTAGACAGAAAAATGATCTTGACACTTTTCTAGCAGAATCGTATAGGTAATCTCCAGTCTGTTCCACCTTCTCCTCCCAGTTTCTTTTTTTTTTTTCTTTGTTTTTCTTTCTCCAATCACGAAAGTATTAAGACTAGGAGCCAGAAGAAGTATCTGGACGAAGCAGAATGTACCTGTTGCGTACAATTAAAACGCTCGTGGAAGCACCTTTTCCGTACTGTTCAAGTCTCAATCGTTTGATCCTGATTCCATGTAGACATGTGCTGCCTGTCGAACAACGTCCAAGATTACTACTTCGTCTCTCAGGGCAAGACCACGATCCCAAATGTTGACGACGGCGAGGAGTTATTGTTAACAGATGTAAGAACCCGACGATCAAAAATGCCAGGGCTACGCATCTCTCACTTTTCCCCTCTTGTTGCATCTCGACCCCCTTTATTGTTCTCGCGGCCAAATGATCTTTGTCGCTTCTTTTATCATCCCTCTCTTTTTTCCCTCGAGTTTCTTTGGTTGGCCACTGTTTTAGTAGAATTAGGAAGGACAGTGTTTGGTTTTAACCGTTCTCAACTACGACAAGAGAAATACCACGGTCGTGTAGCTTTTTACGTACCTACGTGTATACGTATTTAATTTTGGTTCTTGAATGACTTTTGTATTTCTTTTGTAAGGACGGTCCCTTTGTTTCCCGACAAAGTCCCTTTAAAGTACTGGGCATTCCCAAACTGAGCCTTCTATGAACGAAGCAGGAGGCGTTTAGCGAAGAAGCGGTGCTTCAGAGAACTATACCATTGTTATCCTTTGATTAATTGTTATTAATTATGATATTCTTTGTTGGAACTACGATTCTAAATTGTCGAATATTATGAACATTATCATGGACATATCAAACGAAATCTATTTTCTTATTATTTTATGTCCTTCGTGGGCATGGTAGATTAATATAAAACAAACAATTACAAATTTTGCTTTTAAAAATAAGGAAGTTGGTTAAATTGATAAAACTGTTTAATCCTTAATTACTCTTGGAATACCATATACAGTTAACTAACAGATGGGATTAAATAAAAATTACTCTTGTTGAAATTATCAAAAATTTCTACAATATTTTTCTCAGAACTAATTTGAAAACGACAATTTGGAATACGAGTTCTAGACATACTCCCATTTAACATTAGATAGATAAACCAGGCGATTTTTCTGACAAAATCGTCCCTCCAATAGCAGTTCACGTACAAACTAGCCTCTATGTAGATAGAATCCGAAGGAAAGCCACCAGGAAACATGGCACCCTTGTTTGTAGTTAATACCTGCATGTTCTTTTTTTGTTTCCTTTTTGGCCGTCTATAGAGATGTTGCTGCTGTCCAACAACATCCACGACTACTACTTTGTGTCGCAAGGCAAGACGACAATCCCTGGCCTCGATGACGGGGAGGAACTTTTGATTACCGATGTAAGTGCTTCCCTTTGACCGGTCAAGCACTCTTCTGTTCGGTATTCAAGATTGAATAATTCACGTTTTCATCTGTATTCTTCATTAAATGATTCTTTTCTTATTTATAGACCTATGTATTTTCACACATTATTATACTCATTGTCAGATAATTTTTAAAAAATTGTCTTTCTTTCTATTCTAATTTTTTTAAACGTGAATAATTTGATCTTGAATATTGCCACGGATTTCCTGTAACATTTATATGATTTCTATGTTCCTTAATAGCACCTTGTATTTAGAGAAATGAGACACTCTTCGAGTTATGCTGTCTTTGGATGTGATAATACTTTGACGATACTTGTGCTGAAATATATCACCGTTTGCTCTATATTCTTTCTCTATCTATCTATCTGTCTGTCTATCTATCTATTCTAGCTCATCGACGCCTCGTTTTCAACCAGTGTATAACCAATTCATATTCTTTTTAACAGCCACCATGATCATTACAGTATCAGAAGAGCAGAAGACTCGTCGTTTTTTGCTTCTACTACTTTCTTCTACTTCTTCTTTTTTCTTCTTCTTCTTCTTCTTCTTCTTTCTTCTCTATTGCTCCTCTTCTTTTTCAGCCTTTACTTGTCGCAAATAATTTGCCACCTGTGTCCACTCTGTTATACCCCCCTTGTCGCAGATTTGCAATCGCCCACGATTTTCAGACCTATGCCTTGGAAAATTTTCATTTTTCCATAAATTTTTAACGAATAATCGAGATTATAATGAATATGAAAATCGGGGGCAATCGCAGACGGTAGATTTGCCAAAAAAAAAAACCAAACACATACATAAATACATGCATACATACAAACACGTGTACACATACACACAGTTGCTCGTTAAGCAGAGCCAGCTTGAACCGAACCAAATAATGCAGAATTAACCATGTTGAGCAACCGGATTGGGGACTATTGGTACATTAGCCAGGGTAAGACGAGAATTCCGGGAGTCAACGACGGCGCGGACATGGAAGAAACGGACGTAAGTCCAACCCCCAGGGTTAGGGGCATTAGAATTCTCGGCAAACCTTTCCACCACTTTGTTCAAAAATCTTATCGACGAAAGAAGAAAATAATTTTTAATATTTCGATTTTTCAGTAAAAGTAATATTTTTGTCATTGAATGCCACAGTAAGAAGGATGCCCTACGTGGTCCACTTAAAAAATCATTCGAATTACCAAATATATAGAAGTAACTCTCGTGTGTTTTGTTTTTTTAAGATTTAATGAAAATAGAAGAATGTGGCTGATTGGTAAACGGAAGCAAGGTGGTAGAAATGTTGGGCCGAGGTTTCCATCACCCCCCTCGCGCCCCGCCTGCGAACGCTTGCTGCAGCCGCAATCGGGGTGCGGGGAAATTGGGGGAGCATAGGAAAAAAAAAAACAAACGTATTCGATTGAAAGTCAAATTTTCACTGGCGAAAATGTAAACCGAGCCCCCCCTGGGTACCCGCTCCCCGATCATCTCCGATGCACCTTGCCTTCCATTGCGTCAGCTGTTTGTCGCTCGTTCGCAACATCTGGAAGACAACACCGGAAACGTTCGATTTTTACCGAGATAATTTTTCTTCACGCGATAGGGATGTAATCGACACGAAGGAATCATCCAGAATGGATTTAACGTTCAGGATAATAGTGGGTACCGAATTTGTGATTCAAGTATAATTAAGCCTTTTTTTTTTCGAAATGCTTCACAGATATGTGTATGTTGTCCAACAACATATACGACTATTACAACGTGTCTCAAGGAAAAATCACGATCCCCAACGTCGACGATGGCGAGGAATGTTTGCTGACGGACGTAAGTCCTTGAACAATCGAATTCCTCAACCCATGTTTCTTGTTTCTAGACACCCCTTGAACGTACCCCCACTTTTTCTACCTTCATACCAAACTATACGTATATGTATGAAAGATACCTGTCTCTATGGTTTCTTTGTACATCCTCCATTGTACAATACCCCCTGATTACGAGTTTCTATTAGATCTTCTTATCCAAAATATCAAGTAAATAGTAACGAATGGATATGTTCCTTGTCATAGTGTTCATATAGAAAATTTAAAAATTAGATACATATTTGGTGTAACAGTAATTTTCTTATCTTTCGTTACTATTTTGTCGTTGGGACTCCATGTACATAAATGTAGAACCCCAAATTATCCAATTATACCTTCAAAGCATTTTATCTAGTTTATTTGTATCTAGATTTTAGCCTGTACGTACGTATACGTAGTTACGTGCTTGGGTGCGTAAGTACGTAGCCGAAACCAATCGACTGCCCTTATACTTTGTTCGGAAATTACTTATATTTAATGAAGTGGGTGAAGTCTGTGTGGAATAAGGTATGCTTGAAAAGCCAAAAAAAAATGAATTTGAGATGCGAGTTTGCACCCCAAATTTATCCAAATGGATTTTCAAGCACCCCTAGCCCCTATCAGCGCCCACCCTTGACTTCAAAATTGGACTGTATAAATTCGAAAATTCGATTCAATAAAGACAATTAATGAGAAGGGGAACCAGTCGAATGGCAAGGGAAGGTTGTATAAATTCAAAGAATGTATACTTTACGAAAATTCCTTAGATCGTTTGTTGATCCTTGGTAGATTTAACACCCCCTCTTTATCACTGATCAGCCTCGAGATGGAAATTCTCGACGGTTTGACGAAACTTCAAAGTGGGTAACGACGTTGAACTTGAAGAACTAGGACCTCCTCGAGAGTCTTCTTCTCAAAGGAATGCACCAAAAAGAACGACTCTTAATCCTTGTTTTTACTCAACGAAGGAGGTGAATCGCATCTGTGCAAACCAAACGAGCGAACGAAACATCGATCCTCCTTCGTCTTCTTCTTCGAATTTTCTCTCTTTTTATGGATTTTCTTCTACCGTTTCCGGTTCCGGTAGACTCGGTTTCTGGTACCAAAAATAGTATCATACGATTTTCTAGGTAGAAGCGGTCATACAGTACGAGCTCAGCTTCTGCTTTTTTTTATTTTCAATATTCTTTCACTTTATAGAATTTAGAGCTTAATTTTCAAAGCTTTTTCTCTATTGCTTTGCCGCTACAAACGTTGCTTATAGCATGTGTACCGTCGACAAAGTGACATATAACGAAACGTCCGCTTTTCACGATCGCTGATTGTCGAAAAAGCTGCTAAAGAAATGCCCACTTTCTAGCTTTCTTTCTATCTTTCTTTCTTTCTGCTATTATCTGTGCCGTCCTCTTGTGATGTTCTACTAACAGTGATTCAGCATTTCTCTTTACAAAACGCCTATCCATCGTATCAAAAGTTTCCTGTTAAAATCTATATTAATGAAGACGATACGATCAAATTTCGATGGAACTTTTGATACGAAAGTGTTTAAAATCGATCGTAATTGTTTATTTTCGATAACAGCAAGCCTTCGATGTGCTGGGCTTCACGCAAGAGGAGAAGAACGACATCTACAAGATCACCGCCGCTGTCATGCACATGGGTGGCATGAAATTCAAACAAAGGGGTCGTGAGGAACAGGCTGAGGCTGATGGTACCGAGGTATTTGTCTTTTCATTTCTCACTTCCATGTATTATTTATAGTAGAAGCTAATTACCTATGGTGGTGGAAGGTGTCTCAGTCATTCTTTTGAGATTTCGGGTCTAATTAACACTAGAACTACCGACGTTTGATGCACACTTATTTTTCAGTTGAAAATAATGAAGAGAAACATAATTTAATATATACATTCATTCTTTATCTCAACAGATAGCTAACGTACATTTTAACCAAAATACCTTGATAAAATTTATAATTTAAAATAATTCTAGTGTTAATTAAAGTTTCACGTTCAACAGGGGGGCCATCATGTCACTAATTCACTCGGTAAAAATTTAAATCCCAGTCCACCCCTGGTTATATATACAATGGTTTTTGAGACACTCTGCACACGTAGCCCTCCACGAGATATTTAATGATTTTCCCATCACCCTAATTACAAATTAATTAATTCCCTATTACAGGAAGGTGAACGTGTCGCTAAACTGCTCGGTTGCGACTGTCAGGATCTGTACAAGAACCTGTTGAAACCGAGGATCAAGGTCGGTAACGAGTTCGTGACCCAAGGTCGTAACAAGGATCAGGTATCATACTCGGTCGGTGCCATGTCTAAGGCCATGTTTGACAGGCTGTTCAAATGGCTAGTGAAAAAGTGTAACGAAACCCTGGATACCAAACAGAAGAGACAGCACTTCATTGGTGTACTGGATATTGCCGGTTTTGAGATCTTCGACGTAAGTTTCCTGTACTTCCGCTCAGACTATACACAAATTATACATAAACACACTATCAAGAACAAGTATCACCGCTGAAGATTTTTATCTTTATTTATGAAATAATTTAATTTTTCATGGAATCTCGAAAAGTGACATTGATTCAATTTCAATAAGTATCTGAAGAATAAAAATCTTCAACGGATTTTCAGTCGTAAACCTATTGTTATATAGACACGTTGACAACAAGCATATATGGCTAATTGCCATTTAACACTAAAGTTTTAATATACACACGTCATACTGATTTTGACAAAGGGTATAGCAGGATAAAATGGCCAAAAGTGCCCTTGAACCGATTTTATTGAGCTATGCACCATTTTATAGCTTATAATAAAAAACCGTTGTTCAACTCCTGGTTGAAATACGAAGTTGAAACTTGCTGTTCAACGGTTTTTTATTATAAGCTATAAAATGGTGCATAGCTCAATAAAATCGATTCAAGGGCACTTATCCTGTTATACCCTTTTCACACAGTTAAGGAGATTACTCGTTGTTCATTCAATTTATACTTTTATATTACATACATCATTGTTACATTCATGGTACTCATTCCTGAGTAGAGTGAAGGACAAGTAGGAAAATAATCACATTTTCATCCTTCGACACTTGATAGACACAGATACGCATAGACTAGAAAACAAAAATTCTGTGCCGATCGTCTAGAACCTGTCCTCGTAGTTCATTCTCGTAAAACTCGACGTAAATTCCTGACAACAAAGGTACATTTCTATTCGTTCTTCAGTACAACGGTTTCGAACAACTTTGCATCAACTTCACCAACGAGAAACTGCAACAATTCTTCAACCATCACATGTTTGTCCTCGAGCAAGAGGAATATAAGAAAGAGGGTATTGTCTGGCAGTTCATTGACTTTGGAATGGATCTCCTCGCTTGTATCGAACTGATCGAGAAGGTAGCCCCTTGTACACGTCAATTTGACGAACCATGGTTTCTTTACGTTTTTCCATTACGAATTCCCCGTATCTTGTTTCGTCGAAAGGAAATTACCCTGTGATGATTCGATCTTACCGAAAGATTCGTCCTGTACAGTGTTAATGCTCGCCCTTAATGTCACCCATTTTAAAAAAAATGTTTCAATCTCTGTCATCGTTGGTCTGAATGTTCAATTCCCTTTATTCAGACGTTCTTTGTACACTATTTTCTCCGTATGCGTTTTCTTCCCCTTTCCATATTTTTATAATCGGGCGGAATCTTTGTGCTCGTCAATGTTTGTTTTTTTTCGTAGTCTTTTGCCCCTAGGGCAGCGTTCAATCGTCCATGGATTTTTCTACTAGAACATTTTGGAATGTCTCCCTGAATGATGAATAATTTTCTCCTCTTCTTCGAGAGATCGATTTCGATCGAATTTCTTCGTTTCTAATCCCTCGTTCATTTCCAAAACGCGCATGATAGTTGGAAATGAGGTTTGAAATTTTTCTTTAGAAAATATTGTTACACGTAAAGCATGATACCCCTCGATCTATTCGTGTAATTAAAATTCTCTTGACAAGGCACGTCCGTTATACTATATTCGTGATGGACAACTCTGAAAGCGATGACACTTGAACGCAAACTGAACCGGTAAGGAATAATTGTTGAAAATCAACCATTCTCCTCGATCATCGTCGTTGGTGTTTTTTTTTAAGGAATATTAAAAACAGTGGACTTCACGCTGAGTAGATTGTATATTTGATAGTAGTTGATTAACCCGTTGTTACAACTTGTTATTCTCAACTGTCCATCGAGGAACAGGACGGTCTGCCAGACAGACGGTTTAATCATGGTAGTAGTTGAAAGTAGACTAACACGTTGAAAGTTTAATTAGCTGATGAAACGTTGGAGGCGACCAGATACGAAGAAAATATTTGCCAAAAGAGATCTTTCAATTTTCCTGATTCAATTTTCCAAAGAAGAAGAACTCAAAATTTGTTTGTTTCATTAAATTGGCAAATATTTCAACTTCGTCCAACGCTGTTATCATTGTTTGCAAACATTACAACAATTACTCCTTAAAATCTTGTATCGTCACGACTGGTCGATAGACGATTAAAATTCCTTAACTTGTACAATTTAAACTCGATAAGGAGCCTTGTACAAGTTCAGTTTTTATTTCAAACTCGTCCATTGACTAATCGAAACTCTGATCAGTAGTTGACGCTCTAGATTTAACCCTATCCTTTCTCTAAGGAAAAGGAATTTAGATAGTAGAGCTTCCGATTCGCCGACGAAGCGACTCTTAGAGAAACAGCCTACGCGCGTAAGAGTAGACTGAATCCGAAGTAAAAAGCATGCCTGATTGTTGCTCGAACAGTTCAACAGCTTCGAGCAGCTGTGCATCAACTTCACCAATGAGAAGCTTCAACAGTTCTTCAATCACCACATGTTCGTCCTCGAACAAGAAGAATATACGAAGGAGGGCATTGAGTGGGCGTTCATAGACTTTGGCATGGATCTCCTCGCGTGTATTGAACTGATCGAGAAGGTACAAAATGACGATTGAATCGATCAGGGCAAAGGATCAAAAGACCGATCCAGCCATAGTAATACTTAGAACGAAAAAAAAAAGAGAGAAAGCAAACACGAAAGAAACGCAGCTCAAGGATCTATCAAAGGACCAGCTGGATCCTTAAACGCTAAAATCTAACGCTTTATACAGCAAAACGCAATAGTGATCGTCCACTGTTTTCTTGGGTTGGTCGTAAACACTTTTATCGTAATCGTTTTTTACATCCTTACCCCAATTTGTATTGTCCTTTACGCAGATGTGTGATTTCGCATTTCAGCGACCAGTAAGCAGTCTTACATTTTGTTTTTCGACTCGCTTAGACAATTTTACACTTCAATCATCACCCGATTTCCATAACAAATCAATCATTCAATCCTTACTCCTTTTCCCTTTCTTAATTTTTTTGCATTTCGAACAACAATTATTTTTTCTTAGAATCTTTCTCCACTTACTCTTGTAAAAACATTTGAACAGATCCATCTCGTTACCAACACAAACCTTTTCAATTTTCATGCACGACATACAGAACTGTAATTGGTTCAATTGAAATGATTTTTGAAATTTTTAAAATTGGTTTCATACGTGAATTGAAAAATTCAGTTCTAGGATCATTAGGTGCAAAAATCGTGTGCCGAATGTTCTTAGATTAATTTTTTAGACTTTTCAGACTAGCTCCCTATTCTATATAGGGACATAATCATAATTAGTCAAGGTTAAAAAATATCTAACGCATTCTAAAAATTTTTTGAAGCATTGCAAACAATTTTATATCACAATAGACACAATTATCTCTACTGTATTAGAAGCCTTAAAATTCAAATAATATTTGCAAATGCATAGATATATTAAAAAAGAATAAACATCAAGTAAATATTAACCTTGATTAACTTGTAAAAATGAAAAAAAGAGAGAACATTTTACCTTCGAAACCAATCGAACAGCATCTGATTTAATTTTTACTTATCGTTCTTTTTCCCTTCTGTTTTTCTCTTCAACCCCCCTGTCCATCCCTCGTGTCTGTTGGTCCTATGTCATTCACCCTGCTGTGTCACCCCCTGTTCCACGCGTTGTGCTGTGAACGCAACAGTTCAACGGCTTTGAACAGCTCTGCATCAACTTTACCAACGAGAAACTGCAACAATTCTTCAATCATCACATGTTCGTACTCGAACAAGAGGAGTACAAGAAGGAGGGCATCGATTGGGCGTTCATTGACTTCGGCATGGATCTACTCGCGTGTATCGAACTGATCGAGAAGGTATTCTCCTCATAGTACTTTCAGAGAGACAGACAGAACAAAAAGAACGTGAAAAACGAATGAAACGTTGAGGAAACGGACAACGATGGAAAGAGTCTGGCTTTTGACCGAAATAAAAGGGGATCAGAACCTCTTCGACTGGTCGTCGGTTTTATGTTGGTAGATTTGGTTCACGCTTATTCTTATTCCATTCTCTCCAGAGTTTTTTTTTCTGCCATTGTGTTGTCGTTCACCCTTGGAAGGAAAGGTACTCGATACGTGTACCTCGTTTCGTTTTTTATCATTCTTCACCTGCTTCACCTTGTCTGCATCCATTGCCCCCCCAAACGGCACCAATGTCGTGCCCCCTGTTATCATCGCCGCACTCCTCCCCAGACTCATCGAAAATCGCCTAAAGCGAACAGTGAGATGCGTCATGTACCGTTTACAATTTCTTCTCTTATGATTTGTTCTTCCCGTGTAAACCCCTTTCGTCAAAGGAAATTGAAAAATCCAAATTTGGACTGGAATCGAACTACTAAATTGACCATTATTACTTTGCGTTTATGAAAATTCTTTAAGATATTATGTAGCCCAATTAACCCCTTATGTACATTGGCGAAACTAAAGACCATCCTGACCATTTAAAATTTTTTTAATTAATAATTAAAAAATTTGTAAGGGACTTGGTCGACCTTAGAAAAAATCTTTTATTACTTACGCCAATGCTTATGTGCATTTTTTTTCTTTTGTCTATTACAAGAAAAACAATTTTTTTTGTCATATAATTACCTTAATTTGTGACACGATTCAAAATCAAAGTTTATCAAAACACTATTGATAAATTTTGGCTTCGTTAATTCTCCATTAGTGTATTAATTAATTTATTCATACTTGTGATTGTTTGATCCCTTCCGTGTCCCTTTAAGCTGCTTCGAATCTTTTCTCATTAATGAATCAACTTTTGGGATGATAATAACAATAGTAATGATAAGAAATGCAGCTCCAGATTAATGAAAGTTCTAAGAAAATGTTAAACGATTGTTAAAATGTGCAAATTCGAAGCAGATTAATGAGACAAATCGTCCCAAAGAATATAATATACATATTGTAACTTACACCCTTTGTGTTTTGTTCTCCCTGACGAGAAAAAGATACAAGAACAAAAGTAAGCCCCCGTTCACAAATGACTAAGCAGCATTAATGACGGCTGTCTTTCTCCTTTCTTTTCTGTTTCGTTGCTTGTACCCTTCCTTGGTCTCGAGCAGTTCAACAGCTTCGAGCAGCTGTGTATCAACTTCACCAATGAAAAGCTTCAACAGTTCTTCAATCACCACATGTTCATTCTCGAGCAAGAAGAATACAAACGCGAAGGAATCGAATGGACTTTCATTGACTTTGGCATGGACCTTCAGCAAACGATCGATCTGATCGAAAAGGTATTGTCACGTCGCCGCATGAATCGCAGCATCCCCTGGACGAACCTGGTCGACGGCTTCGATGATAGAATCGCTGCGAGATAGAGAATGTCACGATCGATGGTCCAGGAAAACGATACCAGCATGCAAACTCTATTGCTCTCCTTTATTAATCTGTTATATCGACTAATTCTCTTAGCAGGTTCGTTGTTTGCACCTACTCCCTGTTTTCCTTCTTTTTGAAGTATATCCATCTTTTCTTATTAGTCACTTCGAGTCTTGGTGCAGAAAGAGTAGAAAAGTAGATTCTATTTTGTCGACATTATGCATAAATTGCTTAGATTTAACGCCGCTAGTCTACAGCCCTGGGTTCCACTTTCAATCCCGGAGCCCCCCTTGTCAACCAAGTTTGATGACTCCGAGCTTCAAAAACCTTAATCCCATTTTAATTAGGTCGAAAATCGAGTTTGCCAGAAAACTGCTTCCTCTTTCCGCCTTCCCCTTCTTATCGATTTGCACGAAAATCGCGAAGACGATGAATAAGCCGTTCGCACACCTATTCGACGCAATGCGAATTCATTTAATTGTGGATTTTAGCTTAGACTTGCAGTCAACGGATAAAGAAGGTAAAAGCTGAGACAAGCGATCGATACATCGACAAGCAGCCAACTGATAATCAGATGTTTCGCGCTTGCAAATTTGCCTTGTTTTTTGTATTGCTCCAGCATGCGTGTGTGCTCGTGTTTGTATGTTTTCGTCGGTGAGTAAAGAAACGATCAACGATACGAAATTCTTGAAAGAAGACCGAGAGAAGCGATCATTTTGATAACTTTCGATAATAAAATTTGTTCTATTGATAAAAAATCATTCAAACAAATATTCGCTTCCGAGTTTCTGAGAATCTTTCAAGCAATTTCTGTCGTATTATGTATTTTAAGAATTTTCAATTAAAATCGAGTCATTGTAGAGTCTTTTTCATAAAAGACACAATATCGAGAGTAGCATTCGAATTTTGAGTATGAAATATTTAAAGTTACCAAATAGTATACGAGATGTTTCCCAATAGTGAAATTTAAATTTGGTCGAACGTGGAGTTAATAAATCGACGAAAATGCCACTCTCGATAGGTAAATCCTTCCACAATCAGCACATTTGTTAACGATCTTCTTTGTTTCCCTCGATCTAGCCTATGGGTATCTTGTCCATTCTTGAAGAAGAATCTATGTTCCCGAAAGCCACCGACAAGACTTTCGAGGAGAAGTTGAACAACAACCACCTTGGAAAGAGTCCTAACTACTTGAAGCCTAAACCACCGAAGCCTGGTCAGCAAGCGGCTCACTTCGCTATTGGCCATTATGCCGGAAACGTACGTTCTACATGAATCATGGAGCTGTTCGACATCATCTTGTACAGAGTATCGAACGAGAACTTTGATCAACAGGTACCATACAACATCACCGGTTGGCTGGAAAAGAACAAGGACCCGTTGAACGACACCGTGGTAGATCAGTTCAAGAAATCCAGCAACAAACTGCTGATAGAGATCTTCGCGGATCATCCAGGACAGTCTGGTGATGCCGGTGGTGGCGGTGGTGGCAAGGGTGGACGTGGTAAGAAGGGAGGTGGTTTCTCCACGGTATCGTCCTCCTACAGGGAACAATTGAACAACTTGATGACCACACTGAAAGCTACTCAACCCCACTTCGTCCGTTGTATCATTCCCAACGAGATGAAGCAGGCGGGTGTGATCGATTCTCACCTTGTCATGCACCAGCTCACCTGTAACGGTGTACTTGAAGGCATCCGTATTTGTCGTAAAGGATTCCCCAACAGAATGGTTTACCCTGACTTCAAACTACGGTAAGAATTACTGTTTGTCATCTTCGCACACTTTCCATTAGATATTCTTCAGTTTATTTTAATTTTTAATTAATTTTTTTTAATGAATAATATCAGTACGGTAGAATTATTTGTTGATTAGCGAAAAAGAGAAAAATTTTCGTAGATCCCCTTGAACAGCACTAGTAATACTCGTGTAATAGGTAATCGGTTAGAGACGCACGAGCCTAGATGTCAGATCGTGTTACAAAATGATTCATTTTTATATTGTGATCGTGCAGTTACATGATCTTAGCGCCGGCCGCCATGGCCGCTGAGTCGGACCCAAAGAAGGCCGCTCAAAAATGTTTCGATGAAGTCGGCCTTGATCCAGACAGCTACAGGATTGGTCACACTAAGGCTAGTTGCTAACCCCCAGAAAAAGAAACTTGATTTTTTGTCCCTTGTAGAACATTTGTCTTCTTGTCTGAAGAAAGTTTTCAGTGGAATCCCCTCTGTAACGATCGATCTATCCTGAAATCTCTCTGAAACGTCGATAACGATTGCTATTATTATTGGTACACGCGTACCTTTTTTATTTCTAATTCGATTTTATTTTACGTTCTTTCCATTCTTTTATTTAGAAAGTTTTCAGGATTATGTTTTATAGTATCCCTCCCTTAACCCTTTGGCTATCAAAGTTAAAACTATACTCATTGTGAGTCAGTTATGATTGGCCACCTGTACAGTACCGAACATGGTAGGTTTTTCTCTGAAGAAAAATGGCGACATAGGAAAAGGAAACTCCATCACTTGCTATACTACTCGAAATTTATCACACGCGTTATTCTTGGCTTATACCTATACAATTGAATATATAATTAAAAAATATTAAATTAATTTTTCCGAATAAACGTTTACATACGAATGGTGGCGCCACCTTCGCCTACATCGCCATTTTCCCTAAAGAAGCCTACTTGCTCTATCCTGTACATATTGAAACATAGTGGTAGCGAAAGGTTTAAGTAGCCCTATAGAAACAGTAAAAGTATTCTGTACTATCTTTGTTAGCCCTAGTACCCGGTGGATTTGAAAGTACCAATGTTATGCATGTCCCGATTGAGTTATTCGAAGATATCGTACCCCCAGAATTGCCCCCTATGTCCATTTAGATAGAAATTGTTCAAAATCATTGCCGATGTAAGTACACCCATATGTCCGTAGATTAAGCGGTAGACTTTGTGTGACCCCTTTAGAAACCAAATATGTATAAAATGATCGTGTGTCAGGAGTATACCCGAAGAGAAGCAGAAAGCGACCGAAACCGGATTCCTCGTTTTATCTCTTTCATTTATCGTCAGACACGTACACATATTCATTGAAATTTCTGCCAACCCTATACTAATAGCGTCCGATCACCTGTCTTTTCCGTTGTGACCCCCATAACTTAGGTACAAGATCCTGGCGCCAGCGGCGGTGGAGAAGGTAGCTTCTGATCCGAAGAAGGCCGCAGCGGCTGTTTTGGAAGCGTCTGGTCTCGATCCTGACCAATATCGTCTTGGACATACCAAGGCACGTTTCCTTTCGCGTACGCGGTCTCCTCGTTCTCTGCGAGGACCTCGTCGATCATGTTTATTTGTTTACAGCGAGCTTCGTGCGATTCTCTGGAATTCATCGATCGCTTGAATTACGCTTCGAGGATTCGTCGCATGGTTGGACAAAATTGAACTAGATGCTTTTGCCATTATTTGTTGTTTTTTTTTATACAAAATCGTAGAGTGGCAAGGTTTCTTTTTAATTTTTAAAATAATTGGGGTAGCTACGATTTGAAAATTACTTAAATAACAAAATGTATTTTGTGAAACCTTTAAAAAAATGTTCACTTTCAAATTAGTTCAATTATGTTACGTTCTGTGCGACGTGTCTCGCGAAACGGTAATTCTACTGATCGATGTTGCCTCGCATAAATCTTTTGCCAGCGTAAACGTGCCTAACCAACGAATATTATAGCGCTCTTTAGGACCGAGTCATGATATTACGATTTCCCTCTACCCACCAAACAGAATTTCTACTAACAACGTATCGTCGAAGAAACTAGACTGCCAGACGATCGTTTTAATCTAATAGTTAGAAATCGTTAAATACACGATCTGACGAGAGATCGACTACCAGAAGGATCTCTCGTACCAGCCTCTTAATTAGTATTATATGTAACAATTAGATGATCAACATGTGATTAACAAACGCTTGATCATTTCTGTCTGTTTTGCCACCCCAACCATAAAACGAACGCAGATACAAAATTCTGTGCGCCAATGCCATCAAAGAACCTTGCGACCCACAAAAGGCCACCCAGCTGGTCCTGGACGCGATCAATCTGGAACCAGACCAATATCGTATGGGTCGCACCAAGGTATTAGACAACCTTTGGTTTACCATCTAAACGTAACATCAAATTAATCCTTTCATTCTGTCTAACGAGATTTTTTAACCCTTTCCTTTTTTCACGAAGCATTCACCAAGCGTCGGATCAAGGGATCCAAGAGGGGCTACAGCCCTGGCCCCACCTTATTGTAAACCTTCCATTTATTATGTCATAAAATATTGAAAGAAATGTTCTATATTCTCGAATGCTTCGATTAGAAAAAGTAAAGGGTTGAAATACAGAATTCTAATTTCTACAAAAACAACAACAATAGCAGCATCAGCGGCAGCAGCAGTGGCGGCAAATAACCTTTCCTAACAGACCGAGCGAAATTAAAAACACTTTATCTCTTCCGGCATGTACGTACGGTAATTTCTGCTTCGCTTATTAATGTTAAGGGATAATTAAACATGTATCTTCGCTCTTTGTATACTCCAGTATGGACGATGATCTCGTCTATTCACTGCTTGCATGGTAACTTTGTGCTCCTGTCAATTAGTCCTTACAATGAATTTATTACTTTGATTATCCCGATTGAGAAATTAAAATTTGGAAGCTCTGTATACCGTGAATATGAATTTGAGAAAATTAAAGAAAATTGATCAGCAAGGATAATCAAAGTATTCCAAGGGAAGAACCATGGAAAAATTATTGATCGAAATTTTTCTCTGCTTTCGCCAATTTCAAAAACAACAGGTATTCTTCCGTGCCGGAGTCCTGGGTCAGATGGAAGAGCTTCGCGATGAACGATTGAGCAAGATCGTATCATGGATGCAAGCTTACATCAGAGGTTACTTGACCAGGAAGGACTACAAGAGATTGCAGGAGCAACGTTTGGCCCTGGTAGTCGTACAGAGGAACTTGAGGAAGTACTTGCAACTTCGTACTTGGCCATGGTGGAAACTCTGGCAGAAGGTCAAGCCTCTCCTCAACGTCACTCGTATCGAGGACGAGCTTGCCGTGAGTATTTCAAATTATCTTTTCTCTTTATATATAGGTATACGTATTTCGGATTGTTTCACATACTCGTACACGTTGAATGCTGTGGATGGTCATTAGAGACCAATACTGAATTAAGGGGAGGTTTAAGGGGGGCTGCACCCCCTGACCCCAGAAACCTTAATCCAGTCCTGTCGATGACCCTTATTATTATATATTTTTTATATAATAGTACTATTATACATTAGTATAATATATTAATAATAATAATAATTAAGTAAAGTAGTAAATGAAAAGTTTGAAATTTGAAATTTAAGAATTATTCTAATTTTTAATAATTAGAGTTTTAATAACAAATGCCTGTTCTCATTGCGGCAGTCAACGTGTTACAATCTCACTTTTGCATTACGGTATTTATCCTTTGCTGCATTGCTGCAGAGAACCAACGTTCACCTCGTACTCAAGTATGCAAATAATCGTTTTGGATCATGACGGTACTAGTCTCAACCGGTTGATTAAATACACTACACGGAGAACTCAGATATCGCGATAATTTACGAGTTGGCAAAACACGAACCCCCGATTTCACCGTAAAATTTGTTTCTCCGTACCTCGTACGCTCTACCTCGAGATCTCTTTGTTTCCATTTCTGACACCCCGTTTATTTTCCCAGACTTGCCAACTTCTATTACGTTCCCTCTTTTCTCCTCCCACCTCGTTTTTTCTATTCGACTTGCAAAAGGCAAAAATTTCGCTATTTAAAAATAGCTCCTGGATAATTGCTAATAATAGAGTTTGCTCACGTGAAAGTATCTCTGCTTTCGTTTCAATCATTTTCTTCGAACTTTTTTTAAATTTCTTATTAGATAGTGTTTTTAAATTAATTTTAATTTAATTTTTAATAAGTATTCCAGTATTAGTATGTATGCCTAATAATTGTACTTGAAGAAACTGTGATCCACTGTTTAGTGTAATTGATAATAATTATCAATTTTATATTACAAATATTAATTATAAATACACAAACAGTCAGTTTATTCAGCTTCAAATTATCGTAGCCCCCACGTGTTCTTATTGGTTATATTTTTATATTATCAAATCGTGTCAGACTGTTGATCTTTCGAAATCAACAGCCTAATATTATTTTTCTATAGCGATCTAATTACCTTGACTTCTTTTCAATAGAAACAAGTAACGAATGAAAGAAGCTATCCGATATTTTTATTTTTAAACATCATATCAGTGAATAA
Organism: Osmia bicornis bicornis; assembly: GCF_907164935.1. Lineage (NCBI taxonomy): Eukaryota > Metazoa > Arthropoda > Insecta > Hymenoptera > Megachilidae > Osmia > Osmia bicornis. The sequence goes on along the minus strand of NC_060216.1, from coordinate 5,206,749 downwards.
TTCTGGAATACAACCTACACATTATGATGCTCGAAATTCTTTGACTGACACCTACAATCGTGTTCTATTAATTGTATCTATGAAAACACGTTGTGCAAACGTAGCTCTAGAGTTTCAAAACAACAAGCGTTCCAAGTCAAGGTGGGAACAAAATGAATCAAAAGTCTCGAAATGCCAGCTAAAACTTTGAAATTAAGAACACTTATACCCCTACGAATTGATTAGACTCCCGTATAAATAGAACTAGCAACGTCGTTCGAGTAGAACATATTACAAGTATTATGGAACATTGGTATCCCATAAATCAGTCAATTGGATGCATGAATTTAATTTAGGACCCGTACAATTTAATTTATGCAATCGGTGATACATTCTTATAAAATTGCACGGATTCCAGGCTTTTCGGCGTTTTATAAATAGACCTCTAGTTCGTGCCTTTTAAACGTGATTCATCTGCATATTCCACTTATTCCACCCTTTATCTCTATTTTCTATTTTATTAATCGTATTACGAAAATATTACATGCTCGCTGCAATAAACACGTCAGATAAAAAAAATTCCAAAGTCTTGATTACATTGCGATCTTCGTGTCAGCGATTATTCATGCTATCTAATTTGATCATCGAGATGAAAAGATTTTTCTTTGGTATATTTAGTACAGTTTTATTTTGGGAAACTATTTTTAGGAACGAGTACCGTGGGTATTAGATTTTATTCGAATTTTTCTTTTTCTTATTAATAATTTGTCTTGATTATTTAATATCATTAATGATATTAATGATGCTTTGGTATTATAATTCCAATATGGGCTTTTGATTATAATTTTAATTCTTTAAAATATTTGAAATTAAATAATTTACTGGAATAATTGTTTAGCTTTATATTCTATACGACATTATTAAATTCTATGATGCCTCGTTTATTGCAGCGAATCGTTAGAAAAGAAAAGTAATAAGAAACTTGTGATTCGATTTAATTCTAATGTACAGTATCAGGCATAGTAGGCTCTACTAGCGAATATGATGATATAAGGAAAAGATTTGGAGATTTGAACATTTTTTAAAATTAATATTTCACGAATTTTGAATTTTTTAATCAGTATTAAAATAAAGCATAGTCGGAGGTAACACTCCAATATTATAAGAAGTGTTGAGCTCCCATTTCCCTAGGGAATTCTACCATGCTGGACACTATACTTCCAATATTAGGTATATTAGATTCAATGAATGACTGTCGACCATTGCAAAAGAGACGAAAAGACATATCGACAAAACGTTAGAAAATGAAAATTCTTCAATAGTCTACATTAGTATCTATCGGTACACTTTACCGAAAAGTATAGTCCACCTAGCAGCATCCATAGCGATCGGAGCAATGACTGGTTGGACGTAAGGTCGGTACACGTCTAATCGACGACTATATGGACGACTTTTCCACGGAGTGAACGAAAATAAAGTGGGCCGCGATCGCGTGCAATCGAAAATAGTATCCGTAGTATAAATGATATTACCACGGTATAAATCTATCCGCGTCGACGCAGTGAAGTATAACCCGGGGGCGAGGGGAATCGGGTGCCGCCTCTTCTCGCCGATCTCGCCCCGGTTGTTCCCAATTACGGGTGTTCGAGGTGTTCCCTATGGCGGTACCCGCTGGAATCCGAACAGAGCCTTAGTCAGTTCTCTGGAGCGTAAAAGGAGACTGGAGCGTCGCGTCGGTTGGCGTCGCGTCGGGTCGCGTCGGTCATACGGAAGCCCCTGGAACCACTTCTAATTTCGTCTTTCCCTCTCTACCCGACCGTTCGATTACGCGTTCACCCTACAGCTCTTTCTGGTTGCACGCGGGTATATACAGGTCCCTCCCTCGTCATCGGGATCGGTTATAAATATTTTTCTACGATGAGTATCACTGGAGAGGGGGTACTCGGGCTGATTCCCTCGCGAAGAGGGACTTTGGGTAGAAAAGTTGAGCCTCTGGTAAACCCGAGATCAGTTGGACTCGCGACCTCGCGTCGACCCCTTCAAACCTACCCCCCCTTTTTTTATCATCGAATCACGACGCATGCTTCCATAGTTTTTCGTTTTTTTACAAATATTTTTTAATCTCGTGATAACACGAACACAATCGAACACGAACCGATCGAAATCTGCTTGTTCGGCATCGACGAACGTTTCGAGAGACTCTGGGTGATCCTTAAACGATTATCGCGTTCGACGAGTACGCCTTGCCGGCGATCAGTGGATTCGTAACGAAAGAATGGGTGACACGTTGGTCGAAGACGCGAATCCCGTGAACGGGCAAAAGATGAACGGTGACGTGGAATCGCAATTGCAGGCGCTCGAGGAGAAAGCGAGAAAAGCCCAGGAAGCGTTCGAGAAGGAAGAAAAGCTACGCAAGGAGCTCGAAGAGCAGAACTCGAAACTTCTGTCCGAAAGAAACGCGCTGCAAAAGACATTGGATGGAGAGAAAGGTTCCCTCTCGGAGTACATGGAGAAGTCGTTGAAATTGGCCGCACAAAAGGCTGACATCGAGTCACAACTTCAGGTAAGTTTTCTTCTAATTTTTAATTATTTCCTAAATTTTTATTTCAACTTCTCTTAATTGCTACGAGACTTTCGCAACTGTCTACAGTGTTAGACAGGAAGTTGAAAATATTTCAAATTAATACTCGCTTCTTTTTTTTATTTTGCAAAATATCGTAATTTAATTACGAAAAGAGATGTGTAATTTGGAAATAGATTTGGAAAGGGTAAAATTGGTTTCTGAAAGTTCGTAGACCAGAAAGTAGTTCAATTGGCACGGACCGTCGATAACGAAACCTATCGCTCGATGATGAATGCACGTCCTCCAAAAATCGAATCGTGAATCAGCCAGCCGATAATTATACTCAGACAAATGTCTGGGTGTCGAAACAAAAGAGAATGGGGTTATTGATGTCTCCTTAACATTCCGAAAATCGACGACGGTTGCTGCACATGGTTCACCATTCTCTAGAAAGAATTAGAAATTGAAACGATAGGATTCGTGGTAAAACGAAGAAACGATTCTTTAAATATCTATGAAAACAATAACAAACCGAAGAAATGCAGGAATTTATTTACAATCTAAAAAGATCAATAGCCACGGCTGTGATTATTTTTCTCATGCCTTCCTAAAAATAAATTTCAAGATTCTCAATGATCAAAGATCTTTCATTTGGTTTGGTAGAAGGATAAGAAACGTTCAAGCTTAAAATTTTTCATTTATTTCGTTTCTCTTCCATCTTTGATCTTTTCTTGAAAAGTTTTTCATTTTGTGTAGTGAAATTATTAGGAAAGTTCAAGCTTAAAATTTTTCATTTATTTCTATTTTCTTCTATCTTTGATCTTTTTTTGAAAGAGAGAAATACCAGGAAATTGTAGTAATTCTTAAAAGAAACTAGATGGCAAGTTTGACAGGATCCTCGAAGAATCTGGAAGAAACGTTGAACCAGTGCAGTTCTCTTGGTAAAATTCCAAAATTTGAAATTCGAGCTGCAACAGTCGGGCCGATCATAATTTAAACGAAGCTGGCTCGAATTACCGAGAATGATGCACCTGACAAGAGTTGATACATGGTCGTTTCGCAAGCACCAGCCCTAAGTAGCAGAGGCGCGTCATTAGTCAGACGCGTCTGACTTCACCGCTCATCGCGCGCTATTTTTCTTCCACGACGAATCATCCGGTATCATTTCGGTCGTTTCTAGATTCCTTCTAAAATTACAAACTCTTCCCACCGGTCTTCCATAAACGATGGAAGAATCTGCTCGTGTTTTATCACTTTTTTCTTTCTTCCGCCCCGATTCTATTTTCTCTTTACGTTTTCTTTCTCTCCCTCGGAGGACTCCAACACTTATTCGATATTCTTACTTTTTCTACATGCACCATGATATTTCTATCGTTATGTAGTTGATCACGTTGGAATTTGAACTTAAAAAACTCCAATATTTATTTTTTCTATATTATTTATATTGATGTTTGAACAACCGACGTAATTGATCTAAAGTTAAATGTATAATTTTTAATTGACAGAGTTTTATATAATGGAAGAATAATTTTCAGAAGAACAGTATAGAATTGAGGAAATGAGAATAATATGAAATACAAAATTACATTAAAATTCGGGCTCTCTACATGGTCCGCCGTCAGAGGGTTGAAATATGCCGCACTGGTTTTTCAACTGTTTTCACTAATAAGCAACCTAACGCTAAATTTTCAAAGAATTCTTTACTAAATCAATCAAATGAATGAAATGAACGTTCACGATAGAAGGTTCGGTAAGAAGAGATGAATCGCGTAACGCGAAAAGCAAAAGAATTTCATGGAGAATGAGATCCGTTCCAGAATACCAGGCTATTTTTACCCCATGCCTTTTAAACGACCGGCCGACTTCTTCGTGTTTTCTGTCAACTCCAGTTGCGTTTTTAAATTCAATTTAGTACCCTCCAGAATATCTCGGCGTCGACAGGAAATAACTTGAATCGCGCGACTCCAACGACCGTTCCCGACGACAGACTTACGAGCTTCGAAAAATGAAGGGTCCGCCGAAATCGTCTTCTGAAAAGTTCTATGATATAAAAATGGACTACGCGCTTTCTTTTCTCAGTCGTTTCTTATGAGAATATTACCAGGTTAAAAACTTTTCAAGCTTTCAATTATTTTCGACAACATCATTGTCATCCCTTATCAGATTTTTAAACTTTTACTTTCTAACATCCGTGTAATATTAATTAATATATCACGGGACAAAAATTATTATTCTTTCTGATAGAATTTTCTACCGTTCTCGACGAATAACTTGAATTTTAATAATAAAATAGATTAAAGTGCCTAAAACGGTAGTATGTTCTATTAAAAGCTGGCCAGGCTGATTTTACCAGGCGAACCAGATTAACTCGGCCAAAATGTTCACGATTACGGCAACTACGTTCGAAATTAAGTGACTCCATATTCGGGCAGTACTAAAAGAAGGAAGGAAGGAAAGAAAAGAAGAAGAAGAAGAAGAAGAAGAAAAGAAGTGTTTAAATCAGCTGAAGGCGCTCCCCTCGTGGGTAGAGAGCGGCGAATACTTTGCCCCTACCCTTAACACGGCCAAATTTAGCTACCGTCCATCTGAGATTCCAGGTTATTAAAAGTAGGCGTGGTTAGGTGCTGGAATAGCCGAGAAAACGAAGGAGGTAACAGGTGTATGATGTATTTATACGTTGGTACACTTACGCCCGCGTCATCGCCGTTACCCTTTGATCGTGCCTCTTCGTGGGATTTCCTTTTCTCGCCTCGCTTTCAGACTCAGTTTCTCTTTCGTCTCATTTCTTTGAGCCTTGAATGGGACACTCGTATGAATCGGAGTTAAAGAATCAATGACTTTCTACGAGAATAATTATTTTCTTAAAGGACTTTGACATTTTTTCATATACCACATACCGGTTTGTTATTCAAGTTATACTGTTATTACATCAATGCTTTCTTTAAATAAAAATTTTTTAACAACATTGCACATTAGTAGGTTACTTGGGCCTTCGGATGCATCGAGCTTTAACCCCTTCGTCTATGATTTGTTCGATATTTGCGTCGGTCAAAGCTAACTGTTCATTATTTCAATTTTATGACAAATGAAAAATGAAATATAATGCAGACGTAGCGTTCAACGATCCTTGGCTGAGCAAATTAAAATTAGAATTCAACTGAAAATTCAACCATACTAAAAGGACCAGCGGAATTTCACACGTTTGAACTGTAAGTTGCGTAACGTGTGTGACACGATGTTGTAGAGCAAGAGGTTAATTGAAGATGAAATTACAGGCTCTTATAAAGTGTACAGTAGATATATTTGAAATATTTCGATTTGAAATATTGAAGAATCGATTGCTTCTTGCAAATTAAATATCAAATCTAATAAGAACTTAACGAGCTTTCATTTTAGTATCTTGTTTGATAATTTAATTATTATAAAATATTCTTATTCGATTACAAGTCTCGTATCACAAGAGGGAAGTTGAAACGATAGAGGAATAATTTCTAATTATTGCAAAGAGTAACAAGAGCATCTTGCAATTTTATCCGTATTATAGGATCTGAACGACAGATTCAAAGAAGAGGAAGACGCGAGGAACAACCTGTTCCAAAACAAGAAGAAACTCGAGCAAGAGGTAGCCGGCCTGAAGAAAGACATCGAGGATCTCGAGCTGAACCTGCAAAAGTCTGAGCAAGACAAGGCGACCAAGGATCACCAAATCCGCAATCTGAACGACGAGATTGCTCATCAAGACGAACTGATCAACAAATTGAACAAAGAGAAGAAGAACCAAGGGGAAGTTAACCAGAAGACTGCCGAAGAATTGCAGGCTGCCGAGGATAAGGTGAATCACTTGAACAAGGTGAAGGTGAAACTCGAGCACACCCTCGATGAACTCGAAGACTCCCTCGAACGTGAAAAGAAATCACGGTTAGTGTCTTCAGAAGGAAACTATCGCCGGTTCAAATTAATTGCGATATTAATTTTAATACGTGTTTCTACAGTGCCGACGTGGAGAAGGCTAAGAGGAAAGTGGAGGGTGACTTGAAACTGACCCAGGAAGCCGTTGCGGACCTCGAAAGGAACAAGAAGGAACTCGAACAGACGATCCAACGCAAGGACAAGGAACTCTCGTCCCTCACTGCCAAACTTGAAGACGAACAATCGCTGGTGGGCAAATTGCAGAAACAGATCAAGGAATTGCAAGCTCGTATCGAGGAACTGGAAGAAGAGGTAAGTTGCGATAAATAAATGACAAAAGAGTAAGAAAGGAGAGGTATTTAAATCGTTGTGTGTTTATAAAAGATCGAAGCCGAACGCGGTTCGCGCGTGAAAGCTGAGAAACAGCGAAGCGACCTTGCGAGAGAACTCGAAGAACTCGGCGAACGTCTCGAAGAAGCCGGTGGCGCGACCTCTGCCCAAATCGAACTCAACAAGAAGAGAGAAGCCGAACTCAGCAAGCTCCGCAGGGACCTCGAAGAGGCTAACATCCAACACGAAGCCACCCTTGCGAGCTTACGCAAGAAGCACAACGATGCCGTCGCCGAAATGGGCGAACAAATCGACACCCTTAATAAACTCAAGGCTAGGTAAGTAAACGTTTATTCCTGATAAATACAAATACGAAAGGAAATCTCTTAATTTTAGAAGATGGTTTCGAGTCATAACTGGCACGGTTTAATTCTTTAACTTTTAAGCTAAGAGACTTTCCAAGTCTAGGTTTCTTTCAATCGGGAATTTAACGTAATGCTTCTAATAGGGCCGAAAAAGGCCGTCACGACATCCACGCCGAGCTGAACAGTTCTCGCGCCGCGACGGATCAAGTTTCTAGGGAAAAGGTACATTGGAATCCCGGAGAATGTCAAGACCTATGTTGTTCCCGTTTCTTTTTGAAAATTATTTGTCCGGTTTACAAATTCCTTTGTCCAAAGTCGGCACGAATGATTACACTTTTTTATTGTCTTGACAATGTTTTTTTGTTATGTCGTGTTTGTTCGACGAGTTTTCAGAAGATCCGAGAGAAAACCTTCCCCGTAACATACCGTGTTCTTATTTTCAGGTTCCCGTCGTTAAAAAATACAAACATAACTTTTAAATGGTAGCTAAAATGTTGATCCTCCTATTATCCCACTTGTACTAATTGTCCACTTTGAATCTGTTTCCATGAAAACTAGGGTTGAAAAGGATAAGGTTCAGTACTTCAGTGAACTGAACGACATGCGCGCATCCGTAGATCACCTGAGCAACGAGAAGGTAAGAGATCCTTGTACGAATAATCATCGAGATCCAGCATACTAACGCAATTAACAGCTTCGTCGGGTGGCAGCTGAACGAGAGACAAGGAAACAGACCTTTCAGTGTCTTCCGAATGTTTGTACACCTGACTTCCGTCGTTGGAAAGTGTGTCCAGTTTGCAAAGCTTGCTCCTCGTTTGTATTTTGTTACTTGAAACAACTTAGTTTCGTTTCTGGATGATGGTATATTTAAGCTCCAAGCTCTCAATTTCTACGTTCTCAAGTTCTATGCTTTCAAGCACTAAGTTCCCGAGTTCCAAGCTTCGAAGTTTTATGCTTACAAGTTCTAAGCTTCTAATCTCTAAGATTCCAACCTCTAAGTTCCAAAGTTCTAAACTTCCAAACTTTAAGATCCCAAGCACTAAGCTCTGAAATTCTAAGCTCCCAAGCCCTAAGCCCCCAAGTTATAAACTCAACATTTTAAGCTTCCAAGTTCTTAGCTCTAAGCTGCAATTGGTTGCCCTGGAACTCGCTTAAATCTTTCTCCCGCTCGACCTAATCTTCCAGAAACGAATTGAAGTTAGAAAAACACAGGGAAACAGCTGGTCTAACGCTTTGAAATTTTTGTTATAACAAATAAAAATAGGCTGCCCAAGAGAAGATCGTGAAGCAACTGCAACACCAGCTGAACGAGACCCAGGGCAAACTCGAAGAGGTGAACCGTACATTGAACGACTTTGACGCCGCCAAGAAGAAGCTGTCGATCGAGAACAGCGATCTCCTGCGCCAATTGGAGGAAGCCGAATCCCAAGTCAGCCAGCTCTCCAAGATCAAGATCTCGCTGACGACACAGTTGGAGGACACGAAACGAATGGCCGACGAGGAATCCAGGGAACGAGCTACGCTCCTTGGCAAATTCCGCAACCTGGAACACGATTTGGACAACATTCGGGAACAAGTCGAGGAGGAAGCGGAAGGCAAGGCGGATCTCCAGAGGCAGTTGAGCAAGGCGAACGCGGAAGCACAATTATGGCGCACGAAATACGAATCCGAAGGTGTTGCCAGAGCAGAGGAACTGGAAGAGGCCAAGAGAAAGCTACAGGCTCGGCTGGCGGAAGCGGAAGAAACGATCGAATCGCTCAACCAGAAGGTGATCGCTCTGGAAAAAACGAAACAGAGGCTATCTACGGAAGTGGAGGATCTCCAGATCGAAGTGGACCGTGCTACGGCGATCGCGAACGCGGCGGAAAAGAAACAGAAGGCCTTCGACAAAATCATCGGCGAATGGAAGCTCAAGGTGGATGATCTTGCTGCTGAATTGGATGCCAGTCAGAAGGAATGCCGTAACTACAGCACGGAACTCTTCCGACTCAGAGGTAATATACTCTTTCTTGAATTTTGTTGAAAACTTCATTTATTGCTCAAGATTACGTACTATATACCATTGGTAAATATCATTAACGTTTATTTGTTATTTTAATCAGGTGCCTACGAGGAAGGCCAGGAACAACTGGAAGCAGTTCGTCGCGAGAACAAGAATCTCGCCGACGAGGTGAAAGATCTGTTGGACCAGATCGGCGAGGGTGGACGCAACATTCACGAGATCGAGAAGGCCAGGAAGCGATTGGAGGCTGAGAAGGATGAACTCCAAGCTGCCCTCGAGGAGGCTGAAGCTGCTCTAGAGCAAGAAGAGAACAAAGTGCTTCGCAGCCAGCTCGAACTCAGCCAAGTCAGACAAGAGATCGACCGACGAATCCAGGAGAAGGAAGAGGAATTCGAAAACACCAGAAAGAATCATCAACGTGCTCTCGATTCCATGCAGGCATCGCTCGAGGCGGAAGCTAAGGTCAGTTGAAAATTACTTCTTAAACAAATTACAATTAGATGAGTGAAGGAACTCTAAAAGATTCTAACTACGAGTTTAACCGAATGTTACAGGGCAAAGCTGAAGCTCTGCGTATGAAGAAGAAGCTCGAGGCTGACATCAACGAGCTGGAGATCGCTTTGGACCACGCGAACAAGGCGAACGCGGAAGCCCAGAAGAACATCAAGAGATACCAACAACAACTGAAGGACGTACAAACCGCGCTCGAGGAGGAACAGCGAGCACGCGACGAGGCGAGGGAACTGCTCGGAATCTCCGAACGCAGAGCGAACGCTCTTCAGAATGAACTGGAAGAGAGCCGTACTCTTCTCGAACAAGCGGACCGCGGACGTCGCCAGGCTGAACAAGAGTTGGCCGATTGCCACGAACAGCTCAACGAGCTCAGCGCTCAGAACGCTTCCATCTCCGCTGCCAAGAGGAAACTCGAAGCTGAACTCCAGACACTTCACGTGAGTATTCGTTCCTTCTTCTTTTTCGACCGTTTCAGATAACAAATAAATGAAATATTTGCAATATCGTCGAATCTTTGCAGTCTGATCTGGACGAACTGTTGAACGAAGCCAAGAATTCTGAAGAGAAGGCGAAGAAAGCGATGGTCGATGCCGCTAGATTAGCCGACGAACTCCGAGCTGAACAAGATCACGCTCAGACCCAAGAGAAGCTGCGCAAGGCTCTCGAGACTCAAATCAAGGAGCTCCAGGTGCGTCTAGACGAAGCTGAGGCCAACGCTCTGAAGGGTGGCAAGAAGGCTATCCAGAAACTGGAACAACGCGTCCGTGAATTGGAGAACGAACTCGATGGAGAACAGAGGAGACACGCTGACGCACAGAAGAACCTCCGCAAATCCGAACGCCGCATCAAGGAACTTAGCTTCCAGGTATAAGATCCTGTTCAAATTTCCTTCTTATCGATTACTTCTAGTTTAGATTCGATTTTAAATGTCAACAAAAATTGCTCGTTTAGGCGGACGAAGACCGCAAGAACCACGAACGCATGCAAGACCTCGTTGACAAGCTCCAACAGAAGATCAAGACGTACAAGAGACAGATCGAAGAGGCCGAAGAGATCGCTGCTTTGAATCTCGCCAAATTCCGCAAAGCTCAACAAGAACTTGAGGAAGCAGAAGAAAGGGCAGACCTCGCTGAACAGGCCATCACCAAGTTCCGTACCAAGGGACGCGGAGGAAGTGCCGCGCGTGGATTGAGCCCAGCGGTAAGCATCCGATAAATCGATACACTGATTCATCTATTACAGGTTCGAGATCGAATCTCTGCTCCGGTACAATTTTTTTTTTTTCTCTTATTTCTTTTTCGTACTTTCTTCTTGCAACATCATGAAAATCTTTCGATAAAAATTCATGGAAACGCTGTATGTAATAGGGATCCAAGCGACATACGGTCAGCTAATATTCCTTGGGTATTGGCACGAGTATCATCAAAGATTCTAAAATACATTAGAATTGAAAAAAGACTGAAATTTATAATAATATTTCTGAAAAATGGACAACGATTATTTCCAAGTTTTTCAAAATTTCATATACTTCTCTGATAAAAAGAAATATAACGAAAGAAGGCATAGGTGTTGGAAAAGTTATCTCTCCTTCGAGCCTACGAAATTAAGGTCACACCTTATTTTAAAGCCCTTGGAGTGAAAAATGAAAAGAGTACAGGGGGTGGTCGAATCGAACGATGAAATCCCGCAGAAAGCATTCTGGCATTAAAGTACTATTTCTAATTCTGAATCTGTATGTCCCTGTATAGCCCCAACAGAAGGCCCGTAAGGCGCCCTCCGCAATGGAGTAAACAGCACCGCGCCGGTCCATGTAAGTTTCAGCACGTGTTCAGAAGCACGTGTGTGTGTTGTCAAAAAAGAGAGAACAATAGTCACAATAATCGCAACAGAACAATTTCACGCAAACAGAATTGTTCCATTGTACAGTGTGTTCGAAGGAAGCGTTCAGAAATGATCATAATCATTTAAACCTTTCATTTCCGACACTCTGTATATCACAACCCCTATTCCACCGATCGCCAGTGTCTCATTTTTTGAACCCGTGTGAACAGCTGATAACACATCTGGGGGGTATACTTCACACGAGTATGAGCTTGGACCTCGTCATTAATTAACGTTGTGACCTATCACCTATCCCAATTACGTACTCGTTAGTTCACGATAGTTCAACAGATCACCGTAGATCCCTCTGTATAGAAGTTAGATCGATGATTGCTTGGTTAGCGATTAGAGATATGCGTAACATAGATACCTGTACTCGTGCATAGATCTCTTTTTCTATATGTATTTTTAACTCAAACAATTGTAAGTACAATTCTTGGGTATAATTGTCATTCGCTCATTATAATTCGTCAAACCTTCACGTACACACACACACCAAGGAAAACTGAAGAAATCTGTTAAAACTTTGTTAGAGAGGTATCAAGACCCTCGGTTCCTATTTTTTGTTTTCTTTATTCCAATTTCAACGCCAATATCATCTGCGATGGATGTGCAAACGGAGTACAAAGGACACAGAGAACGTGTCTCTCGATTCCCATAAATGTCTTTGTTTAATTGTCAAGTGGATCCTTCATAAGGATGGGATTAAGAATCGTTCCATATGAGCTGGTAGTTTTATAAATCAAAAAGAACTTGATCCCATCGCTAACAAATATGTTTTTTCCTCGTTCTAAAAAAAAAAAAAAAAAAGAAACAGCTGAATCCTCGTCGAGGGTTAGATATTTCTTCTATTATTTCATAATAATGCAAGGTCATTGTATGCTCGCAAGGGCAATCTATACACAGGTCATACGATTCCTAAGCTTTCGAACAACTCGAGCTATGATTAATTTTTAAGGGATGAAATTAATAACGGTTTTGTTCGTTTTTTCAGCCACATCGACCTGCGTTCAGACCCCAATTGGATGGTTCCGCATTCCCGCCACGCTTCGACCTGCAGCCCGATGGTGAACTGTAAAAATCTCTGACTACCACCGTAACCCGTTTAGACACTTGATCGTTACAGCTTGACAAACGAAAGAATCGATCGCAACACCGGCGGCAACTTTCATCGTGTCATCTCACCGAATAGCTCATCCCTTCATCTTCGTATCTACACGCATACACCTACACATGTCTATACATACACAACACAGGGAGACGTATACACACCATCGCTTCGTTCGAGCGATCAAAGTATTCAAACGACCTTCAACGTTTACGTCAACCAACGACACGAGAATGTCCGTGCTTGGTCACCCTGCCAGTTTCCAAATAAAAATGAAATTAACGAAAATATGATAATGGAAAGAATTTTGAAAATTTCACTCTTATTCTTTAATCTCAAGCGTTGTGTAACATTCGTCAAATTTATGGGGAAAGGGATATTTAATAATGAGTAATTAATAATTAACGATATTCACCACTCGCGCTGACGGTCGAGGAAAGAGAGAGTGATAGATAGAATGATAGTGGGAGAGCAAGAGAGAAATCGAGAGAAAGGAAAGATGCGAGCGGTCGAAATGGGCGAGCCAGCAAAGAAATTTTCAAAGGTTCTATTAATTGAACACGTGGCAGATAGGAATATATGTGCATACTGGCATACACGCGTATCAAGCGGACGAATCGATAATAATACGAGAAAAATATTAATAAAAATAAATATAAAAAAAAAGCACAAAAACAAGAAAAAAAAGATGAAACGATAATACATGTTGTGAAAGAAATACAGAACGATAATAATAGGAGAAGGAGATTACACGTAATAGAGAGGACGAGACATTTTCAAAAATAGTAGTCGTGGATTTGAACGGCGTCGCGCATTATTATGTATGTCATCCAAATGATAATCCTACCCTATAAACTTAATTGTAATTTATAAAGTAATATGTATTTATTAAAATAAATAAGCAATAAATAAAATTAAGAACTGAACGTGGTGTTTGTTATTTACTGTCTCTGTGTAATTACTACTGTAAAAACCCGAAATGTATTCGAATTTCCCGAATGCAACACTAATTTAAAAAATATAGTACAACTAATTAAGACTATATGTACCTACCTCTGTAATAGGGCAACTGTAAGAGCTACTTTCCCGTCCACAACAGTTTTGGGCATTTTATCATACATCGCAACACTAATGCAAAAACGCGAATATTTAACATCGCAACACTAATTACATACTAAGAAACTCTGCAAATTAATTCAATGTTGCGTGTTTACAAATCGCATTACTGTTATTTGCAACACTAGAAGAAACGTAACTAAAGTATTAAAATTCAAAGAAAAATTTCTAAAACATACGGTGAATTTTTTATTAGCAACACTAAATTAAAATCGCGATTTCCCGAAAATTACGGGGGTCAGATTCTCGTTAGGTCCATCTTCCTTCTGATCTACAGCTACTACAACTACAAGCGAGCACAGTGACAAAGTAGCAACAGTAATGATTTTCCATTCATAAAGATGCAAAATCATTAGTAGTTCCCCTCTTCTATGACAAAATTTGCCGGGGCTCTTCAGCACATGACCTCTTCTTTCTTCGGGCGATCCACCCAACTGAAACTTAACCGTAAATGATCGAGACTTTATCATCTCGAGCATGAATGACGACTGAAAAGTCGCCAAAAGTTGAAAAATCGAACAGATAAAATCAAAGACGAACGGCATGCTCCGTTCGCCTCAATTTTATTGTCAACTCCTCAAATATATTCCAAGTGCAGGTTGATGACGCAAAGAACGCACCTAACCAATCAAGAGACTGCGACAACCTGCCCCAGCCCTACCTACTTACTGTCTATCGCATAAACCAGAAGGTGATTGTCGATAAAGAGCCTTGTGGGGTTTAGAACTCGCTCTGCCGTTCCGAAGCTTTTTGCTTATACCGGCGGTGTTAAAGGGCGCATAGCGCTAGGTTTACCTACCACCCAACTCAACCTCCCTACCGAGGGGAGATGGGCCGGAGCAATCCCGCTCACGGCGAACCGATCATCGCACGGGGGAGAAGACACAACACCAAACTCTTCGTCGGCGTGTAAGGAGTTTTGCTCTAGGACGCTTCTACTTTAACAAGCTTACCTACGTGGTCCCAGCTCAACCCACGAGGCGCTTCACGACCACAGCCAGAGCCCCGTTTGCCACCGGTAAACCGGTGCCCGGGCCACACCACGGGGAGGAGGGGTTGGCACATGTCACCGCTGGGGCTGGCTGCAAGGCCCCGAACGGCATCTTTGTGGCCCGCATAAACCAGAAGGTAAGCTATCTACCTACCTAACCTTATATTTCAAAAATGGCAAAATCGCATTCTCAGAAAAACACACGCCATCCGGGTGCAAGAGCCTACACTAAGGAGAACGTCCCGGGACGCCTCCGTCACCCGAGTTTCATCTCATAACACACTTTAAGGTACGTACCATTTTTCACTGAAATTGTCTGACAAAGGATAGCAATCATTGCATATAATAATATTTACAAAAGTTATTCGTCTACTTTGACTTAAACTATTTGATAGTAATGGTAATAATATTATTTGATTGGTACGTTAATCCTACATCTTGTTGAATAAAATATTATTTTAATTAAAAGTTAAATGAAAAAGTTCTTAAACCGATACAATCCCACGGCCTAACCACACACACACACTCGTATGGAAATTACATCATGCACGATACACTAACACAATGCCAGCCGAAATTGAATAAAAACCACTTACCAGTTGTTCCCTGTGTCGCGATGGAATTCATTTCAACTTGTCTCGAAAGCACCAATGATTTGAAATCCGCCATTTTCGCGCCCTTCCTATTCCCAGTTCAGTACTAGATATCTGTGCAAAATTATAATAAAAATGTGGCATCATAACTTAATATTATTAAGTTCTTTATGCTTCTTGTGAAATTCTATACGAAAATCCATATGTATCTCATACAAGATTGATACAATTACACATAGCACCGGCGTGGAACGAATGATAGAAATATTAATTAAATCGATTTTTCTTCTCAATTCACATAAACATGTTACAACATATTGAGCTAGATATAGAAAGGATGGATGCAAGCAACTCAGAACACTATTTACCCTAATTAAATGAAAGTTTACTTACTTTGAAACGGAGAAGGCTGTCACACAGCCAAAGCAGTCGCTCCGACTGCTACGATACTACTGAGCTTTCGAGCGGTTTACTAACAATAAGATGGCGGCGGCGCTTGGTTCAAATTCGGAAGTGCTGATTGGCGGGAAAGACGAGGAAGAGACTGGAAGGCGCCATTCAAAGATCAAATTCGATCAAATTCTTCTTTTATTGAATTTTCATAATATTTCATTAAGAATTATGTATGCATATTTGGTATATTATAATCTGTTAAATATAACATAATATTTCATATTCCTTTTTAACAGCTGCATTTTTTTCTGAACCCGTCAGTCTTATTTTTATTTCACATAACTCAAAACAAGTAAGGAAATTCCAGAAAACTACATCTACACCTAAATCATCTTCAATACTTGCATCGATCGTTGCTTTAAACGTAATTGCTGCTTCGTTCTATTTATTTATATATTTATCTGTAATTCTTTTTAATTTCTTTACGCGACAACTGCTGAAATTGTCCTTTAACCAGCTCCCACTGGGTAAACTTATCTGTGCTGATTCCAAATTCCTTACAAGTATCTTCGAACGCTTTTACACATAAAGGTAAATAAGAATGATCGACAGTTGGTAATAGATGGTGCAGACCGTGTAAACCGAAATTGGTCAACACCAAAAAATTGGAATCGTCGATCACTTTACGTTCTCTCACCGCGTCCATTTCCAACAAACCCCAATCAAGATCGTCCCTAAAAATATCATTTCTTTGTTATACTTAATTTGCATTATTAACTATCACTATATAAACAACCATATATCTTGTATAATATTATACAGGGTGTTCGACAACAGGTGGGAAAAATTTTAAGGAGTGATTCTAGGAATCAAAATAAAACGAAAATCAAGAATAACGAAATAGCATTTACGGGTTTGTTTTCCAGCGTCTGAAACCTGCAGGGGTTGGTACAGTCATAACCAAGAATCGAAGCCGAATGCCGCAGTACCGAGAAATAGAATTGTATTTTGAGTTTTCTTGGGCGTAGCCCAAGATGGCGCTTCAGAGGGATCGCCCCCTATATTGCCCATACGAGGTAAGTTTCTACTATTCAACTGTTCTTGGTTATAACTGTACCTTCCCCTCCTGACCTGACGTGCAGTCGTCGGTGCTGGGCGGATTGCATGTTTCAGGCGCTTTTTACTCGAAGCTTTAAACGTTAATTACTGGAAAACAAAGCCGCAAACGCTATTTCGTTATTCTTGATTTTCGTCTTATTTTAATCCCTAGAATCACCCCTTAAAATTTTTCCTACCTGTTGTCGAACACCCTGTATAAAATATTGAAGGCTTTGAAAATTTATATTTTCATGTAATGCTTACATTTGAATTACATTGAAATTCGATACATTATTCGACGATATTACGAATATTTGAATATCTACGAACCTGTATACATCACCATCGTGGAAAATATCGGGATGATGATGCGCCGCATTAAAACCAATCATAGAAAATGTAAAACTGCTGGCCATAATGATTAAAAACCAGAATTTCAAAGCTGTTAAATAGTTCGGAGCAAAGAATACCATCGTTAGTGGAAGGAAGAAAGGTATAGCGTCCCGGAATTCGAATTTCCTATATTGAAAAAATACCGAGTAATATCTGAAACAAATATAATCTCATTAGTACTGATAAAGATAAAGAATTATTGGATCAGCTTGCATTCATTACTCGTGAGAGATCGGAAATGTGACTTTTGAAATAAAAAGTTTCATCTATCGATAACCGGAAGTCACATGACACAATAATTTTTTTTATTTAACGGAATCGATACAGCAAATGTAAAGCAAAGTTGTATAGGACGTCAAGAAAATGCTGGAACACTTTCGTTGGTCGAAAAATTCCAAGTCTTGATCGACTTGTAGCCGAAAAACTAACTCAGACGAAAATATAAATAAACACCAACGAATTTCAACGATTGTTTCAAGCTCAACCTTTGTAAGATCTATCTTACAGAGTTGTATATGTACATTACGTACAGTGTGAGTCACATAAAGTGTTATAGAAAATGTTAATAAAATAAATTTTAAGATAAAATACATCTGTTTTAATTCTCCTTGAACGCCTCTGCGTATTCGGTCCTTCAATATTCCCTTTGCCATAAATCGTTAACTATTAGGAATATCAAAAAATGGTTCGAGTAAATGTTATCCGATTTAATAAAAGCTATTTCATTTTATTACAAAAAGAAAAAATTAGTCGACAGTTGCTATCATTTCCGAGATAATATTGTAATTTGTAACACTTTATCTGACTTACCCTGTATATTAAACAATGCATTTATGAGTAGCTAGTTTAAGAAATAATGTTAAATAATATTGTAAATTAGAAAGATGATTGAAAACCTTCTCACTCCTTGCTCGAAAAACATAAAAGCCCAGAATACAGGGCTTATCAGTTGACTCAGGAAACTGTTAAACATGGTTTTCCTTTTGTCTGGTAGCCACTGAAGGAAAGGTTCAGCCGTATAAATTTCAAAATCCCAAAGGGTATTTGGATAAGTGTGATGGCTCATCACGTGCGTTACCCGCCAGTCCTTTGAGGACATTGTACTCAGATCAAAATAGTACATTCGGAAATTATCCCTCATGTGAAAGTAATTGTGAGCAATTATTGTGGTCCACGCGTGGAAAATCCCTGAAAGGTAAATATTAAAACGTTTCAATTGTCAGTGGAAAACAGAAAAACAGTGTGTAAAATAAGAAATGGAACGATCGTATGTAATTATAATTATAGTTCAATTGAAAATTTGTGAAGGAATGTAAAAATAAAATGATGTTTGACTAACCAGCGAAAACGATGATCAGATAAGATTGCTTGGAAACTGCTGTGAGACTGAGAGTGATAGCTGTCATAACGAGAAGATCAGCAATGAGATTCGTCTTCTTCGATGGCCGATGAAAATCGACGTTTTTCAACGCTTCCACCGCTCGTTTCTTGAAAGTGCAGAAAAATCCATTCGGTTCGAACGTTAATGGCACCGATCGTGGTGTAACTGCCTCCTTCACGAAATACTTAGGGAGCATATTACTAGCCTTGTCCGTCAAATGATGCGACTGCGGATAGAAATTTCTTTAAAATAACTTTTCAAAGTATTAAAGTTTCAATTCTCTAAATGATCTACTGATAAATAAATGATCGATAGTAAATGTGGTAGGATTACTTCGAAAATCTCTGTAATATCAGTGCCTTTGGTGAGGCGGATCCATTCTTCTCCTCCTGGATGAATTCTGGCAAAACCTTCCAAATCGTACAAATTGTTTCTGACTCTCCAGAGGTCTTCCGCGCCGTCTACTTGCCTTCTTCCTTCGAGGAAATTATATGCAGTTTTCGATCGGTCATTTCTCCCAGGAAGTGGTCCGAGTCCTGGTATCGAACTTTCCACTTTATCCATAGTATAATTTTACTAAAAAAATATTCTCATGAAAATTAATGAAATCCTCGATGTGTCTTGTGGTGATAAATTACCGTTAAAAAAAATTTGAAAAAATATGAAAAACTTCGTTTGCATGTATAAATCATCGATCAAGTGTCGAATGGTTCAGAACTTTGATTCGGCACGTGTAATTACTCGTATACAATTAAAAAAAAAAAACGATAAATATATGATAAAATATAATGTTTTAACCAAGCATTTTTAAACCTATATTTAAATGGCACGTTTCTCTTATTTGTACTTGTAGATTCTGCTGGTAAAATTATATAGAGAAAAGGAAGTACGTCCTTAAAACTCTTAATAAACACCTTATTAAAAAATTATAGTAGTAACCCCAAAAATAGATAAAATATTTTTTCAGGTTTGAAAAAAATTTGAAAAAATATGAAAAACTTCGTTTGCATGTATAAATCATCGATCAAGTGTCGAATGGTTCAGAACTTTGATTCGGCACGTGTAATTACTCGTATACAATTAAAAAAAAAAAAACGATAAATATATGATAAAATATAATGTTTTAACCAAGCATTTTTAAACCTATATTTAAATGGCACGTTTCTCTTATTTGTACTTGTAGATTCTGCTGGTAAAATTATATAGAAAAAAGGAAGTACGTCCTTAAAACTCTTAATAAACACCTTATTAAAAAATTATAGTAGTAACCCCAAAAATAGATACAATATTTTTTCAAGTTTTGCAAATAACTTGTAAATTGTTTTTCGCGATTCAACAATAAGGATTAACACGTTTACCGCTACATTAGAAATAATCGTATTTAATCAATTTATTAACGTAGCGCTTCAGTTTGATATTCTACATTGACATAGTTATTTCAAATGATTTAGAACTACCTTAATGTTTTCGTTTCTCAATTGTTTGAGTAAAATAAAGTAGTAATATTAGAGCCTTTTCAGATTACCCGGTTTTCGTCGACTGGTTGCAAAATGAATGTATATATTTATATGAAGGATTATTTGCATGAATGAATAAATATACCAGCCGGAAATTGGCAAACGCTGAAAAAAAAAAATCGACGAAAATCGAATGGCGAAAATCGGAAAATCTGAAAAAACTCTTAGACACCGGTGAACGCGTTAGATTGCTTCACAGAACGCTACAAATATATTTCTTCCTATTTCACACTAACTATGAAACTTCGAACAGGAATATTCAACACGTTCAAGTGAAAGCTATTATTCTAATGTGTAATAGAGGTACTTCATACCAAGAACAAGAGCGAAGAGAACAAGCGTTTAAATCTTCCCTCCAGATACTGGAACCATTAAAAATGTGATTCGTGTTTACTTTCCTTTAATCTATCTGCGCATATTATAGGAGGAAAATATTTATTGTAACTGTATTAACGCGATCCGATCCCTGTACGAAACCGATTAGTTCAACACTGGTCAAGTTCGGTGTTTATCGAATTTAGTCTCTAAACAAACTGACTTCAATAAAAGACGGGCGGAACAGTATTTTCTCGCTCTTATGTTCTCACACACACATATATATGTGGACGTATATATGTAGAACAAGCACCAACCAATTTGCACTTCGACCCCAAAAAAGAGAGCGAATTCCAGCTGACGATAACATGCTAACGGAGTCGCACAGGGACAGGCGAATACACTCGTTTAAACAAATACAAATATGTAAATATTACAATGTTTATCAAAATGTCTTCTCGTTTTTGCTCGAGCGAAAACGTGGTAAGAATAAGAAATACTTATCTGCATGACCTAACACAATCTTCCGAGGGGAACTACCAAAGTGTTACGCTCACTTATTAATGTAACTTTGCCACCTACAGCTCGTCTATCGTTAAAAGATATTAACAAGACAACTCGTATCTATTTACAATTATTTCTGTAATAACAAATAAACGCGTGTAAATTTCGAATGCGATAAGGATAGGAAAACGTAACTTAAATGCTATCAAAATTGTAGCATATGTAATTAATTATTAATAGATGCAATGATTATAGCACAGCTATAATAATTATTAAAAAAGGAACAAATCATTTAAAAAAAAAATGTTAGTGTTTAACCGCGGAGTTAACTGTTTATATGTGTGTGAGTTTGTCATACTTCTCAACGTAAGGAGTAACTAACTTTAATGGTTAATATTTTTTATACGTTTCATATTTTTCATATTTAGAGGATGAAACAACCCCCAAAGTTACACATACCAAACATACACTTGAAATATAATTGCACCAATCACGTTACTAATATCGGAAATTAATTTACATTCATTATATTCCTTACCATCTGTATCGCATATTAATACGTAGGTAGTAAAGTAACCTTTATTAATATTATAAACTATAAATAATTTTACTAATGCCTAGTATACATGGTAAACGCCAGATATCATAATGAATATTAATCGTACACTCATACATGGCATGACCGCAACCCGGCGTATGTGTGCGACGTATATGTAATATTAAAATATTCAAAATGTAAGAGGCAAACATAGTATATAATGGATTCAGAAACAAATTTATATTCTTTTATGTTATTATGTACATTGCGATTACTTAAAATAATGTTATAAACCAATTTTTGGTTATAAATAAATTATTTTTTACAAAATTTATGGTCAACTATTATATGTTCATAAAAAACCATGAAACTTTTCCTTAAAAAGTTTTCTTCTATGTATGATAGTTTTCGAGATAATCTATTGTAGCCTCAATATGAAAACAGGCCAAAATAAAAAAACACATATACCTTATTTTTCGGCCCTTTAAAACATATCCAAAAATCAAAACAATCGGAGGCAGACACCTAAAAACCCTTCCTTGTCAGTATTCTGCAAAAAGATTACATAGATTTGAATGATCTCTAATCATTACTTTAATTTATTCTGGTAATTAATTTTTCACTTGTCACGTTTAATTCATTGCAAAAGGTCAAAAGGTCATTAATTCAATAGTACTTTGTTAATCATTAATTATAAACAGCATGTATCGTGCATGATGAAGTAGAAAATTCTTTCATCAGGAGCACGTCAAAAATTTATTTTCAACGTCGAATTTATGTATTCACATCATATTTTTAACATCTGTTTTTACGATCTTACTTTCGAGACTTACAGTCTTTATTATATAATTATCCTTTGATTATCATCACCGTATACTCCGATCCCTGATATTGATATTTTACACGTGCCTACACGGAATATGTAGATTTACTTTTTATTACTTACCAGTGTTTTTGTTAACTTTGTATATTATAATTACAAATTTATAATTCTATGTACCTAATACCAACAATCAGCATTGGATTAAAGTGAGGTCTAAGGGCTCTAAGGGGGAGGTTTAAGAGGTATAAGGGGAAGATCTCACTTTGCAACAGCCCCTCTTATAAGCCTTCCATTTACTATGTCAAAGAATACCGAATGAAATTCTTTCACTATTGCTCTTTTTCTTTACTATTAAATATAATTTAAAATAAATTTCAATTTTTGAACCAAGTTTATCAGTCAAGGGAGCCGTTGAATGTGTGATAGTCTCAGGCCCCCAGAAATATACAGACAAAATTCGGAGCAGATAAGAATTTAAAAATAAAAAAATAATTACATACAGTTGATATTTCGCAAACTTCAAATCCAATCTTTCGTAACACAATCAATGATGCAAGTAAACAACACTCGTTAATATTAGTAACAATTTCTGAAACATTTCCGTGATAAAGAATGTAACAAAAAGTACAAAAGTAATTTTATATTTTATATTTCATAAATTGATAACCTTGATATAGCTATTGCCTCGATTTATCACCAATTAATTTGAGCGATAATCATTAAAAATGTAATTTATTATGTACACGTATTTTTCTCTGACCCGTACCTAATTACTTAACGCCTTTTTAAATTCTTCACCTAAAAAATCCTTATTTATTGAAAAAGAATTATAATAATTATTAATATGTACCTTTAATAAATGCATATGTATATCTTTAGACCTTCACTCTATGTACATTCTCAGTTCTATTTATTTAAAATTTGATCGAATTCTTATTTAAAATTACTCTTCTTAACAAGCAAGAAAATAATCAGAAACGATGGAGCAGTTTTTACTGGTTCTTTAAATAAGAATCACTTCTTCGTTGCTTTCATATAGCAGTTATCAAACATATTGCATAATCTAAGGGAAAAATAATTCTTTCGTTTACACACATTCATTTAAGTGGAATATTACAGTCACGTTATCTACTTACATTTATAGTCACTAAGGAAACGATCATTTACAAGTAATTAATTTACACCTTGTACATACATATAAAAATATAAGTACTTACCTACCCAATTTTATAACCAAATACATATCTATTTACTAACAAGGAACAATTTATGAATATTCATAAAAATTCCCAATAATAATAATCTTTATTTTTGTATAAAAGAAGAATAAATATAATATCTACATACATATACTGTAAATGAAATAAATCAATCCAATTTTATTTATTTTTTACTGCAGGTACTAGAATGGAAATTATTTTCTACCGATAAAAAGATCATGCAACCAAGATTTATGCCTACAATTGAAGAGGCAATACAAAATTACATTAAACACAACTACCAAATTTTTCTATTTAATTTAATTTAAGGTAGGACCATCGATGACATTATAATATGTACTTATAAATACTTACATATATACAAAACTACTTCAATGTTTCTAAATACTCATATACATACAATTCAAACCAGCACCAGATTAAGATGAGGTTTAAGGAGGGCTGCAGCCAGCAAGGGTGCACTCAGCTGCACCCACTCTCCAGGGCCCCCCATTATAAGCCTACTGAATTAAATTTCTTTTTACTCTTGTTACTCTTGCACTTTTTCTTTACGATATTATTTAATCTTGTTTAAAGTAAATTTCAATTTTTGAAGTTTATTTCTGGATGGGCCCCAAAAATCTTAAACTGGTCCTGATTCGAACATATACTAAATATATTCTATCAAAAATACCTTAACTATATTTCAATACTTTTTCTAATGCTCTTTTACGAACTTTTAAAAGATATAAATACTTACACACAGGAAATAAACAATTCAAGGAAAACATCTTATGTAACGATTATGGGAAAGTATTAGATGATCAATATTTTGAATAATATTTCTGATAACAGGAAAATTACTATCACCAAAAATAGCAGTACATCGTGTTTCGAATTCTCGATATACAATGGGTGATCAAATTATTAGAGCCACTCGTATAAATTGATGATTTTACATAAAAATGATTAATTCTTAAATAATAACTGAGTTAAACAGAGTTTTTGTTACTTTTTTATGATGTATTGATGCTTGTAAAGTTATGATACACAGTTGAAAAAAGTGGAAGTTCTTGGGCCTGGAAATTCTCTGGACCTCAACCCCATCGAAAATTTATGGGAACATTTACTATTAATAATGAATGTCAATTGATTGAATATCTGATAAAAGTATGGGCCAGAAGTAAAGCAATCAAAATGAATTACTTAAAATGCATCGAAAGTACGCCGAAAAGAATTGAGGCATTAATTGCAGCAAGAGGCGACTTTACGAAATACTAACATACATGTGTAAATATAATCTTTTAAATGTATTTGTATATTTTTATAAATATTTTTTGTATATTAATAATGGAGAATTATTGATTAAAAGTTACACAATGTAAAAACCTTAAAATTGTGAAAAACCCATTTTTCATACCATGGCTCTAATAATTTGATCACCCACTGTATGTATCTGAAACAGTAAGAAAATATTTCTGTAACTTAGTTTCTACTCCAACTCTGGAAAATCTGGAACAACCAATTGCCGGGAACGTTTATGGAAACCGGGTCGTCGTGACCGGTATCAATGTACTCGATTTCCATTCGATTATGTCACGAGTTAGAAGAAATTCCCGCGTGATTCTCCCTGACTTTGTTATCCGATCAGTTATCTAAGCATCTTTCAATATTTCTCAAGAATCTTTCACTGCTTTGCGAATGGGGATCCGCTTATATGCCCGACACCCCTGTCCTGTTCTTTAGAAATTCGCGTTCTCGGTGTTTCGAAGGACGAAACTTTAGCATAAGTACTTTTACAGCCGTCTGCTTCGTTAGAAATGTGACACATCAAATGAACCTTCTCAGAAGGAGGACGCAGGCAATTATTGAGACTAAGCTCAATTCGGAATTTTTCGTGCAACCGGAGAGCACAGGTGCTTTTGAAGTGATTGTGTTTTGTAAGTTTGGAAAAACACCGCGTGGGATGTTCGTGGTTGGAGGTGGGTTCATCGAACAGACGGTGCCTTCTATGGCGTTTTTGGTTGAGCCTCTGAGAATTCGGAAGTTGTAGTCTTCGGGGTCTAAGCGGAGGTACATGAATGTAGGCAGACGGTCCGACAGCACCCAAATATTGCCATTTTGGTCAATCTAAAAGAAAAAAGAAAGTGTTAATCGAAGGATGTCCATTGACGTAACATAGACCTTCGTCTGGAATGGGTGAGAGTCTTTAGAAATTTTGGAAAACCGAAGTTTTGAAATTCTGAGATTTTGAAGATTTGTAATTTTATAATTCTGAAATGAAGAAAATCTGAAATTTTTTAATTTTAAAATTTAAAAATGGTGATGGACTAGGCCCACCTTGGCCCCTAGCTAATTACGCCAATGAAGATGTCGTCGCTTAAATGTCGCAACACGAATACTGCTTGCTACTATACCTGTGGAGGCATACAAACCTTTAAATCATTTGGAAAGATCATTGTAACGTTATCCATGTAAATGAAATCTTGTTGCTGGATCATGAACGTATTTTGGGGTCTCCAGCAGGCGATAGCGTTCTTGTTGGTCAATGCATAGAAAAGAACACCCGTATTTGGGTCCAAAAAGCTGACGCTGCTTTGACCATTCGGTCCTCGAGATCCTAAAGCATGGAACTCGTGGAAATATTCTGAAATTCATTATAAAAATACTGAATGCAGTTTTCCATATTGTGCGCTATAAAAATGGTATAAACGAAGTGGTTATATTAGTCACCCGAAGAAGTGGCACGTTGAGGATCTCTAAGCAGCTTAGTACTGACTGAGAACTCCATGCTACTGGATAATGGATGGAAATACATGGTACTGTATCCATCACCTGTGGGTGCGAGGCTCATACCGAACAACCCATCCGTCCATTGAAACGAGATCCCTGATACATTGAACTCTCCACCCTACGTAAAAAGAAAAGAAAGAGCTTGTTGGGTTGTACAATTTCTTTGTCAATAAGTACTTAGATGATTCGATGCCACCTAGGATTTCAGAATTTTAGAATTTTAGAATTTTAGAATTTTAGAATTTTAGAATTTTAGAATTTTAGAATCTTAGAATCTTAGAATTTTAAAATTTTAGAATTTTAGAATCTTAGAATCTTAGAATTTTAAAATCATAGAATTTTAGAATCGTAAAATCGCAGAATCTTAAAATCTTAGGATCTTAAGATTTTTAAATCTTAGAACTCGTTTTTAGGGTCCGAGCTCCTCTTGGCCGCTACCTAATTACGCCACTGATCTTTTAGATCTTTACTCATTTTTAATGCTATTAATATTTAAATTGAAAAATTGAAAATTTCCTATTATTCCAAAGATATTAACCTGAGGATCAGGATGGAAGAAATGATGTTTAACGATCCACGATTTACCCATCTTCCATGAATAAACTACGAGCCCTGGTCCACCCAGATCGCCTAGGTAAGCATAAGCGTCCTCGCAAGAATAATCTTCGACAGCGATATTGGCGAAAAGAGAATCAGGTGTTCTTTGATCCTCCGGAATAACGAATTTTCGTAACAATCGATCGGTCGTTAGATCGTATACGAGCAACGCCGGTGGTGATTGTTGTTCCGGACTATCTAAAATATCAGTGAATCCCGTGTCGAGGACCCAAAGTCTTTCGCAACGATCTGCGCGAATTCGAAATGTGGAAATGATCTCTGGTACATTTTCATCCTTGTATTGGTGCGCTTCCCACGAAGGGTAAGGAATCAAAGTAGGAGATTCACGAGTATCTGAAACAATTTGATCGTTAATAGGCGTTAGTATACAGCAGAGACGGATTGACCATCGGGAGTTCGGGAAAATTTCCGGCAAACCAATAGCAATTTGAGGCTTAATTAATTATAATAAGGCCGAGCTCGTCATGTCATTAATCTCCCCGTTCACCCCTAGTAGCCAGGATCGGTCTAACCGATGCGGCGGTGCAACAGGTGCACTAGCACGGAATGCAAAAGTTCCTAGGGCCGGCCTTATTAGTAGATATTAATAACAATTATCATTTAATAATTACTTTAGTTTAGTTTAGTTTAGCTACGTACATAAGTTACCCGTACATGTACTGCGGTAAAATAGCGGTAAACACAAGTTACGTAACAAGTTGGTAGTTGCTAATCGAGCATATCGCAAAAAGACTTTCGAAAGTCACGGAACTAATCGAGAGTGTAAAATCTAGTTTGAGAACAGGAAACCACAAAACTTGTGGGCAGATATCGGATACGTATAGATAATTCACCGTAGCGATGAATAATACACTAACCATTAATGTAGAAATAATTTAAACTGGCTGCAACTCCGAGTCTCCATCTCGGAACGGTGACAAAAATCCTGTTACTAGTAATTTCGAGGCCAAGGGGTAGGTTGTCCTCTTGCTTGTACCCTGGAAACAGCTGCTTGGTGTCGTTGCTCGGCCATTCGTACTCGAGTTGCTTCCATTGAAAAGCAACCCTCAGCTTGTCGTCGGCAACGACGATTTTCCAAAGACAAAAGCAAAGAAAGATATTCAGGAAAAGGAATGTCGAGCTGGTCTGCATTTTTCTGTACTTCTTCCCTTGCACCTTGATGCTACAAATATCATTTACCAGTAGACTTTAATTAATCATCGCGATCGAAGAGTAATTACATAATTATCTTAAACGACTATATAAAGTAAAGAACATCTTAAGTATAAATTACATGTTTGTAGCTAATTGTAAGTACACAACTATACATATAAGTACAAAAAAAGAAGAAAAAAATTCTTCATAGATGCATACAGGTTGAAATGACACGCGGCTAATGAATGGGCGTTAATTAGCGACAGAATGCCGTAAGCAGTAGGCAGTAGACCTTAAAAGGCCTACGGGTACACGTGTAGAGCTACGCAGCCAGACAGAGTGGATACCATCAAAAATATGTTTAATGTATCAAAATTGACATTATTAAAAGTAAAATTGAAAATATTTCAGCCGTTTCAATTGAAATTAAAATCTAAGGAATTGTAAGCAAAGAATTATTAGTACAACGCCATTTTGTGTCGGGGGTGGCAATGCCTGTCTTTGTCCCACCATTTACTATCTTCGCCTGCTACCTCCTCGCATTATGCTAACTTGGTACCAGCAGAACAACCGAGAATAAATACTGTATACACTAGGTGTCACAGATCAAAATTTTAATCGACAATTCTACCTACTTGAACAAAATTTTCCTTTTATCTCTTTTTTATTTTATTTACAATTAAACCCTTGTTTCCATTTGTAAAATGACTCTATACACGATGCGAGTTAAATAAAGCATCTGATTCATACGTATGTACACGCGCCTGTTCTTATATGCAGTGATGTGTAAACTTATGCAAATTACTTCCTTGATCGTTGCATTTAATTGTATGCATAATTGCTTTTCAGTGTTATGTTGTTGACAGAGATACGTAAGAGACCGAGCTCCGTACATGCTTAAACTGAAATCAGACTACCTCGTAATTGAAGTGAGTTATAAGGAACGGTGGTTGACTGTGATTTTCGTATTTTACGAGACTCGTTAGAAAAAGACCGCGTTAAAAATTAAACTTAAGTAGGAAGTGTTTACGCGGATTAAACACAATGCCTGAGAATTTTTCAATGGTATTTACTAATGCTTCGTCCACGGAGAAAGAAATCTTTCGTTTTTGATGCAACACCCGGTGACGCAACGTCACACGAAAGGTGCGAGAGAATTTCTCAACCAATTGTTACAATACGATATCGCGTAAATCGGAATTGTTCTTAACACATTTGGATCTGCTCAAATTAATGCATTTTCACAACAGAATACACTGTTGAACCTTAATTACGAATTACTTAAACCAGATTAATTATGAAAGATGTATACAATGAAAGATGCATCGTTACAAAAGTTGAAGGATAAAAATAATTAAATAAAAAAAAAATATATATATGTATAACGCTGGTTTGTTTCATAAAATATTTGAAAGAAAGAGGTAGTTCCATTTGTAATTAAATATTATTTAATATTATTTAAAATAAATATCAATTTTTGAACCAAGCTTATCAACCGAGGATGCCCCTCTAGGTTTGATAGCCCTGAACCTCAGAAATCTGAATCCGGACTTGAAGTTAATTATTCATATACAAAGCTTTTGTTTTTATAAGCGAGAAGAATAAGATGGAAACGTCTAACAACATTACTTAATGATGACACTCGGATCTTTTGAGACAGAGCATTTTTAATCTTACATGGAGTATTATTAATTTAAAGTAAAAGAAGTAATAGCAAATATTATAAATCTTTACTGTCTACCATTATAGCCCTATTTTGTATCAAGAATATAACGCAATATGTGCGGAATTAAAAATTACTATAATAATTATCGTCCGCAAAGGGTTAAAGTTGTTTCTTCTGAAAAAAGAAGCTACTCGTATTTATAAAAAAATTAAATTCTAACTCATGTTTCCACCTAAAATCACTTCCTCCAAATTTCTTACATCTCTCCTGTGATTATGCAACTGCTTTCCATATACACCCATGATCACACCTGCATCACACCGTCTAATAGAACTACCTTACACAAACACAATATACAATCTCTATTAGAAATAACGCGATACGTCTACTGCCGTACTATTGATACCCTTTAAAGAATCCTAAATATCCTACAGAGAGAAATGTCGCGTGTCTGACAGAAAGGAACGTGCGAATCACTGTATTTACCCGTATGCCAATCGTTTAGGCCGACAAGAGGTTGGTGAAATACAAAAGGAGCGAGCTACTGTCTCGACGAGAACGCACGACAAACTGAGAATTCGTCGGGGAAATGAAAGACGTTCTCCTGGTGGTACCGTTTGGATACCGT
Organism: Osmia bicornis bicornis; assembly: GCF_907164935.1. NCBI lineage: Eukaryota > Metazoa > Arthropoda > Insecta > Hymenoptera > Megachilidae > Osmia > Osmia bicornis. The sequence continues at coordinate 5,176,399 of NC_060216.1, read as the reverse complement.
TCAAGGCTCCTCGAGTACCGATCCGCTCGGCAGACCAGTTAAAACACCGTGATTCGTCGCGTTCCCCGCTAACCGTGACGTTGTTACGTTGTTACGTAGTGGAATGGAACGACCAAAGTACTGTAGCGCATGAATTGTTCAAAAAGTTCCAGGAATTCTTTCTTCCATCCTCAGGTCATTACTCTTATGCGAACGAGCGTAGAATTTGCTCGCAACAACAGTCTTCTTCATCTTTAATACCAGTCATGTGTGTCTATTTTCAGGTGTCGTTGATTCAAGAAACCCTCAGTTGAAAGTTAAATAGATACTTACGTTTATTTAGAGAAAATTGTACCTATAATTTGGAAATATATATAAATTAACTAATTGATCAACTACACAAGGGTTATAGGTGTCCTATGGTCATCCACTTCGGCTGTGTTTCCGAATGGCCCCACCAAGTTTTAAAACCTAAATTGACTACAAGAAACCGATTAATGTTGGTTTCAGAGCTGGATGTCTTACCGTTTTCGAGATATCGTGGTAAGGTTAGGTTAAGTTAGATTAGGTTAGATTCTATGTATGCGCAGTATCGAATAGCGCATGCGCAGTATTCAATAGCGCATGCTCAGTATGGAATAGCGCATAGTCCCAAAATTGTACAAAAATTTCTTACCACGATATCTCAAAAACGGTAAAACACCCAACTCTGAAACGAATTTTAATCGGTTTCTGGTAGTCAATTTAGGTTATATACCGAACCTGAATTCTCAATTTTGGTGGGGCCATTCGTTCGGCCATTTGGTGGGTCCGTTTCTTTCGAACGCCTTCCAGAATTTCAGCTGTAAACTCTGAACGCCTCCAACTCTGTTTCACTTGTAAACGATTTCGCTTATCTCCGCATCCTGTTTCCAAAGACAAGGTACGGTGATTTACAAGGCGTTTTCCATGACTCATTGCGGCCCAAAAAACTCATTGTCAGAGGAAGAAACAGGAAGGAAACTAATGTGCTATACTTACGCGACGTTTTTATCCGTTTTCTGGAATGAACTTTCTAGTCTCCTCTGATATATGCAGGCTGTTAGAGAGAAAAAAACAGTTGGAAGGAAAATTGATGAACCTGCGGCTCATCCTCTAACAATAAGATGTTGCGAAACGTGGGCAGAAGATACGACACGGTGGCTTTCTCACGACTAACGAACAGAATAAAAAACTAATATAAAACAGAGCACATAGTGTGGAAGAAAACTTAATTGTAAGCTGATTTATCTGTTGGTTCACTTCCCTTTGACGTAAATTTCAAGTGAAAGTTGTTAGAACGCTGAACCGAAGATTGTATGCAAAATGTCTTTACGGACGATTGTTCTTCTTCGTGAGATTCCCCTGTTATTTGTATTTCGGTCAGGCATCGATTTGTATTACAAACTGTCTGATGTTATATAAAAAAAAAAAATCAATTTATTTTCATTTATAATATGTATCTAAAAAAGATAAACGAATCTTACTAAAATAATGAATAAGTAGGTATATAATTCCATAACAATAAAAATAAAAAATATATATATAAAATAAAAGTAATGTAATTTTTCTTTTCATTTTTTAAAATTAAAATCAAAGGAGATCACGGTGTCATCTCTCAAAGATTACTAAAAGCTACTTATTATGTAATGGGTACACCTACATATACCGGCAGATTGATTAACGAACATTTATCCAAATATATGCAATAGTATTTATAAATGCATAAGCTAGTACCGTGGATCGAACACAATTGATCGCAGTACGAATAGCGGATGCTTCTTCGAACAGAAGAGATTTTTATAGCCTTTTCTATCGTGTGATCAGTATCTGATAGAACCGCTCCTCTGTTTCTCTTTGAACAGGTTTGACTTTAAGCATCGTGTCGAGCGAGCTGTTGCACGATTTCGAGGTCGATTGGATAGTCCGTATTATGCAGCTTACTTTCACTTTCGTGATCGTGTGACGGTTTTGCATGAAAACGTGGAATGTGCGGTTGCACCGTGCTTTAAATCCGTTAACAGAACCTTTTGTTGCCATTACGATGATTAGCCTCGTTACAACGGCTCCGGTTCGTTAAGTTGTAATTAAATTCCATTGCAAGCAACTCGATGACGAAAATAACGAAATTAAGTTCCGTTACTACCCGTTAGAGGATCCCATTCAACTTGTCATTTCCGCTTCTTCTAACATCTGTCTATTAGACTCTTCTAATTTGACACTAATTATTAGATTTTTCTAATTTGACATACCAAAAACGTGTTCTAATTCTGAAAATACACAGTCTATTTTTTTTTTTTTCATATTTCCTCAATTACTATCATCATTATGTAAATGTTCAGGCATGAAAATGTTAATCAGACCTGTTTCTCATAGAACACTCTTCATATACAGGGTGTTCCATGCAACTGGGACCAGCTGTAACTCTTAAACAGCAAGGTAAAATAAAATGTCATCAGGAAAAATTAAATGGCGTTGAATGAAGTACCACGTGATGTATGTATCGGTACCGAAAATGGAGGCATTTCAAAGATTTCAAAGCCATCTTCATTTTCTTCCTTATTTTTAATGGAATTTTGTACTTTCTTATATATCAATCGAAGCGTTTTTTAATTCTCTGCAAGAAAATATGATAGTACTTACTTAGGTTGAAAATTTATTGGTTTAGAAGATATCTTAGGGAGAGACCATTAAGCTCTCCCTGTCTCCACCTAAGATATTTTTTTAAATATTCGATTTTCGACCCAAATACCTTAATGAGTTTTTGTAGAGAATAACAATATGAATCGATTTACGCCAAGGAAATTCTAAAATTCTAAAAAAATCTTTTCAAATAGGATATCTTCTGAACTAATCAATTTTCGATCCAAGTACCCTAATACTTTTTTGTAGAGAATAAAAAAACGATTCAATTGATATATAATAAAGTACACAAATTCATTTTACAAAATGTTGCCTTTTTAAAGCTATAGCTTGTACCTGTTGCATGGATCACCCTATACATAGATCCACACGTTTATTATGTACAGGAGAAAGAGTTGGGATTTTAGTAATACATCAAACTCGTTATTTCAGGCAAATGGGTTCATCGATCGTTCATTATGCTTCCACTAGTAATTTCGTTTCAAAAGTTCAGCTACCATCGTTCCATTCACCTATTCACCTTTAGGTCTACGCTACTAATCCACCATAAATGTAATCGTGTACTATGTGTGAATATTCTTCAGATTCTCGAAAATTTCTTCTTGTAAAAGTTAGAAAAAAAAAAATAATGAAAAATGTATTTAGAAATTGAATTTAGGAAAAATCTGAATTACCAATGGTACTTGTAAGGATTGAATTGTTATTTTCAATCATTGATATAATTTTAATAATATATCAATTTTTCTTTCATCCTTCGTGTTCTAATTACATATTTAACTGATAATGAGTGTATTTCGAATACGTTTCAATGATATGCTGGGTAACATTTCGACTTAACAACTAAAAGAAAAAAAAGATCTGCAACAGCGGGATCGAGATCATCGATTTATAAAACGATAAGTAATCGAATGTATAGAAAATTCATTCGTTTCTTCCTGAAAGAATAACAAAAATAACGATGATCTCGACCACGATGCACCGCCTGGTGTATTTTTATAAAACAACTGTCATTTATTGATCGTGTTTTAACGAGATACAGGTGTAATTGTCACCCCTTTCTCTCTATTTCTTTTGCTTTTTTATTCTTTTTTTTGCTCTTCGACAATATTGTCCATTCTACTCAGGCGCAGTCGGCTGAAAACAACAATGCTATAGAAGAGTAGAGACTACTGCTAAGTTCTGATAAGCGGTCCGCGCAGGAATAAAGTGCGACCTAAAAGCTCGATTTGATAACATCAGTCTCGTAACAATAAAAAAAAAATAATAATAAATAAAAAAGAATAACAACAACAACGTTTAATCGAACAAACTTACAGTAATCTTCCATTGAAAAGTATTTAAAAAATTCAATTGAAATATTAAAAAAAAAAAAAGAAAGGAGAGAAGATATGACTATTTTTACGTATCCATCAAGTAGAAAGGTTTGCGATAAAAATATGCAAGATCATATTGATAAAAGGAATACACAAAATAAAATGTGCGAGAAAATGAAGAAAGATAATGAAACGTGTGGTAATCGTTAAGGTAGCACTTAATTTCCAATGCCTGGAGCCGCGACGGATATAAGGATATTAGAATGACAAAGAGCCACCGTGTTACCGGTTCCTCGAGCAAAGCGATCCCCACGAGCGAATATCGTGCATCCGCTGTCACCAAGTGGAAAGACATTATTAGCGTAAAAAGGAACAGGATAATGAAGGTTCGTTGCGCAACGTAAGATACAGATGTATCGATATACACACAGAGAGCCAGCTAAGCATTCTACGAACGATCGAAATGTCGTACAAGAGATACAAGCCAAAGATAATCACTTTTCATTGAGAGAAATTTCTTAATGAAAATCTTAGGAGAAAAACGATATCGCGAACGAAATTATTATAATAAGAAGATGAGATCGGTAATTTAAAAACTGTTGAGAAAGTCAATAAATTAGATTTTAATTAGTAAATAACATTGCATTCTCTCGTTTCAACGTTTCGAACGATCGAGTCGGTTAATACGATTTACCCGCGACTCATTACCGATTACGATTGATATATTGTTTCTCGGTCCAGCCACGCGTCCGTTCAGTCAAGGACCATGCTACTTCCCGATTCACTTTCTTTCCTTTTCTCTCTTCCCGCAAACTAGACCGTGTCGCAAAAGCGTTACGAAAGCAATAAAAATGGTAATCGATTCGGATAATCGAGAAGAGAACAGGTACCTCGACCCTAGGACGGTAGGTCCAAACAATCGCCTGCCTTCGGGCAAGGGACCGATTAGGTCCAACAGCGATCAGAGCTGTGATTGGTTGAAACAATATGTGGCTGTCGCCCGTCATTCTGGGAGAAAGAAATTCATCAACGTACAATTTTCTACTGATAAGAAAGAACGTAAAAAATGAAAAGAAGACGAAAAACGAAATAATGCTAAAAAGATTGTCAACCCTGCAGCTACGGCACAGTCGGTAACTAGTTTACTACTTTATCGACAGGTACTTTGACTTCTATTTCAGAGAACGGAAACAACGCGATAAAAAAGACCGTTGTAGCTACAAAGTTAAAAGAACGTTACAGACAACAACGTTTACTCGTGTACGAAACTACTATTTACGATTCCCTTCGGAGACGTGTGATACCTCTTCGAACGAAAACGTGTCCCAGAACGACAGACTATGCCCAATCATTCGAGCTTTCCACAGAACGTCTTTATTCGGAACAAGTTGATAATGTGACACTCAATAAATAACAGAACTTCTACATGTCCAATTCTGCGACAAGATTGTCCTGCCGAATCGTGCAATCGAAAGAAACCACGCTCGAAGATTCCACCGTTTTTATTGCAACGCGAGGTATTCGATAAAGCGACAGGATCGCGATGCGAACGACAGAAAGACGCGATTCGGAAAGACAACCCCCCCTGAAAATGAAGTGTACTCATAACAATGCGTAGTTTCCTTCACTTTTTCATTCTTTTCTTTTTTTTCTCTGTTTGTTTAAGGTACGTACACGTGTTGTACGGCGCGGTAATGATGTTTTCACATAGTTTTTTGTTTTCTCGAAGTAGTGGTAGAAGTCGAGTGAAAGAATAGACAAACAGGGTGCCTACTGAGGTTGAGGTTCCCGGTTCGGGGAACTGAAAGACGATTCACACGTACTTCTCACGTGGTTCAAACACTTGAACGAACAATGCTTTCGTTAGATTTCATAGTCTCGTTTTCAACAAGCAACGAACAGAAAAGTCTCGTGGCTTTCTTTTTTCGTTTTTTTTTTTTTTATTTTTATTTATTTTTTTTTTTTTAGATTTTTGTTTTGTTTTCTAGAGTTTGCATCCTCCTCTTGCACCGTCTTCGCCACACTTTCGTAACACTTTCGTTTGTCGTGTGCCGACTTCCATTTTCGTCTGAAAGCATGAAACGTATGAAAAGTTCGAGAGCCTTTGCGATTGGAATCTCCGCAATGAAAGATTCGACTTCACCGACACAACCTACGACGACACAAAGCGATTCTACGAGCATCGTTTCGCTCTTTTTTCATTTCTTTTCTTTTTTTCTCTTTTTTTAATGCTTGTCGCAGACTACGATTACCGAAACCGCGATACATTTACGCGGCAGGTATTCTTTCTAAGTGAGCTTGCACAGACCTTCTATTGCTATCAATAGACACCCTGAGGAAAATGATAATAGAACGATAGAAATAGAAAATAAAGGAAAAACGAAAGAGGAAAAATTAGGAGATTTTTCAAAAGGTTGGTAAATAATTATTCGTCCGATCGTAGAGTTTGATAATGAGATCCAATCGACTCGCAGGAAGGATAAATCATTTTTTCTAAATATTTCCAACGGAAAGAAAACGTCGAACTCGATGATCGGAACATTGATAATTTGATTGAATTTCAGGATAAAGTAAAGAAAACGGCGTGAGTCGAGTGTAGAGAGAGCTGATGTCGATTTTCGTGAGCACCCTCCGTACTTACCACTCACTCATGCGTCGCCAACATGTTCCTTGCAAAGGAAGAGGGCTTTCTCAGATCGAATCGACTTTTTCTTCCCGATCAATTAATTATAATATAATATTGTCTACAAGACTGAAAATTGTTGATGCACCAGACAATTTTGGCAACCTGATCAGCTACAACGCTTTTCTGAAGGAAAATTCACATTATCATGATTCAGTTTCAATTTGTTAATCTTCTCTAACTAATTAACAATAATTTAATAGTTTTGATTTCCGTGTTAATTTATACTTTTCTCACTTCCCCCTCGACTTTCTTTATCTCGTAACTAGAATTATCTACTTTTATGACAGTTTGTGTACACTTTTTTAAAATACAAACAATGGTAATTATTTACAACGACTACAGTTAGAAAATTACAATGTAGGATTGAACAATGACTATAGTATAGTAAAACGTTCTGATACAGCTTGAAAGGTAACGAATAAATATAAGAAACCATCACTAAACAACGTGGAAACAAATACCAGCGTATAAGAATAGACTACACCCTTGTATGTACAGAAAAATCAGAAAATTGTAAAACAATTACTCCTACTGTTCTTTTTATTTCCGCTCGAGAAAATGTTGTAACTAGTGTCAGCTGCCAAAATATTTCTTTATAGATATATACAGGATGAGTTATCTAACGAGACGAGCCTCGAGCGTCACTTTATTTTTAGTAACGCGTAGAAAAAGGATCGTGCCTAAAATTATTCGAGATCACGCTTATCTGAATTTTTAAATTATAAACATTTTTTAAATAGAACGGATTCTATTTAGAAAAATATGTATAAGATCACCAAAAAAATAGCAATCTCTGATAAAAAGTTATTTTAGATACAATGTCCCTTTAAATTAAACATTTCAAAAACAATTTTCTCTGTACTATTGATATGAAAGATCAGATTATACAAAAGTAAATCGATTCGATCTGAAGCGTTAAAATAAAAGTTGTGACAAACTAACCTGAGGCAACATAATGTTCACACTGCAGCTCGTATGTACATAAATACAATAACTGATATTTTACAAATTATAATTACACGATACATGTATATAATAGATCTTTAATAAGGGAACATTTAAAACATCTGTTTGATTAAATAATAAGATGCTTAAAAGATGAATTAAAATAAATTTCATTAATAGGCTGCAGTGTGAAGGGTCACCTTTCCGCGATCGCGTCTCTCCAAGAGAACACTGGTGCAGAGGCTGAGAAACAGCGCGTGGAAACGGTCTACCGTGAAATAAAACGGGCAAGGCCTTTCAGAAATTCTTTCTACACAGACTCATCAGGCCGAAAGATCTACACCTTCCGGGCCTGATTTAGTTAATCGATGTCACCACGAGCAACGTAAAAATCACTTCTATATAACTCTGCCAACAATCAATTATGTGCAATTTCATAGAAGTATCCTACGCGAAAGCTTTCGTGCTCGTACAGCCATCAACAACATATTTTATTTTTATTAACTACAAAATTTCAATACCAGGTACTATCAGACACGTATAATAATAACAAGGACCCACAGAATGGACGATCAAAAGGATTCGACCCTTGTCGTCGTCCTTTTAAGTGAACAACAAAATTCATTTCACAGAGAATGAAAGAGAAACCCGACTGATCTCGTTGCTCACCTGGCGTTCAAACTTCTTCGAGGAAAAGCTACGTACGATGATCACTGAGCCACACGTTTATAAAAAAAAAAAAAAAAAAAAAAAAAAGAAGTGAACAGAGTCGTTTATTTGACGCGTTTACCGGCAGCAAAAACGAAGTTGTAAACGACCGACCGTTTCCACTGCACCTGGTTAACCCTCTCAGGCACTGACGTGACATGTTTTTGTAATGATATATAAGAGAGAAAAAAAAACAAAGAGTTTGCTAACTTCGTGTAAAACTTCGTGGGAGAGGATGCGTCAAGTGCAGCCGCGGCCGATCAACGTAGTGTGTATCTCCACGCGAGCTAACATGTTTTACGCGTGCTTGTTGCTTTCCTCTTCTCAGTCAGGTCCGGACCCTAATTGAATTTAGGGGCGGGCCCAGAGCACGAAGTGCAGTGGCGGGGTGGGCCCGTCCATAGGAGGTGATCATCTGAAGCGTGGATGCATCATCGGCGCCAACATCGGTGCACCGGGGAAACCCATTGGAGCTGCGAATGCCGGATGCATCGCGCCCGGCGGTAATGCCCCGATCATTCCTGCAAACGACAACAAAATCCCTTAATTTCATCTAGAATCCGAAACACCCTTCCTTTCTCTTTCCTCTTTTTTTTCCACATTCTCTTTATATCGCAATCTTTTTAACAATCGGTAAATATAGTCTTCTTGTGTACTTACGTCGACAGAATACTCGTCAAATACAAGATAAACAATACTGTCTAGGACCGTGTGTATGGTTGCGCGTACATGTATTTCAAATGCACACATTGCTCTCCATTTTTTTTTTCTTTTTCTCTCTTTTCTCCCCTTTTTCTCTTTCATATACTCCCTGTCCTCTGCTTCGCTTCGAACAGAAATTTTCGTGCTCTCTTTTTGGAGACCGCGTAAACGTTCAGCAAAAGTGTAACCCACAAGATAGTTACGGAATTTTGAAAGAAACATTTGAACGTGTAACGATTGCTAGAAGTATTCGTTTATTAAAAGTTAATTCATTGCATTTCTTCCAATATATTCCGAACTAATCGAGAGAATTCTTGCTCTTCTGAACGGGAAGTTGCCTGACAGCCGATCGATGACGTTTCCTCGCATCAAATTAACAAAAGCAATCTTTCTCAATTATTAAATTAAGAAGATCATTATCAATTGTTAAGTAATTTACATACCGTAAATTAAGAAAAAAAAAAAAAAAGAAAGAAAGAAAAAGAGAATAGAAAGGAAGGAAACACTTATTCGTCAAATAAGTCGATTTTTTATCTACCTTAATGATGCGCTTTTTTTGTGAATAAAGTCAAAAAGAAAAATACAAAGTTTTGAGTTTTCTAGGACTACGTTGTACACCCGTAGGGGGTTCCTTAGTGACAGCCCACCTACGTCTACCTAGCACTTGATCGATGCTTATTGCGTATTACCAAACTATACGAGGAGTTGAGCTCAGCATGCAATGTGCCGCATATGCAAATACAAGTCACAACAAACTGACAAAAGGTGATACCACACAAAACCTCACACCATACAAATAAGGAAACTCATACGATGTTTGATCCGTTAGAAATTTAAGCGAATCGCTCGACTGCCAGCCGATCTTCCGAGACACTGCTCCAAAAACGCTTTCGTAAATGTTCAATCACGATACAAAGTGTTTCGAAAAAATTGGACACTCCACTTTTCGCTGTATACAGTATCAAGCATAGCAGCTTTCTTTAGGGAAAATGGAGATACGCCCTCCCTCTAGGCTTCCCCGGATTCCCAATCCCCATTCGTAAGCTTCGAAAAAGGAGGTTACTCAATTCGATCAGTACATTTTTTTTTTCCAATATTAATATCATCGAAATTAGAATTTTGAAAATTCTTGCTTTTCTTATATCCCCATTTTCCCTGAGGAAACCTACCTTGTACAACTATTCTGAGACACTTTGTATATTACACTTTATTTAATTTTAATCTACGTACGATCTTTGTTAATCTCGTACACTCAACTCCCTTTTTGTACCAATTAAATCTAAACCTTGCTCTAATCTGTGTTTCCTTGAAATGTACCTCTGATAATATTTACTCAGTCAGAGTAAAATTCAATCCCCTCGTTTAACGATGTCAAATTAAACGGCTTGATAGAACACAACTGCTATTACTCGTGTACACGAGTTATAATCAAATACGTATAAACTGGATAACGTGAAATCATTTACTTACTGTGAATTGATTCGACTTAACTAATATTATTTGTGTGACACAAAAGCTAGGCTATGGTGTGAGGGAGATACATTACGTTCGTTCTTGTTGCACGTTTCTCTGATACACACCGCATGTAAGAAAAAACACTGGCAATTACAAATGATCCCTTCCATCTTTTTTCAATTGAAAATTTCAATTTTAGAAAAATTATTTTAGAACAATAAATTTAGAACAGAACAGAAAAGTTCCTTAACGAATAGAAAGAAGGAAGGGATTATTATTAACAAAACTATACACCAGTTCCCTTTTTTCTTTTAGAATGACAACTTCGAACGACTGTCAGTACCGTGCCCAAAAAGCATTTTCTTCACTACTGTATCACAACACCAGGATTTCAAGCTATATAGTAATATGAAGAAATAGGATGATAACACGGTTGGCGAGGTAATGGCAAGTGAGTCGTAAGAAGAATATGATTAAGTCGAGATAGTGAATAAAGAAGCTAATGAAACGAAAATGAAAATAAAAAACAATATTTACGATGAAACAGCCGAGCGGCCGAAAATCTAATCAATTTTGCAACAGAATCTTCACCGTTCGAGAGAGAAAAAAACGTGTCTATAAATATGTATTGTATAAATCCCGGATATCTCTATAAATTGAAAAAGCAGGTACATCGCGATTGTAAATATATAAATCTAGCTTAATCGTGCTTTTGATACCGGATATTCTAGTTTCAAGAGGAGATATTTCACGTCCGAAGGGTCGTGATGTGTCCAAAATCAAAGTGTGGCTGTCCGGCGTCGAAGGAATCAGAACTGATGCAATATCGTTGGCCGCTCGACCCACCTGCCCAGTGATAATAATATAAATATACAGAAATATATATATATATATATGTGTGTGTTTGTGTATTTGTATGTGTGTTATAATGTGATCATGATGACAATGATAATAATCTTAATTAATAATTAATATAAATAATAATAATAAACATAATAATGTATATATATGTGTATGTATGTATATATATATATATAATATATAGAGATAGATAGGCCATGTCACCGCATGCTAATTGCTAAGGACCAACCTTGTTGCGCTTGTATAAAACACGGTTTTAGTAACCAGACTGGGTTCGTTCAACACTCACCAAGGAGTGACTGGGCGCCCTGTAAACGCACCGTTAAAACATAAACGTACAAAACACGATGTCGTTGATTCTGGCATACGGATGAATCTTGAGCGAGCTAGTATCTGAACAGTCATACTTTAGATTTTCCCCTTTCTTTTCTGAACGCTCTGGAAACATGTTCTAATGTTCCTGGTTTAAACCGATCCTTCCCCCCAACAAAATCTAAGCTTTCTCTTCCTCTGTCATTTTTCGTTCATCCATAACACACTCCTAGCCGTCGGGTAAGTCTAGCTTGTTGTCGGGAAGCGGGAAGCAAGGGCTGTATAATGATGAACCAAGTGCAAAGGTATATTATATATGGTGTATGTCAGATGGGCAACATCTTTATGACTTTTATCTATACTATTCTAACGAATCGATAGGATCAAGATAAACTCAACCTTTAAGCTTTTGGGTAAATTTATGATTGTCCGAAGTTATCTCTCTAACGGAGAAATTCATAAACTTCATTTAAGATGGTAAGTGAAAGTCGCTTATTTTTATAATCAAATAGTAAAAATATAGTATATATTAACAAAATATACTGTAGACATTCCATGAAATGTACAATGTACCACCTATAGTTAATATCGTCATTTTCAAATTGTATGTATAATATACATGTAAATGTGTCTTAACTCGTACCAAAATGACTAAACATGATCTGTTTACGGTTTCCGAAGTGAAACTTTTAACTATCAATGAAATATTTGTTATATGAAATTACTACAAACGTGATGAGATAAGGACGGAATAATTTCGTACTTCACATCTTCGACAGATTCAAAGTAAGATACTGAAAAAGGGCACATATAAAAAGAAAAAAAAAAGAGTGATTCATATATTTACGTTGATTAATGGATACTGATGGGGTGCTCTCATTGATATAGAGTCGAGCATTTTATATCATAGAGACTTACCTGGTGGAAGGCCCATGGGGGGCGGTCGCATCATGTTACCTCCATGAATCAGAGCTGGTGCAGCTAAAGTCATAGTAGGCCGCATAAGCGGCGCCATCAACGCAACGGAACTAACAGGCATCGCTGCCGATGCAGGAACCATTACTGCTTGCGGGGGTCTCTGAAATCTTTGTTGTTGTTGCTGAAGGGCATTTAATGCAGCTTGTTGCCGCTGCTGTTGATCCTGAAAAGCAGCAGCTGCATTAGCGGCAACGGCTTGCTGCTGCTGCTGTTGTTGCTGTTGTTGTTGCTGCTGCTGCTGTTGTTGTTGTTGTTGCTGCTGCTGCTGTTGCAATGCCGCAGCTTGTTGATTAGCATCGGCCTGTGCAGCTCGACTTTCGTCGCTTTGTCGTCGCTGATATTTTGGAAGTCTTGCTCTAATTTCTTCCTAAAGTACGATTAATCAAATGCAATAATTATCATTTCTTTTTACTTCTTACTTTTTACTGTTATCACAGTTAACAGGTATCCATAAATGAAGAACCTATAAACTTACTAGACTAAGATCCTCTGGGGGGTGGATAATTTTAATAGCAGCACTAGTAGTTGCTATAAGATTTACTTTTTGATCGCTTCCAACATTATTACTAGTACTGGTATTATTATCTGCATTACTGTAAGCAGGGAATGTTGGCTTAACTGGCCCTATAGATCCACCCGCGACCGATGTAATTGGTTTAAAATCTGTGCCCAGAGGAGAAGTGACTGCTGTTGATGCAGCTGTTGAAACAGCTGCAGCACTTGGGAATAATGGTCGTGTCGGTGGTATGGATGCACCTGACACGGGTGGTTGAATTCCTGGTGGCATGCCTGGCATTCCAGGCATCATACTATAAAGAAATATAAACTTTATTACGTTGTCCCTATATTCATTTACCTTTCTTATAATTTTACAAATTTATAAACTTTAGATTGTATTTACCTAACTTGCATTAAATTAATATCAGAAAAGTTACTCTTCTTTCACGTTGTCTGCTTTTAAAAGAATAAATTATACATACCCAGGTCCCATGAAAGGTGGACCTACAGGACCCATAGGTCCCATCATATGGTGCATGGGTGGTGGGAACTGTCCCATGGGTGGCATACCAGGATGAGCTGCCATACCTGGCATTACGCCCGGCATCATATTTGAACCTGTAGGCATTGCACCTGGCGCAGAACCCAGTAAACCTTCCGGTTTTGCCTTTTTTCTAACAGGTTCGTCTTCGCCCGAACTTGGCGAACCAGGTCTTCCTCCATTTCTTTGCCTCTCGTGCTCTTTTGCATCGTTCGGTGGTATACCTTCCATACCATAAATTTCAATTTCAATATTGCTACGATTTGGCAGAGAATTAGGTACCTTATCTATTGCTTCTTTATGTACCTAGAAAATATTATGTCAGCGATCATTTCTCAATTCTTTACTTGCTTATTAACTAGCATGTTACATTAAGTAAAAATCTTGACGTTACCTGCATACAATGTATACTAAGCCCTGGTCCTGTGTATAGCTTTTTGTGACAAATGTGACATTTGAAATGTTTTGCTTTTTGATGTTGAATGAGAATTTTTTCATCCTCAAATTCTCTATTGCAATACCTGAATACACTTATTAAGGAAAATTATATAAGTTGTACTGAACTTCTATTACTTATTGCTGTATTATTATTATTATTATTATTATTATGATTATTATTATTATTATTATTATTATTGTTTACACAATAATATGTAATAATGCCATGATACCAGCTCATAACGCTTTACATACAAGAATTGCAATGAAATTTTTAGTTTACATGGGTATCATTGTACAACGATAAATTCTACTACAAAAATATATGATACATAGAGTAAAATTAACTTATAAAACCTTAATTTTATTTCATTTATAATTTGTTCTCTTAATTAGAAAATTAATATCATTCTAAAATTATGTTCTACAACTGAAGCAACTATTTTTTGCTACATATGACAACAATTTAAAAAACAAAAGATATACAATATTATCTTCCACTTATCATTTTATTACACTGTTACAGAATAAACCCAAGTAACATTTTGAAATACCAATTTATCTGATACTTTTGTTCAAGCATACTGTGTTCAATAATATAGCATGGAAACTTTTCGAATGTTTATCTAAAGTAAAATCTACTTTATTAATAATAATGCTCATTTAATAAGTAAATCTGTTTACGGTAATGAAAGAAATATAGCCGGATATAGTTACTAACGAAATATCGATTTCTCTCAGAATTGGTTACTTTAACCCGTCATACACTTTTACTTAGCGCGTCAAAAGTGGACAACAGCATAGTAACGACTTCCAAACTAAGAAATAACACGTTTATTATAGAACATGAGTAAAGTTAATCTTAAGGTACCCTTCATTTTGTAACTAACAGAACTTGTAATCATAATTTATATTCTAAAAATACAGTTACGTAAAGTATCCCCTAATGAAGGGTATTTTGAAAAAGGATACCAACACCAGGGCCTGGATTGCTTCTTCTTCTTACGTCCCATTCTTTTTTATTGACTTTCACCAATTCAAAATGAGTAAAAATATGCCAATTAACGCTTCGTGACTACGTAATAAGAACTTTAGTCCCGAAGAAACTGCACTGCACACACACGTAAAAACCGATGATGGCAAAATGGCGACTGCATCTTTTCCGTATTTGACGGAAGAAACTGTAACCAATACTGTTAAATAAAAGTCACTAGCCTTTCCTTACATATTTCAATTTTTTTCAATAATATATATATTTACATTTCATTAAAACACGTTAATAATTATTTATCTAATATTAAAAGAAAAGTTAGAACCATTCATGTATAGCTAAGGTTTACCAAATTTTCTGGTATTATTTTGCTTGATTTCAACTTACACTTACTTTATATAGTTGAAAAGACCGCATTCAATTGATTATATTTTCATTACAAAAATAATTTCCGGTGTTTCCACATTATAATCTTAGCATTAATTAAAAAACGAAAAATAAAGAATTATACATTAGAATAAGAATTAAATAAATTAAATTTGTTTATGATACTTGATATAATAACATTACATATATTTTTATAAGTTTTGTAAAAATATAAACTTTATAATTTCAAAGTTGAATACAAGCTTCAATATCTTTGCATTACATACCATTCATTTTAATAAATATTTTATATATTTATATAAGTAGAAAGATTAATTTATTATACACAAACATTTATAAAGGTACAAATCTATTTTTTGCACAACAGTATAAAGGCATTCTATATAAGTGCAGATAATATATTTACAATAATGACTAAATAATACCACAGACAGAAAAAATTTTTCAGAAGGTAAATTAAATATGTAAACGAAGATATGCGTACACATTAATACGAAAATACTAGTGTACCGTAGAGCGTGGTGTAAAATTTGCAAGATAATTTTGCGATAACGTTTTGACACAGTTTTGATATTTAAGAAGTTAGAAACATATTAGAAATATTTTATACATAATGAAAGACCTCCGTTAGCTGTCGATTCTTTGTTTCAATGGAAGATCACTTTCAGAATCACTGGATTCATTAGTAGCATCTTCATCTGTAGAAGAAACTATTTCTTCTTTCGGTTCTATTTTCAGTGTTTTTCTAGGCTATAAAATAAAAGTTTTTTAAAGCTACTAGAATGTATACAATGTGTAAACCCAGCACTGAATTCCGTTAATGTACCTTTATCCAACTTTTAGCAGGCCTTTTAGGTGTATTAGTTTTTGGAACATACTTATCAGCGACTCCCTCAACTCGTCTAATATCAAAATCTTGATCTACTTTAGTTACAGTTTGCAGCCTCTGTTCCTCTGATGTCACGTATAAATCATTTGGTTGATGATAACTATTATGCACTTCATATGCCTTTTTACTGCAAAATAAAGCAGCACAAACCGTACATTTTATTAAATCTTCAGGAACAGCTTCTCTTTCTTCCTGTTAATTACAAAAATAGAATACATAAATATAGTGCAGACGTAATAAAATCTTTTTATATATTCGTTTATATTATTTTACTTGACTATGAGCTCGTTCTAAATGCTGCTGTAAATTGAATTTTATAATATACTCAGCACCACATAAATGGCAATAATATACACTAAGAGCATCATTCATTGAATTCACTTTGATCTTATTGCTAGGAGGAGGTGTTGCAATTGGTTGAAATAGATGTACCATCCTGTGAATTAAATTATTACATATAATTAATAATACAAACATTAAATAATTCATTATTAACAAAAAATTGCATTTCACCTCTTATGTATAGAACGATAGTGATAATCTAAAGCTTTCTCGTTATAAAATAATACATCACAGTCTTCACATTTTTTATGTTGTTCTTTCCTCTCACTTTCAGATGAATCATGCGACACTTGATGATTATCCCTGTGTGTCTAATTAGTAATAAATAATGTAAAAAATTAGAAAAGTCTATATAAATTATACGAAACCAAACTTACTTTTAGAGGAAATTGCATTCCACAGTAATGGCAATAAAATTTTGTTGGCGAATTAGGATGGACCTTAAATCTATGTCTTATTGTTGCAGTAATTGAATCAAATGCTTCTCCACACATATCACACTGGGTATCAGCATTTTTGCTTGTCTTCACAGGTCTGCCACGAGTATCAATTTCCTTATTAGCATGCTTCCTATATAATTACAAATAATTTTATATTTTTTTATATTATATTAAAAGTCTTGAAAAACATCCATATTAGTATTTCAATAATTTTTTAATTTTTCTCTACATCATTTATTCATTTTTATTATTTCAATTAACTAAACTCTGAATAGATATCTTTTACTAGTATTTTCTATAACTATAAATAATTTTCGTAGTTTATAACATAGCTCTTCACATTTTAATAAAGTAACGCGAAAAATTTCTAATTTCTAATTAATATTTGAATTTAAACGCACAATAAAAATAATGTTATTAACACGTTTTATTATTAAATTTAAATAATAACGCAAAAGAATTTTTAGTTTGATTAATTTTTATTAATATCGTAAATACCAAGTATTAGTAATGAAAATATAAATGGTTAGAGAAGTTAATTTTTGAATAAATTAAATAAAAACTTAACCCTGAAAAATTGTTTTTAAATTTATTTCCATACATGATTTGTAATAACAGATTTGTTGCTTGCAGTTTAGCAGTTATTTAACGCTATTATTTAGTGCTGTTTTATCAGAAACAACTTTAACATAAAGGTATTTTGAAAAATGAAATCAATCGAATAAAACAGCGCGAATAATCGTACTCTACCGGTAACATAGCTGAATTTGTAATTACTATACATGAATTAAAAATATATGTTTATGAGCTCATTTCCTATGAATATGTATATATATAATAAAAGAGGAAAACATGGGTTGTATGTACTAAAAATGCCTCATTTCATAAAGCTGTTTGCTTGGTTATGAATAAGATCAAAAATAATAATTTCTTTCAATACCTAAAATGTGCCTGCAAGGCTTCCTTGGATTCTAATTTCGAGTCACACAAAACGCAATTGTGCTGCCCTTTAGCACTCATTTAGGCGCGAATTCTTATTTCGAAAAACATTAGAAATTTAACAGACGTCTTTGCGCCAGCTAATATAATGTACAGATTCTTCTCGCTATACAATTCAACTGTAGTAACTATTTTTAAAATAAATCACAATCTATATCAATATAATTCTCGTTGTTTCAAAATACTACTGTTTATTGACATTTAATGTTATTTATTCGCGAATAAACGCCAAAAACTTCACGGATCTCACGTCCGCGTAGAAAAATCAATTTTCAGCCATTTTATTATGTTGAAAGTCGCGCCACCTATCATACACCAATCCAAAAAGAATAGAATTCTAGAGTGTCCGTTCGTCTAGTGAAAAAGCACTAAAGGGGAAGGTGCCCCTACCACCGGGTCACGCGCGAGCGCGCAGCCATTGTGCTGCATTCACATGAAAAATATCTTTGTATTTCAGGAGAAAAGAAATTTTTTCAAATAAATGCTTAGTCGGAGAAGTGAGGCAGTTCATTCCTTAACGAGTAAAATATATAACCAGCATCATTAAAAACTCGGTTTGCTTACATTAGACCTAATAGCCAAATCGAGGCATTCGAACGAGGGGCGGTTTCGCGCTATCTCGACGTAAGCGAAACGACAAGGATGGCATTCGACGAGCCTGGAGTCGAAATGAAATGGGGCTAAACAAGGACAGAAGTTACAGTGCGAGAGAGAGGCTCTTATGCAGCTTCCGGTTTGGTATGGAATCACGGTCTGCGTTCGCAGTTTCGTGCACCATCCTACAGGGCGGAGGGAGCCACCTTCGCCGTCCGAGGCTCAACGCAATTAATTATTTTGACAACCGAGTTTTTAATGGTGCTGGTTATATATTTTACTCATTGAGGAATGAACTGCCTCACTTCTCCGACTAAGCATTTATTTGAAAAAATTTCTTTTCTCCTAAAATAGAAAAGTATTTCTCATACGAACAAGGCATAATGGCTGCGCGCTCGCGCGTGACCCGGTGGTAGGGGCACCTTCCCCTTTAGTGCTTTTTCACTAGACGAACGGACACTATGATTGATTTTGTACATATTCTTCATGTTGTGAAATCGTTTATAAAAGTAAAATCAATGATAAAACTAAATACAAATACAAATATAAATTATATAAAAGATATATTTGTTCTATTCATATTTTAAATAAATCCTTAATCTACAAGAATATAATTAAAACATTCTTTATTTCTTAGAAAGAAATTGTGTGCGTTATGTGCTATATATGTATAAATTTGTTTTTCATGAGCATGGTAGGCTTCTCCAGGAAAAATGGGGAAGCCTTCCTTTCCCATTAGCTATCCCCAGATTACATGTTCTTCTTATAATGACGCTAGATCCTCGATAAAATCACTAGAATAAGGGTGAAGAATGTAAAAATAAAGGAGCATTTTCTTTTATTTCTTGACATAATTAAATCGATTTTTTAAGTCTTAATAGACCATAAACATTATACTGTGTTTTTTAATTAGCTATAAATTTAACTCTTTAAAATAGAATGACTATAATAAAATTAACATTATTACTCTTATAATATGTATCATAATAAGAAAACAGAACTATTTAAAAATAAAATTAGATTTATATACATAATTAGTTTTTTATTATTTTTATTTTGGATATCTATAAACATTATGACTTAATTGTATTTAAAAATATACTTTGAGTTATAGAAACTATATTACATTACCTAACTTTAATTTCTGTACTTCCGTCTTTTCTTCTATATTATTTTAATTTTTTAATTTACGAATTAGACAAAAAAAACAACGATAAAGTTTTAAAAAAATAGAAAAGTTTAACTTACGTTTTGCATTTCCAAGACTATCAAGACTGCAAGTTTTTCATCATCTGTTTAGAAACAACTGAAGAATATTATAATATGACACTGTGCATTTATAATATATTAATGTCAGCACATTATTGCATGTGATATACTCAATGTAATGTTTGATATACTGCAGGAGACAGTTGCCCATCTGTTACACCTTGAGCTGCTAATTCAGCTAATGTTCTTTCGAGATAACTTGTGTCAGGATAACCGTGACCAGATGTCGATGGTCCCAATTCAGTCTTGTGGTGAATTTCATTCCACGTTACTACATCCTCTCGCCCAGTGGTTACTGATCGTCCGATCGTAAATATCAGTCTTCTTTCAAACGCGATTTGTAATAGTCTTAAAACTCTACGGCCTAAATTATTGTCAGGAAGGTAACACACTCTAGGAAAGCCTACAGCATAATAAGCTTGACCAGGATTGGGATGTTCATTTCCTTGAATTCCTGATGGAATACTGAAAAGAAGTATTTACATAGTATGAACGAAACTTTTCAATAACTATTTATAGAAAATAGTGCTAATAATTTGTTATGTGACTAATCGCTTAAAATTAATCAAGAGAAAAAGCTTGTTCGATACACTTACTCATAAGTTATTTGTATCGTATTTGTATTTGGAAAACCAGGAAGAGCACGCGGTATTCTTGTCCAATTCATAGTTCCCGGAGGTTGATTTCCCCGTTTTTCTCCATAAATTAAACGACAAACTGGACACTGTATGTACATAGGAGGTTGCTGACAACTTAGCATAGCATTTAAACATGCCAAATGTAATCTATGTCTACAACGAGTCAACTCTACTGTTAGTGGCTCAGGCATACCAAGGCACACAGGGCAAGAATCAGAATCATCGCTTTCTACTACTTTTACATATTGAGAAATAACATCCGACTCGGTATCTGCATGTAAATAAAATGTGCTCGTTTTAAATATATTTTACAACATTGTAAAATAGAAAAAACTATTGAAATTAATACATTACCTAAAACGGAATCCTTAAATGCATCATCACTCCCTACACTGCTATCCAATAAATCTACTGGATTTTCATGACTTAGGTATGTAGAAACAGTATCAACACTAGGTCTTCGTCCGCTTTTTGTGCTACTAGAATCTACATCCAATGCATTATCCCATGTTTTTCTTTTTTGTCCAGATTCAATAGCTGTGACCGAATTACTATTTTCTATACCATGTTTGTTACTAAATATGTTAAAATTGCTCAAAATAACACGAGCTATGTTAGATGGACCAGTATCTCCATTCTTTCCCTAATCACATATGTAATTGCAATTATAGAAGTATACTGATACTTATTTTAAAAGGAACCTTTCACTCACCTTCTTATTTTTTTTGGCATTTCCTGTAGCTGATTTCTTATGAGCAATTTTTGTAGTAGAACTTTTAACAGTTACACATGTGGGTTTTTTTCCAGATATAATTTGTAACTCTTCTAGAGCAACTTTAACCAAAGGATAGGGCGCTTGTTGAATACGGCGTATTGGCCTTACATATCCAGTACAACAACGTACTTGAGTTAAATTACAAAAATTGATTATATAAGGAAAACCTAAGTATGTCTTAGATATATCAATAGTTTTGTCTCCCTAACATGAAATAATTAAACATTAATTACAATTTGACCTACTTCGAATGAAAATTAGTGGTAATACTCTTATGCTTACTCTTGCCCATGCTTCTTCTATGAGACATTGCACTTCCATATCATATGTGTGCCAATCATCTGTATCACCAGCCCATTCCCACTTAGCTCCCTTTCCAGCTGGTGAGCTTGGAAGATAAAACTTCCTTCTAACATTATGCGTTTCATCCCCATTCTCGCTGCATTGTGTTTTAGTCTTCAAATTTATATAGTACCTGTTTATTAATAATATAAACATGTATTTACCCTTAATTTAAACTATTAAGGCTATTATAACCATATATCATTTTTCATTACATCTTATGTCAAAGACATGTTTTTAATTTTTGTATGTTTTGTTTATTACTACTCAGAACATAGCTAGGAAAAAATCTGTTGAATGCATAAACGTATACTTAAATCCGAACCTATCTAAATTTGGGTCCGCATCATTAAGGAAAACTCGAGTAAGTTTTTTGCAATGTGCTCTTTCGAGATGTTGCGATACCGCAGGGCTGTAAGGTCTCCATCGTCCGTGACGATTTTCCCACTCCCACACAACGACAGCATGACCGTGCTCTTGCCCCTGGGCGTTCATCTTCTTACTGAAGAATTTCACACGCACGTGCAACACACACTTGCGCAGCGGGAACGTGGGAACATTTTCAAGTCCCCCACGTTCACCCTAACTTACTTTCTTATACAAATTACTGTAATTACATAAACATTCTCAAAATAAACTTTGACCTCTCACGGTGCTACTGATGTCTAACAAAAAATTCTGCTTCCAAATATTACATGTACAGCAGTGAATTTCAAGAAAGAATCAAGAATAGGAACATCCCAGTAACACTGTCACTCCAAATCGTTTGTTGCAATGAAACACAAACGCGTACTGATTCATCTGAAGCTTATACTGTACTGAACTTCGAGCAATCGAGAGATCGATAGTGAGCTTCCAGCGACTATATTTAAACAGACGTAATGTTATACAGAATTCATTCAAAGAGATTATCAAATTGTATTAAAAATATCACCGTCCGTGCCTCATTATATTCAGTACAATATATTAGTAAACTGAATAAACGCATTTCAAAACAGTATAGTCGTTTTGTTAATACACCTCCTGATATTTATTTAATCTGATTGTCTTTCATCTTTATACGCATGATTTTACAAACTTTTAATAATAAATTATTGTAATAATCTATTACCTATTGTTATTATGAGCATATTACAGTGTTACAAAAACAACATTAACATAACCTAAATAAAGATCCATATACTATAGGCATATGTATATGTTATATATCTATATTTACGACGCTAAACGGGTGTTTGAGAATCAGAGTATTACGTATATATATAATTACATTGTTCATTATTCATAAAACTGATGTCTTTTTATAATACAGACGTTAGTTTTAAACTAATCCTTTAGAAAGTAAGAACTAAATTTGTAAATACCTAACAAATTTGTTGATACTTTGTGTTTTCGTGATACAAAAGTTGTACATACGAGTGATCGGATTGTTCATTAAAATTCAATCCTCAACCTGTTAATTTTAAATAAAATACGACAGTAACAAAATATTAATTGTTCGTGCTGCAAAGTAATAACTATTGATGAAAAACCATGCATCTCTTCGCTAATAGATACATTTGCCCTTCGAATTGACGTATAGGTTAGCGTTTCAAATTTTTAAGAAAATTCCAGATTTCGACGAATATTCTGAAAGCATGGATGTGGAAAGAGTTGCTGTATTTGCTAGTGTAGGATTTGCAATAGCTGTTGCAGCATTTGTTTTATGGGGTCCATCTCCTAAACCTAGAAAAAAAGGTAAAATAAGAATACCTCCAATTTGTAAGTCTTATAAAAATAAACCTTATATTACATTGCCAATGTTTTTTTTTAGGAAAAATTATTGGAATCAATAATCTAGGATATACTTGTTTTTTGAATTCTCTTTTACAAGCTTTGGCTGCATGTCCAACCTTTATTGGATGGTTAAAAAAACAGCGTGAGAAAAATGGAAAAGCTAATTTCATTTCAACACTACTCTCTGTTTTTGAAAGTATGTCATAGTTTATATTAGGATATTAATCATTTTGCTAGTATTTATTGTTAAAAAGGTTAATATGTGTGTATTGTACTGTAATTATAAATAATATATGTATAAAATCAATGGGTTGTAAATTCTAAATACATTGAAGATTTATTTGTTATAACTTTTATAATTCAGTTGGTATTGATATTATCAACTTATTATTAACACAAAAATTTATAAATGAATCAATTTATATTTAGATCATTAAATTTTATAAGCATTTGTAATTTTAAATATCTTTATTATTAGAAATCAATGGATATGCAGATGACTTATATGGTGATGTGACACCAATTGAAATAATTTCATCGCTTGGTAATTTATGGAAGTTTGCACCTGGCCATCAGGATGCACATGAACTGTTTCATATTGTTCTTAGTGCATTGCAAGCAGAAATTCAACCTGGAAGTAGGGTATGTTTTCTAACTGAAAATTATTAAATTTCAATTGTATATAAAAAATATAATATTAATGCAACTTTATAATGAATTATCTGTATATTAACAGATGTATATATTTATGATATTTATTTATTACATATATATGGTCTAAAAGGTGCAGAATACTAATAAATAAAATCCTTTAATGAAAATTATTTCAGAAAGGTTGCTTGTCCGATGCTTTACCGCCAAGTCCAACAATGGTAACAGATACAAAAAAATTCGGTGATCCTCTAACATTCAGAAGCGTATCTTGTAACGATATCGTATCAGCTAACAAAAGTCCTAACATTCCAAATGGATTTGACAGAAATTGTAATAACCATGTAATGTCTTCGACGTCATCGGTATTAAGTATTCCAACATATAATAAGCCAGGTATAATCCTTGCCAGATCTTCGGAAATACTTTCGAAAAATATAGCGGTTGGAGAAAATATGGAATCATTTAAACCATGGAGCTCCTTATGTGCCATGCCTATTTTTAATGCTCCATTAATATCAGTAGAAGTGCATCCATTTTCAGGTTTATTAACTAGTCAATTACAATGCAGTAGTTGCAAATGGAAGGTCAGTTCTTGTTCATTTGCCGAATGCATTCTATATTAAATGATATACAATAAATATACATATATACCTTTTTGTAGTCTGCTGTTCGCTACGATAAACTTGAAACTGTTTCTTTACCTCTACCTCCTTTGGGTCCATATACTAAATCGCATCACACTTTGGAAGAGCTACTAACGCGTTTTGTAACCAGTGAGATTGTTCAGGATGTATTGTGTGATGGATGCGGAATGCGTTGTTTAGCTACTAAAACTTTAACTTTAGGGAAGCTTCCTAAGTGTTTATGCTTACATATATCAAGAACTACATGGAGTTCATCGGGAGTACCAATTAAGAGAGACGATCCAGTAAAATTTCCTGAAATATTGTCATTGGATCCTTATACTTTTACAGAAACAAAAAAACGAAATGCACGGGTAAAGTATATATGTATATTATTTCAATTCATATGTATTTTTCTTTGTTGCGATCTAAAGTTAGTTATGAATTATGTAGGGTGATCCTGAAGCAACAATGTTACTCGTTAATCGAACAACGCTGCAAGCTAAACACAAATATCAGTTGCGTGCGATCGTGGAACATCGCGGACCTGTTGATTCCGGACATTTCGTCTGCTATAGACGAGGAAATAAAACTGATCAATGGTTATATACTTCGGATAACGTAGTCGAGAGCATATCCTTGATCGAAGTCTTATGTGCCACACCATACCTTCTCTTTTACGAGCGTATAAATAGCACACAAGAATAGGTAGTAATGAATTTTAGTAATTACAACAAATTTAGGAATTACAGCTCAGCGCAGGAGAATAATGTAATGATGATGGAATTGAAGAGACTGAGTTTCAATTGTAGTTTTCATATAATTTCTGTTGCAAAGCAACTGAAATAACTTCGAATAATTTGTTATATAACCTTGAATTTATATTACATATTAGATTCAGTGTTCTGTAGAATATTAACAATAAGTACTGTTTTTACGAGAATGGTATTTCACGAACGAAAGTAGAAGCTTTTTTTGACTTATAAATTTGTCATAATAATTTTTAAATTTAATATTATAATACAAAACATCTACTTGCATACTTAAAGAAATCATGTTTACTTAAGTTGCACACAGCGGTGAAGTTACTCACTTTCAAGGCTAATGTGTCTTAGAATGATGTAGTTTATAGTTTGTAGAAAATTGAATTAGTTGCTTGACGAATTTCAGCAATTGCAACAGTAAAAATGAAACTAAAATTGTGCCAAATTATTTAATCGTTTTTGTATATGGAGCAAACCGCTACTTTGTATAACTAGGGCTTAGCAAATTGAAATATGTACTGATGCAATTACTTTGAATAAAATACACACACCTGTAATTAAAAAGCAAATGGAAAATTATTAAAATTCAAGATTTTATTCGAGACGTTAACATTTGAATAATTTAATAAGAAAGTGATATATTTAAGCAATAGAAATCTTTCTAAACTCAGAATTTTTATTTATTTATTACATTGTTCATTTTTAATTAAATCATTTTAGTTCATTATTTCAATTTACACAATGATATTAATGAGTGTGTATCATATTCCACCTATATATGTATACCTATGTTAAATATGTAAAAGTACAATTACGTTTTTATAAAAATTCGCTGTATTTAAAACACTATGTTAAAACAAATACAGGGTAATAAGGATAATTTTATTCTTAATTTTTACTACATTCTTTTAAGAATCTCTAAACTATACACAGTAATAGTACTACATATACAAAATAAAATAAAATAATTTGTATAAAATACTTAATACGTTTACTTTAAAATAATCATTACTCGTACATTAATAAATATACATTTAAAAATAAAAAATTGTTTTATTTTTCTGCATGTATATCCTAATTTTTTATTAACAAGTATTAACATTTGGTAGCGAAAAAAGCGCCCTCAGTGAAATGCATCAGTATGTATATATGTAATGAAACTACACATGCGTAGAATAAAATTGCATGTGATAAGTATGCATTTGAGTACAATTCAGTACAATTTAGTATTGGAAGCATGGAAGGTTTTTGGTATGATTGAGGAGTGAATGGTATGTATGTTAAAAGATTATCAGTTGCTGAATGAAATGTCAACGTTTTAAGATAAAATTTATACAAACTTTGTTATGATGTCAACATATAATAAAATTTGTAGAATCGTTTGCATATATATGGAACAAATGCGAATGAAAATAGAAATATAGGTTATAATAGTACTTGTAAACTTTTGTAAATATCGAATCTTTTGAAATTTATTACGTCATATTCTATTTTTTACAACTTAATTATAAGGATGCCACATTTTGTCAGTACGAAAGAGGAAATCGTAAGTATAATACTACGATGTAAGTCGTTAAAAATTTATTCTTTACACTTTTCTAATGTTATTTTTGGACATTTTGGCAGATGGAAAATACGAACGATATCACTTCTGACTTTGCTTGTCTCAAAGTGTCAGCGTTAAAGAAAGCTTCACGCATATCGGGCGAAGTAGACAGAATTACAATTGGGCCTGATTCTATGGTCAATGAAAATGAATGTAATGAAACATCAGAAAATATAGAAAATGAGCAAAACTCTTGTAACACCTCAGTTCCAAACAAGTCTATTCAATCACAAAATAACAAAACCTCTATGCAGAGTGGCATTACATTTTCAGTTAAAAAGATTCTTTTAGAAAGTGAATATCAAAGGAAAGAAGAAGTTCAGGTAATATATATTTCAATATATTCTTTTTAAATTTCAATAAGTATTATAAGTACCTTAAGAAGTAAACACAATTCTATGTAAAACATGTAAATCTACAAAATATAATTTTTGATATATTTAGAAAGAGATTGAACGTCATTGGCAACACATGAAAGAAAATGGGAAAGCTATAAAGGAACACATGGCAATATCACGTTCGCATATGGCAAAAGAACGAGAACGTAAAAGCAAAGAAAATTATGCGTACATCTTAGCAGAAGAAAGAATTGCCGAGCAGGAAGAAATACGCAGAAGACATGAACAACAAAAAGAAGTTGAAGAATATAGACGAAAAATGAAAGAGAAAGAGGAATTAACAAAAAAAATAATGAATTTAAGAAATATATGTGGAATGAAGTATCGCGATATCGCAGCTTTATCAGAAACTTGTAAAGACAGAAATTCTGCCACAGTAGCATTATCCTCTTACGTTCCAAAGTTAGAGGAGGTGCATCATCAAATAGAACTTATAGACGAGAAAATTAAGGTAACATGATATGATAATTGAAAAGTATATATTCGTAACATTTACATTTTATTCAGGTAGGAGAAGTGACACTTGTAGACTTGAATACTATAGAAAAGATGATTACTCAAGTTGATGAAATATTATTAACGTTCAAATTAGAGATAGGTGAGCAATCTTTGTATTTTTTCTATTATATTTAATGAGAACTCTTATAAACATTTTCTTTTTGAAATATTTTAGAAAGGATAAATGTTCAATATGAAGTAAATTTAACTAAATTGCAAAACACTACACAATCGTATGTACAACCTCAAGATTTACAAAAGCAAGTATCTGAGAGTACTCAACCAGTTTGTGAAATAATTACTTCTGAACAAATAAACAGTAATAATGTACAAACTAATGAAGGGAAATATGTGGAAAAAGAAAAAGAAAACACACAAGTACAAAATATAAGTTGTCCAAATCCTCCAGAAACAACACAAAATGTTGTTAGTACAGAAGAAAGTCTGACAACAACTGAACAAGAAGAAAGTAAGAATACGTTTATGATTTATGACGCTTAGCGACCTTGAATAAGTGTTAATAAGTATTATTCTTTATAACTTTTAGGTCAGTTGTACGAATATGTTGATAAGGAGTCGTTACAACTGTACGTGAATAGTCAAAAATTTCTAGAAAATTATGTGAAAATGCTTGATGAATTTTCACAGTCGGCAAATACAAAAAAATTCAGATTCGAATGCAAGAAAGCAATAAATATACCTGTAAATGCAATTTCTGGAATTAGTGAGCAACATTTGAGAGATAAATACGAAAGTTTGCATAACCTTCTTATCGGAAAATCTTCACCAAACGTTAATCAATATGCCCAGGGAGCAGCTTTTTGTAAAAATATATTAGCTAAACAAATAGTTGTATGTAACTTTACACAATTTTTATACATGCCGTTTATATTAAGTAATTGAAAAATTGGAAAAATATTTAATGTATACATTTCCTTGAACAGAATCAGGGTGAAACGCTCGTCTCAAGCAAACCAAAAATGGCATTTCCAGTTGCTGCAGTAGTAGTAGCTTTATGGAATGATCATTCGGATTTCGGTGAACTACTTTTGTCATATTTTCATAATGTTTGCCCATTTACGGTTCCTATTTTTATGCCAAAAATGGTCGGACAGTCGAACGAAAGTTATTACAAACTAATGGGCTACAAATACGCGGAGGATGGTACAGTTGAGAAACATGATAAATATTTGAAAAGAATGTCTGGTGTAATAAGATTATATGCTTCGATTACGATTACATCCCAAAGGAAGGGAGTTGTAAAAAGTAATCCGCATGGACTTCAAAGCGCCTGGCGGTGGTTAGCTGCTATTTTAAATACCGGTAATAAAAATAGAAGCTTAAAATATTAATGAGTAA
Organism: Osmia bicornis bicornis; assembly: GCF_907164935.1. Lineage (NCBI taxonomy): Eukaryota > Metazoa > Arthropoda > Insecta > Hymenoptera > Megachilidae > Osmia > Osmia bicornis. The sequence goes on along the minus strand of NC_060216.1, from coordinate 5,146,978 downwards.
TATTGTGATATAGATATAATAATTTGGTATTGTTTCAGAGCCACGAAAAGAAGTAGCAGATCTTCGCGCAACTCTTTTATTGGATATGCTCGAAGTAGCTGGTAGTGCGCTATGGGCCGCTTATCCAAAACAATTTCATAAATTATTAATTTTGTTACTGGAAGAATATTACCCGCGCATGCAAAGGGTAGGATGTATCGGCGGTGGGCCATTAGTACGATTGGAAGAATTTTTGAGGAATACTTTAGCAAAAGGTTCAATAGCACCGCCCGAAGGTCAACTTCCTTCAAATTTTTGGTGATCTCAATAAAGCTTAAGTGCTTGTTTTAATCTACATTAAGTACCTTATCGATTTCCGGCTGTTGTCATTTGCGAATCATTATCAGACTATTGTAAAATAGTTTTTGATATCATTTTACGAGCTATACAAGCTAATTACGGATGAACGTGTTGTAAAAGGGCCATTTGTAAGGGTGTATTTTAAATTAATTTGTATATATGAGAAAATGTAACTTGTATTTATTAAACTTTTATCACATAAAAAGTAAAAAGTAAAATCAAGTGTAAAAATAATAGGTAATTTATATATGGATATATGACTATAAATAATTGAGTAAAAAAGGAATGTAATCTTTAGTAGTATGGTACGCTTGTAACGGCAGATTTTACATCAGTGAAATCGTATAATTCTTCGGAATTTTTCATGAAACTTGTAACACCGAAAGGAGCAAACTTGTCTACCCATTCTTTATCTTGACTTATATTTAACAAATAAGTTGTGACTTTTTTTATCAGGACGTCTGTAAACGAAATAAAAAGTGACATGTACTTCATGTAATAAAGAGAGCTGATTAAATGGTGTAAATCACAATATTGAAATTTTCTTCTGTAAACCTATAATTTATAAAATCGAAATTTCTTATTACCTGAAAGTGTCTTTCTAACCATGATTCGATAAGGAGGTAAAGGACCCAAGCTAGTTAAAATATGAAGCGAGTTAATTCCTGGTAGGGTATTTTTATGACATTTAATAACAGGAGATTCGAGGATTCCAATTTCTGCTTGTCTCCCTGCAACCATTTGTAGGGTTGCAATATGCGTTTCAGCGTCTAAAAATGAAATTTATAATCAAATAACGACATTTCTATAATAATGAAAGGAAGCATATTTTTTGAATAATAATACACCGACCGAGAGTGTTTCCAAAAAAGGCTGGGCTTTCGCCTCTAGTATACAAAAAATTAAATAATAACGCTGCTACCCCAATTCTTTTTTTTCGATCAGGCAAAGAGCATCTGTGACCACGAAGATCCGTGATATCCTGCAATTTTGAGGTACTTGGTATTTGCAAATTAGTTTTATTATAACTTGTGCATATTGAAGTATCGTGATTACTTTGACGTGTGGTGCACGATCCGTAGCTACAATGACGTCAGCATAGACGCACGGCGAATTATCTTTATTCAAATGATGTTTGAAACAAAAACTAACAGGTAAAAGTTCACCATCTTCCCATTCTCCACTTGCTGGTAAAATAGCTGAAAAATATTAATGCAATCAGAAACCAATGCGAATGCGTGCATACAGCTGAATAGAAATAATGGCTGCAGTTCCATGTTTCACCGTCCGTAGAAACAAAATAAGGATATGTCCCCCGACGGATCTCGGCGAATCCTATCGAATGAGCTTATCCCCAGGTTGCGCAAACGAATAATGAAAAAGTTACAACCGATTAAATTTTTGTATTTTTTACTTAAAACGAAGTTTAAAGTTCCTATTTATAATAGCGGTTGAGTGGCGTATAGGTTAAGGTCTTCGACAGCGAGACCGGGAGTTCAAATCCCCGAGGAGCCAAAAAAAAAACAAACATTTTTCTGAAGACCCTAATCATACAAAGCTCAATCACATTTCCTCTCTGGATTTAATTAGGTTAAGTTAATTTTTCCCATTTGCACAACCTGAGACTAGGCTCATTCAACAGGACTCGTCGAGACCTTTTAGGATATATATTGTCCTATTTTGGGGGCGGTGAAACACCATGAAACACGGAACTGTACTGTAAATAATACAATTTCGTCGAATTTTTAGGTTACTATTAGGTTCTAAAGTGACAGAACTTATCCACTCTGTCTGCTAACAGTAGGTAAGGTGCTGACAGTGTGCATATAATTAATGTACCGATATCGGCGATATCTTTTGCAACAGGTCTGTCGCTTCTGGGCTCATACAACAATACCACAGGTTTTTCAGTGGCAACTTCGATCGCTTCAGCGAGCACCTGGAACAAGCTGATTGGCAACGACGGCACCAGATGTGATGTTAAAACAAGAGGACGTTCGTTAAAAACCGGCATTAACAGAGGTGGAGATTTCCGAGGTACCGCCACGTTCGAAGGATTCTCAGTGTCCTGAAAATTTGTCTCAAGTTAATAATAATAATAGTAATAGACAGATTACTTAAATAAAAAAAATAAAATGACGTGTAAAAATTTAATTGTATTATTTATGGTTTTAAACTTACAGATGTACTAGAAATGGGAATCATTTTGAATTCCGGTACAAAGGTCTGTGTGGCGGTAGTACTGCTCAATACTTTAGGAACTACAACTTCCGTTTTTTTCGTTTCGATAGTTTTCGACTCCACGATTTTGAGTTTTGAATCTTGCTTTTGAGTTTTGAGTAAATTTTCATTTTGCAGTTGCGATATTTTACGTTTCTCAGTTTCTTCATCCTTTTTCGGATCCTTCCTTTCTATCTTTAATTCGTTGCATTCTTTCGTTCGGTAATTTTCCAGAGAAGGAGACGCTCCTACGATCTTCACTGGTTTCCTAACCATCGTCGAATCGGAACGAATTTCCTCTTGAATCGATTTATCCTTCGATACGTTTGCCGCGGATAACGACATTCTGCTTTTCTAGGTTTACGTTTCCTATGGTTGAATACTTAAATCTAGAATCAATAAAATTGCAAAAATTTCTTTTTCTTATTTTTGATGAATTTGTATCAATCGGCTGCATTCCATTTTATTATACTGTAGTTAATTCCTTCGGTTTCGAATTCGAACAAAGTGTCTCGATTAATTATAATCTTATCATCCCTAGACGTCTTCTCTTAATTAGTGATGCAAAGCGAGACGAATGAATTCTATCGTATTTATTTTTATATAATTGAAGGATGAATGTATAAATGGCAGCACATTTTTGATAATTTTTTGATAAACTGCGCGAAATCTTGTTTGAAACTTGTAGCTAAGTAGTTTTTAAAAATACACGTTATATCAATGTTTTTATATCTAATTTATTTCATTTAATGTATCATATATTATACAATATTCGTATAATATGTAATATATACAATTATGTCGTAATAAGAAATTATTATTGAATCATTCAATTGCACTAATTATAATTAACAAGTTTTTAATGAATAATTTAGTGAATTGTTTCGCTAGTGTATCTAAATAGAATTTTCTTTCAGTTAATTATATCTCAGGTTGGTATTGTTACATACGATCGATAATCCGAATCGATAATAACGTAAAAGAGACTGAAGTTAAAAGAAGCAATAAATAAAAGTTTGCTGTTCAATCTATACGATTAATTAGGTATTTATTATTATTATTAATAATAATAATAATAATAATAATAATAATTCTTTTTATATACAGGAAGAAATCGAGTACGCTTGTTCGATAGTTGAATTAATATCGACTACAAAGAAGCGAGCATTCGAGTTATCAATCATCGATGAATACTGTGCAAAAAAGACATTATCAACGAATGTAAATTTTCCCGTCATATTAATGTTTAAAATACTGTTTCTAGAGAATATACATATATTTCACTATATAAGTTACAAAGTTATCGTATCGGCAAGATATTACAAAAATAACATAAAAAATATAATGCATTAATTTAAAAACATAGCTGTTCGATAAAATTGAAATTGCGTGCGCAGAAGCGTACAGGAAATTTCGATAAACGTTACAGAATACCGATCAACAATCGAATTGGTCCGATATTTAAAAAGTTATCAGTGCGAAATTCACGTAATAAGCCTTAACACCGTAAACGTGAGTAAAACAGTTGCACTACGTCTGTGGTGTCAACAAGGTTTTTATTAACCTCCTTGAAGTTCGTGAATTCAACTCTGCAACGTATCGATCGATCGTTTACGATCTAAAATTTCAACTTACCTTTTGCCGTACCGCTGCTCTAATGTGCCTGTAACGAGGCAACGATCGAAGATCGGAACTGTCAAATGTCCAAGGAAGGAATAACTAAAATGTCAGTTGAAACGAAGAGGTATATGAGAGGGCTGATTAAGCCGGTACGCGAATCCATGAATAATCTTCAGTCGATTGCCGCGTGATGGCTGCGTGTTCCAGCAGCGGAACGATGCCATTCCAGTGCAGGTTCCAACGATACCGGTCAGAGGATGAAAACATTGCACTTTGTATTCTAGCGGTCGTTAGTCGCGTGAACACATGCATACACAGCATGGAATACATAGAGCTTGTTACAATGTTTGCAGCGAACGTACTAGGAGATAGTAACGCTGAAAATGGTACAATCTTGAGGAAAAAACATGATAAATAATCAGATTATTTCTAGAATCCTACGAGAAACGACTAATTAATGTAAAAGCATTTTGGTACTTTGATTAAATTCTTGTAAAGCAATTTAGGTAGAAAGATACACATACATATATACAATATCAATCATAGTGTCCGTTCGTCTAGTGAAAAAGCACTGACTTTGGAGTCCAAGTTTAATCGCAGCAAATATCATAAATCTAATTATTTAATAAAAGCGTTAAAATAATTAACACAATCATCTGATAAAAGTTTTAGAATATTCAATAATTTATTTGAAATTACAAAATACACTAGACGAACGGACCCTATGATTGATATTGTACGTATACAGTACATATGTATAGTCTCTGAAAATAAATACTTACATAGGTACCACTTAAAATAGTATCTAAATTATGAAGCTGTTAACCAAAGGAGGACGAGTTAACAAGTTGATATATTATGTAAAACGCGATTGAGTAATTATTAGCATACATATTTGTAGTAGACATAAATTCATGAGTTAACTCATCCTTACACATCAACAATTGTTTGAAATATAAGGAAGACATGCACGATGCATCTTTTATTACTGAATAGCTTTAATGATATGCCTAAGTGTTCTCCGTGAAACTAAAATTTCCATTGAAGCAGACGTATAATTCCGATGAATTCAGCGAGTGTTGCAAACGGACGAAAGTCCCACCGACCATAAAATATGCAGTCACGGTCGATGAAGACCTCATCCGGACACACCACTCTTGATCAGATACCATGTATTTGAACTTCAACTTGAATTCTGAAACTTTTCGCAAAAATAATGCAGGATGTCTGAAAAAATAAAGGTGATCATTACTATATCCCCGAAATTCTTTTAATTTCGAACCAACATGAAGTTTTAAGTTTTACACACTCTTAGTTACATGGTATAGGTAGTCTTGGATTTCAAGCGTGCGAAACGACGCGTCGTAACTACTACAGATTCGGTGCGCGAAATATCGTTTCAGAAATATTCAGTTCCTCGTTTAAAGATTTGAAAATACCTTGAACCGGACGCTAACAAGAGACGGGCCGCCTTGCGATTTTAATTTCCTTCAGTCGTCTGTGTTAGTGTGGGAAGCAACGTGTTTCTACGATTCTTGGAACGTTGTTCGAGCAACCACGAGGACAGATGTTACGTATGTGACGTCATTAGAATTCCTGACTGGCTACCGATAGAAAGACTATCATCTTGAAAGTGTCAATTCCGTGACGACTATTGTATCGCCTTTTGTTACGTTAATTTTAACTTCTTCCTTTTCTTTTTACTCACTATTCTCGTGTCAGCTTGATTTTCTCTGTCTCGTCCTATGCAGTAGGGCCAGGACGATGTCGAAGGCGGATAATGTCGATTTTTAACGAGAAATTAAACGGATCGTGGTCTCGTCACCGACATTCGCGTTATCGTGGCTAGCAAATTCACGTGTTACGTAAATCAGAACAAGATCCGCGCATCTTTGACCAATTAGCGAGCCTCGTTTTTATCGTGCCGTCACGGTTCACGAAAAAGTCATTGACAAAAATTTGCAGCGTAGAAAGTTTTCAACGAAACAGCGGGAAGTCGATGAATTTTCATACAATTGCAACGAGAAACCGTCGCGGCGTCGAGGATCTTTCGAAATTGTTTCATGTCGATAGCGGAGAATTTCGATCCTTTTATCGCGTATGGTTGTCGAGCGAAAACGTCGCTTGGAAATTTCCTTCTATAAAACAGATTCGGATCGTGCAACAAGCGGAATGACTTACGCCGATGTTACATAATTTAATAACATCAAAATATGGAGAAAGTGATTATTATTTGTTATCATCGTTATCTGTGAGTTTATTTTAAAGCGGTCGTATTTACTGTTGAATCACTAGCAATCGCTACATTCCGTTAAATAAGCGGATTTACGTGATTAGTATAAATTGTAGAGTAGTGAAAAGTTGAATGACCCTCGCTAACTGCGGAATACTTATATCGTTTTTCTGGTATTTACGTTCATGTTTTAAGTTTTTTCTAATCTAATTTTTCTTTCGCTAATGGTATTAGACGAGGCAGGACTGAATTAAAATTTCTGGGACCTGAGGTTATCAAGGTGTAAAGTAGGGTCCTAGGTTATAACCTCCTTAGACCTCCCCTTCGTTCAGCACTGAGTCGAAGCAAAATACCAATTAAAATTAATACTGAATATTCAATATTTAATATTAATATTCTATATTTTATTTTAATATTAAATAATTCAAACTCAAGTAGCTGTGAATGGATGCTGGTAGCATTAACCAAACAGTAATCATAGGTAACTACAGAACTACCTGTTTTCTAATAGATCATGCAATGTAATTGTCCAATCAATTACTAATAATCTAACAATAGTTGTGTATGTAATCTTAGGTGCGGAGAAAAGCGTCAAAGGAAGGGAATGATGACGACACAGAAGGCACAACTGATTGCCGATTATATGCGCGATCCGTTTGCTTTGTCGAGCAAATCGTTCTCGAAACTTTACCTATGACCGACTGGATCAAAGTTTCCGCGTTCCTGAATCGCACCCGATTCTTCAGCAACAAGATCGGAGAGTGCATAGCATTCCAAGAGTCGCTGAATTCCAAACTTGTTCGATTATTGTCAAATAATCCTTTCAATCATTTTTTGTTACTATTTTATGTACATATAATAAAGCTTATAATTTGAAACATCTTATATTAAGATAAAAACGAGTCAAGCATTAAATTGCTTAGCATTTCTCGTTCTTTTATCTTTTCGAGTAGGCGACTTGAAATTTAATTTGCATTGTATACGATTACATAATGAACATCATAGTTGCGTGCAGAAGATCTTGTAATATTTACATAACATACAGAGTGATTATCTGATTTAGGAGTCGCGTAAGTTACAACTGAAATATCTGATCATCTTCGATTAAAGTGGTCGCGTAATTCCAATGAACGTTTTCAATGAAATCGTTCAAGTATCGTGAAAAAAGGTAAAAATATAGAAAAGTGGTGGTAAGCCGAACGGCCAGTAGCGGACAATCGAGTTCCGTAGCCCGGATATGGAAAGGATGCGGAAGAGCCGAAGTAGAACGTGTCGACAGAAGCAACTGGCACGGGTTTCGATTACGTTGCAATTCCACGAGATCGTCGGTGTCTGGTGTGCGTTAGAAACGATCGAAACAACGACAGTTCGTAGACTCTACGATCAGCAGGAAGGAGTATCGTTTACATAGAGGAAAGAGGCGTGCACGAGCCGATTATAAATAACGTCAGCGTAAAAATTAGAATTACCAAGTGACGTAGACTTTATTGAAACAAGTGTTCTTGCCAAATCTGGCTCGTCGTGATAATAACTAGAATAAACTGACACGAAACCGAGTAACGACAATTTCCTATTAATGATATGTTAAAAAGATTCGTCCGTCGTAAATATTCCGTTCGCGGCAACACATTACTACTACCACTGCAACGAGCGGCATGAATAAACCTTATCTTTAACAAGTTATCGGATGAATGAATCCCTTTATAAATGATGAACGTTAAAAGGCATCGAAAAGGGACGATACTTATCTCAACGACACTGGCACCCACGTGTCCTGTCGGCGGTCGAAAATTCCTTCCTGAATCCGGCCGTCCTTCGAGCGACAACAATTGCACAGAAACGATCATGCAACGGTTGATCACGTTTCAACTCGGTTCCGCGAGGTAACTGGCAACATCTCTAGAATCACGTCGAATTATTTCGAATGTCGTGGAGAAGTCGTGCAAGCAACTGGAACCGGCAAGTGGGTCACTGTCATTCCCTGTAGATGATTTACGAGAAGGAAGTCGCGATCGGATACGGTGTCTCCATCTCTGGCACGATCGGCACGCTGACCGCGACAACTCGACGTTGCGAAGCGCTGGAAAGAACTGGCCAACCAGGAGGCCACGAAACGAGATTCCTGTTATTCCTTCCTCCTCTTGGGTCCGCCGTTGCCTTGCCTTGCCTTGCCTTGTCTTGCTTTGCTTTGCCTTGCCTTGACTTGCCCTGGCAACGTCATCGTACGCGATCATCGTCGTGGCTCGTCATCTGATTCTCTGCCGAGTCTGACGTCATTCGAGGAACTTGAACCTCCGGAGGTCCTGCAATTTCGCAATTCAAATCGGCGCTGGACAGCATTTTACAGGAGCTTGTAAACAGTGTCACTTCGATATTCACTGGTCACTGATGATATTGCAAGCGTAACGTTTCAGAGATTTATAATAATCTCGAGAAAAGAGAAGAAAGGCCCATGTACAGGAAACAATAACTGCTATTTGGCACAGTTTCGAACACGGTTTTCTGTCATTTCTCACTAGGTCATTGCATCCTTTTATCGACTTAGCAATGGTAATTCCTTTTCTCCAACGTACTCATGTGTACCTGCTTTTTCCCCGCTATTCTTTGTTTGCGAAGCATTCCTTCGCCCTCGACAAAGAATAAAAGACTCATGCGACCTTCTCAAGGTGAGCCCGAAAATTTCCACAACATCGTGTATATTTATGTATACGAATGTACAACCAGATTCATTGAACAATTAACGTATGTTTTAATGAAAAACACACTTGCCCAACCGGAAATCTATTAAAAGAATATTTATGCTAATACTAGTTTGCTAAAAACTGACTAACGCGTTAACTGCCATGGTAATCACTGGTGGCGACCGCTAGAAAGAATCAATGTTCAGAATAATAATTTTAAGTATCAAATCAAAAGAAATGAATCCCTAATACCTTTAATAATCCACATTACCATGTAGTATAAGTAAGGCTACATATACGACTACGATCAATGCGTTAACGAACCTTTGATTCGTTTCTAACCTAAATCAGGATAATCAAATTAAAGTCTACTATAATTAAGAGAACTTCGATAATATGGATCATAAGTTATTAAGCAAAGGTAGAATTTATCCGTCTCATTTAAGAGCGGTAGGTGTTATAAGTAAGGTACTGAATTTGGTTGAAGCAAAGTTGACAGTCAAAGTTTCTACGCCAATGGAGATCGAACGGAGGAAGAATAGCAACATGAGTGAAGATTTGCAAACCGATCCGAAAGTAGAGTCGTGTACGGGACTCGTTATCGGTTCGATTGTGTCCGGTTGTCCGAACAGTGGTATCGTGATGTGTCAACGTCACGGCCGGTGATGGTATTCCGGTCGGTGTTGGTAGCACTGCTAGGTCGGTTAACCTGGCCCAGAAACTAAGCCGGAACTGCTCGAGGAATCAATGACCTTGGCACGAGTAATGCCAGGACATGCGATCGTTCGCAAGGAAGAAAGTTCCATTCGCATCTGTTGCGCTATGAAGCGGAATCAAAAATTCCACGCTCGCAACTAGACCTCTCTACTCTTTCCTCGAAATAAGGATAGCAAGCATCGCGACTGAATTATGGGAACGAGCACATAGATTTAAAAGATATCAAGTACTTATAAATTAGGAAACGACAATTGTTTTATTTCAACTTTTAATTATAAATTTATCGTGTCAAATAATTTCATATTTAAGCTCAAGTTTTTTTTACTGAACGTCGTGAGCAACACGATTTTGACTTAATTTTATGAAGAATACAATTAATGTTTTTACTTATGCAATATTTTGTTCTATGTTCGAACATCGTTTATTGTTATTGAAAATGTGTAATTTCTATTACTTTAGTTATTAAAAACGATTTAAGTTTCTCGCAAAGGATACCGCATTTCACTACGACTCATGATAAGAATATCAACTGTGATAACATTTTAAATGTGGCCAAAAGAACGGATGCTGAGAACAAAAATATTTTTTCCTTTACTCTATGTACAGTTCCGAGTTGCCCCTGGGAAAATGCTCCCCCCCCCCCGTAGGATCCTCTGGAGTGCCGGGTTACCGATTTCCCGGTCCTCCCAGGAAAGTTTCCCGGGGTTTCCAGATTCTTGGCTCTGCCCAGTGAAATTAAAGCTAAAATTAACAAATTCTGTTATAGATTAAGTTCATAACTTATTATAATTTTAGGATGTAATGTGAGCCTGGTAATGATAAGGTTTATATACTAAATTTAAAACTGATTAATTTTATGTAATAATTTTAACTATATTTAAAATTGCACATTTTTTTCCCTAGGTGGTGCTGCTGCAATCACGTGGTTGAACACGACAATTCTGCGCACTCCATGTGACTGCATGAAAAGAACCGCCAAATAGTATTCGGAAAATCAATGAAATTAAAGTGAAATTGTTTCAAAAAACTTTATAATGACTAAAATTTGTTGCATATGTGATAAAACAGATTGTTCGTACAAGTGTCCCATATGCAAAGTACCATAGTAAGTACATTAAAGGTTATGTGTATAATTATCATAGTGCAGTTGATCTATTTATTTAATCATCTATTCTTTTTCGCATAAGTTTTATATTAAGGTTTTACCGATGTATTCAATACGAAAAATTAATAAATATTTTTTATGTTTATGTTAGTTGTTCTGTAATTTGCTATAAGGAGCATAAAGAAAGTAATTGCCAGCCAGAGGAATCTCAGCAAGGTGAAGTTAAAGAAGATAAACCAGAACGTATCAAGTATGAATTTCCTACAGAGGATACAGTTCCCATTGAAAAACTAGAACAATTGCGTTATAATGAGGATTTGAGAAATTGTTTAAAGAATCCTCATGTAAGAAATATCATGCGTGCAATTTTGACTGATAAAAATCCAACAAAGGTTATTGCTTTGGCTATGACTGAACCAATATTTTTGGAAATGGCAAATGAGTGCTTAAAAGTTGTAGAACCAGCAGTTGATGATCAACCATGTTGATACGCATAGATCTGTACAAAGTTGGACCAAAACTGGACCATCATTATATACTGTGATACTATTGAAATTGGTACATTACAAAGAAAGGTATAAAAATGACATACTCCGTACAATCTTATGTTACAATACTAATTTTAGGATGGAGAGATACCAAATCAGAATAAGTTTTCCATCAATCTTTTTATCAAATGTTTATTAAAAAATAATGATAATTTGACATTTTAACACATACATGTACAGACAAATGACACTTTTTAAAAAAATTTGTTTACAAAAAATTGCGAAGTGTTAAAAAAAGATATTAATAATGAAACGAAATGTAATTTTCGAGATCCGTCGGTATATCTGTCCCATCTAGTTCCTTTTGGAGGGAGTGATATCTCTTCCTAACGTGAAATGCTGCCATTTTTGGTTGTCTCTCCCTCGTGAATATGCCTTTTTTATTGCCGCCTACTCTAATGAATGCTATATACGAATCTAATTAAGTTTTATTGTCATTTGATTGAAATTTCTTATATCGAATTATAATTTCTTATATTCACTTACTTTGAGCTGTTCTGAAATCTGCAAAATTCCAAATAAATTCTCCAATGAAGAAACCTTTGTTTCTTAATTGATCGAATGCTTCAAAATGTCTAGAGAACACTTCTTTTTGATATTCTTCGCTCCATACATATTCGGGCAACTAAAAGATTGTAACATAATATAGTGAAACAAAATGAATGTAACATCGAGCGTAAACCTTGTAAACCTGAATTTTTAAAAACTATCAGATATAAAAGATTGATTCTTTTGAAATATTGTAATTATAAAAAAACATACTTCGTGTAATCCAGACATAGTATCAGCTCCATACTCGGACATAAGTACAGGCTTGTTATATTTTTTATTCCAAGCCTCCGCTTCTCCTATAACTCGGTTCGTTATTGTATCCAATCTACCTGGGTTATTGTACCAAGCATTGTAACGATTAAAACTAATCACATCAAGATATTCGCCGGCCTTATCCTCCTACAAATGAATCGTCCTCGCTATAGTTATATTCTATTAATCTAGTGTTTCATATTTTTTAAGGAACGTAAGAGCAACAGCTTCGTGGAGCTTCATGTATTGTGAAGATGTAAAATAATAAAATAAAAGTAACCTGAACTGATCGTGCCATAGCAATAGTAACTGGCCTGGTAGGATCGAGTGCTTTCGTGTGATGAGCCACCTGTTTAAAATATTCTCCAGCTTCTGGTAGCTGCGTCCTAGGCTCGTTTGCGATCGACCACATGATCACCGAAGGACGGTTCTTGTCTCTCCTTATAAGCTCGGATAATGAGTCCTTATGACGCGAAAGGAGGATCGGCGTAAAGTTCTCGGTGTCCACGGACGGGCACTCGTCGATAATCAAAAAACCTAATCTTTAAAGAAATAAAGTAAAATGTTATTAGTCCTTAAATCCACTTTTTTATCAAACGATATTCCTTTTTATATCTAACAGTAATTTGTAAACTTTTGTAATATAAAAAATGTTAAAGTTAGAATTACCGGTCAGCCACGTCGAGTACTTCGTCGCTGTAAGGATAATGGCTAGTCCTGTAGGCATTTGCACCGACCCATTGTAATAATTCATGATCCCTGGCTACGGTAACCAAGTCCAGACCACGTCCTCTTATGATCGAATCCTCGTGCCTACCGAATCCTCTCATGTACAGGGGCTTATCGTTCAACAATAAACTGGTGTTTGTCCAGGTCAATGTCCTGATACCGACCGGCATCCTGTAGACATCTACTCCGCTGTCGTTCAGCATGGACAGTGTGACCTAAGATTGAAATTATCTTACTTAAGCTAAACTACCGAGGGTATTTTTACAAATAGGTAATTAAACAAAGTAACGTTCTACCTCCAAAGTGTACATGTATCCAGGGTCGGTGGACATACCCCTGGGCCACCATAGCTTCGCGGATGGTACTTTCAGCGTACCGGAAAATCCGTAAACCGGCTCCTTCACGGCTACGATCTCCTCGGCATCGAGAAGGCTTACTCTACAGATAGGAATTTCATGCTCGTGTAAGCCGGCCGGTTGAATGATGTATTTTACGATACCAACATCACCGATCAGTCCCGTTCTCACTGAAATGTCCTCGACGTAGACCCGTGGTTTCGTGTGTAGTAAAACAGGTCTGCACAATTCAATCTCGCGTTAGTTCAATGGTATCAAACGTATCTCGTAGGAAAGTGGTTGAATGTTGCTTTTATTTCAGGATAAATAAATTGTTCTGCACTGGTAGTTTAACTTTATTTGTTTATCAGCGCCGATCTCATAGTTGTTGCGAAGCTTTTCAACGTTCAACGACATGAATTTTCCGAAAGTTGCACAGATGGGTCAACGAGTCTATTATGCGATGTACGTTCTGTCTAGTTAATATGTTAATTGCCGTTGGAAGTCGCTGGTGATTTGCTTCGCAAATTTCATTTAATTAAATACTCGAAGGAATTCAGAACGCGCTAATGATGAAGCTTGATCGAGAGGATTCAGCATGATCATTTTTAAACTCACCTATGTATGCCAGCGTAGTTGAAGAAATCAAAAGTGTAAGACTGCAAGTGCACCGTCCCATTATCAACAGCAGTTTCAACAATTTTCCCCTGTGGTACGCTCGTCTGAAGCAAGGTGTTATCCACCGCGACGGTTATGCGATTTTTCCCCCCATAAATCAAGTAGGAGGATATATCAGCTTCGAATGGAAGGTGGCCTATTTCGTGACTGGTTACCAATCCACCGTTTATCCACTGAAATCCAAGAAGAACTTTAATTTCGTAAGTTTTATACTTAGAGTTAGTCCTTTACTTACTACGAAGATATTTTTTCTGTTGATAGCGAGAAGTTAGTGTAACTTACCACTTGAGCGAGGTAATTAACGGAGCCGAATCTAACGAAGACCCTTTGTTCGCGCCAAGAAGAAGGCGTGAAGAACGTTCGCTGATACCAAACAGCCCCAAGGTGATCTCTCAATTCCCTCGAGGTTGTGATATCGTTGTACGACGAAGGAACAGGCATTTGCATCACTTTTCCTACCTACACGAAGCGGTACATCTACATAAATGAATCCTTGTTGATAATCTGTAATTTGCGAGATTCACATTTACGCAACACAAATTCCCATATGTTCGTGTAAAAACGTGTGAGTATTACTTCCATTTGCTTTTTAATAGTTTGATAATTATATGAACGCATAACGACACGCGGAAGTAAACCTAGTGGCGTAACCATGGGGTCAGTTGAGCATTCCGACCCCCCAAGCTGCGCAACTGGGTGAATCCATAAGACTTGGCCAAGTATTTTGACAATTATTTAACAAATTTAAAGTTTAAATTCTTTGAAGCTTTGTTACGATACCTTTGACAAGTCATCGGAGAACCACGATTCTTTGTAACCCTTTAACGAATCTTCCGAGGGTGAAATTACAAAGTCCCACATGCCATCCAGGGATTTTACCTATAAAGATTCATTTACTACAAAACGGTTATATTGAAATATTTGTATTCAAAGAAAGAAGAAATGTGTTAGGACTCGTGATCGTTAGGGTGAAGAAGGATTAACAGTAAAAAATCGATTACCTCTCGGGATTCACTTTCCCGGGGATAAAGCATGCCGGGAAGCGGCGATGGTGGAGGAAGATCTTCTTCGTGTGGTAGAGGCGAGTATTCGATCGGAGTTTCGGGGTAGGTGATCTCGGGGCCCGATTCTCCGGCCATCGCCGCGCCGATTAAAAGAAAACTTAAGCACCACATTTCTCTGTGCATTTCCTGTGATAAGAAATGAATCGCGATACAACAACAAGTAATATTTATTTATTTTATTATAAACAGAAAAATTGAATTAGGCAGGGACTAGGATGGTTAGGTTAGGCTAACCTAACCCTTAAAAATGTGAATTGGTCCTCCTGAAAATGTGAACTGACCCCCTCGCTATTCGATGATTCTAAAATCCTACAGTATAAAATTTTTAAATTTCAAAAATTTATACTGGGGTTCTGAAATTCTAGAATTTCAAAATTCCAAGACTTGTCACTATTAATAAAGCTTAGAGATTTATCCCAGAAAAAAATCCTAATTACACCAGTACAAGATGCAAGAGACTTAGTATTGACTCTCAATAATTCCAGACGTGACATTAGATCATCTTACATCAATAAGATTGCTCTATCATTACTCGGATGATCAACATTCTTTGGAACATCGCAGTCAAGTGCTACGTAATCATTTACACAAACTGATAATGCGATATCTAATGTACGCATTTCAGGATTTGTAAACAACTAGAAAAATAATGTACAATTTTGCAATTATAGAATGTTAACATTAACAGAATGAATGTATTTAGCAATGATGCAAACATAGGTACACCTCGTGAGCGTCCCATAGGGTGTCGTTCACAGCAATATCGGCTTCCTGGCACGGTGCCCTCCTACGAGAGCAGACTTCCCTTCCCAAAGCATCAAATCGTTTCCTCGTACACAGTGTCGTCGTTGTCCCTAATTCTTCGAATAGATACTGCGAGAATGTAACAATTACTATAGCGATGGGAACGATGTCCTCGCGAATAGTGTCGATCTGTCCCATGGAAAACGCGTGTCCCACGTGGAAATTCTTCGAAGCGTGTTGGCACGCGTTTCTGTGGATTCTTTGCAACCATTTCGAACGATTCGAAGTTTCCTTCGTTAGATTTACTTATTATATTTCTTCAATGACATTTCGAAGGGGTTTGCTTTTGAATTTTCCTTTATCGACGTATTGACATGACATAACTCAGATTTTTGGGGGGAGGGCCCTGATTCCTTCGGAATTTAATCATTCCAAAATTATTTTGAAATTTTTCTAATTTAAAAATTCCGAAATTATTTGGAAATTTTTGAATATTAACAATTTTAGAATGGTGAGAGGGCCAGTCCATATTTGAGGTAAGGGGGCGGGTCCAGTCTCGCCCCTTTACCTAATTATACTAATGTGGGTCGGTAAATTTTTTATTTGATTGTTCATCATTTTTAATTTTTCTAAGTAACTTGAAATTAGATTAATAAATTTTGAAAATTGTTTATTTATCTGTTGCGTTGTGAATAAACTGATTCACTAATTAATCTCATCTGTATGCTTCCCTTTATTATCTGATGAAAGCAAATTTTGATATATTAGTTATTTGAATGTTTACAATATAACATTTGAACACGGAGATTAAATTTGAGTTCTTACATTTATCATTATTCGTTTAATTTTAAATTACCGCTGACACAAGTGATAATATTATTGTTTTCTGAACTGATGGATTATTTTTGTAGGTTTCGTAACATTGACTTTTGTTAAAAATAAAAAAGATGTATGCCAAGGATTTGAATCAGCAAAGTATTATTAAAGAAATATTTACCAAACTGAAACGCCTTAATGAAATTTGCCAATAGAAAATGAAGAGAATACGCTTGAACCAGGAACGAGAATCGGTGTCCTGTTAATTTTACACAAGGTTCACTGCGCGCCAAATCAGAAGAAAGACTGACACGTGTGTCAGAAGCATGATCTCTGTTCATCACTAAAATCCTTCTACGTGTGCTAAAAAAATGTGCAAAACAGTCGAGACGCTGTCTGGAGGTCGATGGAATTGTTTGTGACGAAGGAAAAAATATCTTCGAAATTCTTCGAACCGATGATGAGATAAGTCTGCTTCCTCTTTCGATGAAGGAAAAAGAAAGAAAAATTTCCCACTCACCTCTGAAGAGCCTTTAGATTCTTCAATTTAGTGAACAAAGTTGTCGCATTACAGTCGGGTGGAAAATGGTTGGATCGAACCGCGACACCGACGGAGTTCAAGGCTCGAGAAGAGGAAGTATTAGAGCGGTTTTCAACGTTTCCGGTCGCGGTCAACGCAACATCGTTGGAACTTGGCACGTTCTCTCCTGTCGAGATCTTACACGCCACTAGACTAGAGAATCGGTTCTACCTATCTCATCGGACCGCACTGTGCCTCGCCGGCCGAGTGGCCTGCTCTTATATACGGGGTGTCCCGGTTCGATCGGTATCACCGGCCAACCGAGCAGAGATCTAATCGTCACAGCGTGTGTTTTGTGATTCAACGCTCCAAACGTCGCTGTGGCCCCTTTCGACTTCTAACCCAACGTATACAGTGTGTTCCGCGTAACTGGAAACACTCCAATATTTCCTAAACTATTAAAGATACAGGAAATTGCTTTGGTGGTAATTGCATGATAAGATAGAGCAACATCTTGACGTAAACAAATTTTTTTTTTTGCATCATTATTTTCAAAAATATAATGGCAAAATTTGGTTTTTTAAATGGAACTATATATTTTTCTTTCGATCATTTGATAGTGCTTTTGAATTCGAATTCATTAAGCTTGCATGTATACACTTGATTTTCATTTGTTTACGAGATATTGCGCTAACAAATTTGGAGATTTTTCACGGGAGAAATTCCCTTCAGTGGGAAATATCAGCAGGGGTCCTGTTCGCGCGTCCCGCTTGAAATGGATACCACGGGCGGCCACCGGGGTGGCAGGCCCATACTTTAGACAATATTTTTTCGTCATAGATGCTACGTTTACAACATCAGAAAAAATACTTCACATTTAAAGGTCATTGAATTCATGGATTTTGTACAAGGAAAAGTAAATCCATTTATCTTTTTTTACTTTTCCTTGTACAAAATCCATGAATTCAATGACCTTTAAATGTGAAGTATTTTTACTGTTCCTTCTCTCGAACTTGCAGTATTTACTGGCATCTGTTACGAAGCATCTAATTTCAAATAGCTTTTTCCTTTTCATTTCAGATATTAAAACGTCAGTTCTGTATGTACGCTAGTAAACGAGCCGACACACCGCCACTTTGCCCTTGTTATTTACTTATCAGTTTGACATACTTTGTCATGCTTCTAATCGGTTAAAAACTGAATGAATTAATATGTCATAAATATTGATTTATGCAAACCTATAGTTTCAAAGTACGTGCTTCGAAAAGATTGAAAAAAAGAAATAATTGTGATGATATTGTGGTGTTTGAAAATATGGCACGTTTAAACGGGCGTAAGGGGTTATCAGTGGCGTTGTTCTCCGCGCTGCTCGTCTTTTCTTCAGTGCCGACTCGACGCGGAAGAATTCGATCGTTCTGCGCCTGGATAATGTCCAGGTGAAACTCATTTCGTGCCGTATCAGAAAAACAATGGGAACGAATGCTCGATCGGTGATTCGATCCGACTTTTCTTTTACAATGTGGTCAACTAACAATAAGTGACGCTACTTATCTAGTTTTTTTCAGAATTAGATGCAAGTACTTACTATAGTAACCGAAGCGAACAATCTTTCATTGCAATCTTGAGATAATTCGAGAACACGTTTTAGGTGGTTCGTGAGCGCAGAACGTCGCGTTTCAGTTACCTTGATTAACTTTAATTATTTGTGTGGCAACGATTTGCAGAGGTGTTTCGACGAAATGAAAGTCGAGGTACGCTTCGCCGCTGATTATTTGACTTTATCTAAATTTTAAATTAGTATTCCGTGCAAACTGAGTTTGGTTCGTTGACACTTGTGGACACTTGGTGGTTCCGGACTAGCCACTCGATGCTTGCTTTTATAAGCTTCGTTCAAGATTGTGTTATCGTGATAACAGTATTTGCAAGATTCCTTATGGGCATATACTTAAACGCTTTGTCTGGTCGCGGTAAAACATTCTTTAAACACTTTTATCTATTGCAACAGTATATTCATTATTTTATTTTACATGTAACAAACAATTGCAATTGATATATTCTTGTGTAATTCTGTGTTATCGACATATAATAATATCAATTTCTATAAAATTGTTATGTGTAATTAAAAGCGTAATTATTGTTTCATTATCGTTATCAGAAAAGAGAAGGTAGAATATTTGAGAAAATCTATTGTTAGAACACTAGATTTCTAACACTAAATTTCAACTTAAACTATGGTTTGTTTATATTAATGCAACAAAATAGGCGCATATATATTTTCTTATTAGATAAATACACGCATACTTTGCTGTCAGAATTGAATTGTTTAATCAGTAGTATTTCGCGCGTTAGTTAGATGTTTGATCAACGCCATCTATTGAGAAGTGTTCGTGGCTGCTCTCTCGGTACCAGGCTAGAACTTCGAGAAGGTGGCACACCAGGTTCGCATAACGCGTCGGGGTGGTAGATAAGGATAACCACGTGTATGTAAGTAAATACTTATATACATACAACAACGCCGACATATTTACCCAGTTCTAAAGTGGTGTCACAAATACTTTATTTTATGCGAATATTCTTAATTTTATGCCTGTTTCTTATAATAAGTGAATACAGAATTTCTAAACACAGTTCTTGCAGGTATTTTATTAATAATTTTTAAAGTTAACACAATTGAAATTGACCTGTGGCTGAAACTTTTGATACTTTCCTAGTTTTTCACAACCAATTTCCACGTTTTAATAATTAAAACAGACAATTAAAGCTTTCTTCTAATACTTTTGTTACAATTCTGCTTCGGAATAATCACTTACTTAGAAGTTAATCGCTACTTTTGAAATTTATTAATAATTGATTATAGTTGAAATGTATGTCAAAATCATATGCGAAAATTTCTACATGTACAAAAGTGTATAAAACATCATTTCAGCGTCAATTATAATTTATTTATCGCGATGCTATCTTGGAGTGAGGGTAGGTATACCTGTCCTCGTCTTACAAGCTACTCTTCTTGTGCCACTTCCTCGTATTCTGCTAGCCTGGTACGGGAAGAGCAGTCTCCCACACTTCTCAATAGATGGCGTTGCTTAAGTGTTTCACCGACCCTTCGAAATATAACCAACTTATTATAAGAAATTCAATTCGCATGTGCAGTGAAGTGTTTTAAACAATTAGGTGAGTACATATTTGTATACTGTTTATTCTATATTCATAAGAGTATCTGTTAATCTAAAGAACAAAAAGAAATCTTGTTTCGTACATAAGCGACTAATGGTATCCGTGAAATTAATTGATGCGATATCAAGAGATTTATAAATGAATTCTTTTGATATAACCAGTAAAGGTGGCGCTAAGAGGTTATATTTTTCAAAATTACTTTCTAATTCGTTGCAATGTAGGGAAGAAGCTGACGAAGAACAAGCAGAGATAGAAAATAGATAATAATAGAGTTATCGGTAATTTTAATCGTAGGATCTCAGTGAAAGGAACCTTAATAGATTATCAACGATTTTCCGAGGTACACAGAGACGAAACGCGACCTCGTTTGGATTATTTCGAGTTAGACAGTAATTGGACAGCAATCCCACTTAATTTACGAGGACAGAGGGATTCAGTTAATTGGCAAAAAGGCGATTGACCCGCCGCAGACAGAAGCACAGAGGTCACCATCCTTCGAAACAATCAGCTTCCGGCGTACTGTGTCTGCCCGTGAATCATTTTGATACTTCTGTATCAGTGTTTTTATTTGTCCCTTTATTCAGATATGTAGCTCGCTAGTTTTTATGCAGGTTGTGACGAACGATCACAGTTTTTTTCAACATCCTACAATTTCAATCAGAATTTACAACTTGTTCGATTATCTAGCTATACTCTTCATATTTTTCGTCTTTAAACTCGTTGTCAATCGTTTAAAATAGAAAACCAGGTTAAACCAAAGCAATCATTTTATAAGCATTTATTTTTTAATTTATTCAAAGTTAAAATAAAACTGCATCCTTTTAGTTACAAGGTCCTCAATTGTTCCGCGTGTCAGTTCCAATGGTAATATTTAGCAGCGCGTTCGTTCGATGAAGGGCAGTGTTGTAATTATTGTCGCGCTGTGGCACGATGATCCAGGAACGTGGTTCCGGCGTCGTATTTCCGGCAGAACACCCACCCATCTTAGGCAGGATGAATTCATCGCGTATCTCTTGTCCTAACGCAGTTTTATCTCGCGGGAAACGGCTGGTCGTTGGCCCACGTTACTCGTCTCAGATATTGATATTGATTCAACTGTCCCTGCTTGTTCTGCTGTCCGACCGTTCTATGGAACGTTCATTTATTTGCTTTTCCATTTTTCATCCTCGCTAAAATGATTTTCTGTTTTCTTTCATCCGCCACGGTCAAACGTATCTTTGTTATTCTTTTATATCGGTGTAAAATAAAACGAAATAACATGTATTTATGTATGTACGTACAAGGTGTCCCATACGACTGCGCCCAGTTATAGTTCTAAAATGGGTCGAAAATTTATTAGTTAACCCACTATTGCATTTCGTTCCCAATTGGAAATTTAAATTTCAAATGTTCTATAGCAGGGGTGGGCAAATAGCGGCCCGCGGGCCACAAGGTTATTATGGAGATTTTTTTTTTTTATTTGATTGATTTTGTACTTGCATATGTATAAAGTTCCCGTGCAGGAACAGTCATAAAATGCAATAAATAACATTTTCTAATAAAATTTTATTATTTATTTTATGACCTCATTCATTTTTAAGTAGACTAACAGCCATATATATTTTTTTTAATTCGTCATAAAAATTCGTGCAATAGAGGGTTAAGGAGATATTCTAGGGAGAGACAGGGATATCTGAAACTTCTTTTTCTTTTTTTTTGGTGATCTAATGGACATGTGTATATATGTATATTATTTCTAATGACGTGTAGGTTTTCATTGCCATTTTTGTGAATGTCGCGACATTAAGTCTGATATTCGAATACTTGTTCGCCGACGCACGAAGACGTATCCCGGTTGTTTGTAAGACGATCGAATCACTATAAATCACTGTAAATAGATACGATGCTCAAAAAATCCTTGCCAGATGCAGATTTTTAAACATGTTTTTAAGGGTTACTAACAGTAAACCTTTACTCTTTATGTATATGCTATTTCTGAAATAGGCAAACCTTATTGACTAAGGTGAAAAGTGAAAACAATTAAAATTTTTTAACTTCATATCTCTGTTAACAAGTATTGGTTTATTTAGAAATTCATAAATTCATTGCTATTGTATGCGACAACAGTTGTAGATGGTTTCTACGTGTTCCAATTTTGAATATTCCTTTGTACAAAAATATTTCTTCTCTAGGTATTTTGTCGAGAATGCAGCATCAGGAACAACGGTGTATTCGTACAATAGCACATGCATTTAGAATACGTGGAGGTAAGAAAGGAGGAAGTAAGTAGGTTTGCTCGCATCCTGCTCCTCGAATTCCTGTGTTTTATCCGCTTCAAAATTCTTTCGGAGTTGCGCTTACGTCATCGAACGTCTACATACATATATGTATGTATAAGGATATAATCCCGTTGGGAATGTGAAGAACCTATAAAAATGAAATATAAAATTCCATGTCACCTTTAAATAACTGAATGTCCATACCTATATATTAGATTTTAAAAATAGACACATTTTTCTGTTACAAATGAATAATGAGATAATGATAAATAATGGAAACTTGGATAATTAAAAGTAATATTTTATTTCTATGGACAGCATAGGATGCGTACAGTGCATTATCAGTATTTAATATATTAATATTAATGAATTAAAAGTCTTGAAAAATAAATAATTATAACGTTATCGTTTTACCGTTAAACGTGCGACAGTTTTAGGAGGTTATAAGTTTCTCCACGCGCATGCGCACACTGCCTCATAGGCGCAAGTTCTGAAGTTCGCGCGAAAGTTTAGAGTTTGAAAAGATACTTAAACATTAGTAAATATTAAGTTGTTTCTTTCGCATAGATGACTGATATTTGAATAATCGAAACGATGCGATGTTTTTATTCAAGTTTAAACGTGATTGTAGTGAAAAGAATAATAAGACAGCTTACGATACACCGGAGTATGGTTTCCCGCTAAAAGGAGAGGGCGAACGCGAAAGCAAACGCGAAGGCGAAGGGTGGGGGTATATGGTGGGTCCTCAAAGGAAAGCAGCGTCAGTCGCGCGGCATGCGGCGCACCGTACGCGTGGGTTTATTTTGTGTCGTCTTTAACACGGTGCACAAGAACGCTGTCTTCCGTTTCCTTCGCAACTGTCGCACAGCTGATCGACACCGGTGATCGAGATCTGTGCAAATTCGGTAAGAACCGTATATTATTCCCTAACTGTTTCAAAGTATTATATTTAACCGTTGGAAGCGTGATTCGATTGTGCGAGACGAGGCATGCCCTTTTACATCTTTGTACGCGTTTCGGTGACGACGATTCGTGTCATTCCGGATCCTGTGTCTTTAAGTTTCGAAAACGGATTACCGTGAATGTTTTCTCTCTCGTTCGATCATGCGTGGTTGTGAGAAAGTACTATAGTGTGTTCACGTGCACCCACTGAAACCGTACAAGAGACCTCGAAGCGGCTGAGAAATTGTTACTCGGATAAATTAACTTCTTTGAGTTGCGAAAGGTTTCTTGTTTTAATGGGATAGAAGGTGTTCGTCGTCCGTGTGCTTCTTAACGTTTCAACACGGTACAATCATTCGTCTTTGCTCGCTCTTTGTATTCTCTTTGTGACGCACGTGCTTCCATTTCATCGCGTCGGAGTCCAGTTTGATCGGGAGTAAAAAAATTACTGGACTTGCCGCCATTGACGGTCACTCGTTCCTTGTTTGAAATTTTGAAAAATTTCAACATCTCTGTGCTTAGGCTATTAGATATTAACCAGATTAACGCTTCAAAGTTGAATTTTGCATTCTATAAGCAAATTATAGATAAGTTTGTTATTATTCAACATTATTGGTATGTCGAGCAGCCATTTCCGTTTGCCTCGCGCTATATCCTGTTGGTGTACAAAATTGGTCTTAATTATCTTGAATCGTGTCATCTAATAATAAGAAACAAAATTATTCACAAACCTACACTTTAACCTATTCGAGACTTTTTGAAGTAACAAATGGATAGGTTAGTTTGAACGTTCACACGCCCTCGACAAAATTTTTGGTATCGATCGGTAACATTGATTTCTCGCGGAGACGCGTACAATGCGGGGTCGATAATCGCAAATGGAACACGACGCACACGGCGCGTCTTCGATCTCGACCGCGTTTGAAGGCAACACTCTTTACTAACAAACACGATGCATTAAAAATAAATGTTTATACGTTGCTTCTGAGAACTCTCAGAATATTGCGCTATGACAAAAAAGGGTTGTCTTGCCGTGGTTTAATTTTAGCCTTCTAGACTTAAAGAAAAATTGATCGCCGTATCTGCGGATGAGTCTGCTCGACGAATTCCATCCTCGTTCTTGGTAATGAATTCGAGTCGTACAAAAACCTCTCTTACTGTTGATAATTAATCAACTGGTTTATATTTAAAGAAAATAATACTCGAGTAAAATTTATCTGCGGTTTAAGGTCACCGCGCAGATACGATTGTTGTTTTACTCGATTAGTAGGTGTTTACGCAAGTTTGCAATTAATCATTACGTATCGGTGTTAGAATGAATCGGGAACACGAGTATGGTTCATTCATCGCGATGCTCGGCGACTTTTTTTCGACTCGTAATTTCCTGCCGGTTGTAGAGCATATATCGTTACCTCCCATCGAGTTCCGAGCAGAAACGCGTTCACGAAACAAAGAATCTTTTCATACGGGACGACAATTTCTCGCGGAACGATTACTCGAGGCCTCGTTTTATTAGCGCCGTTATAAACATTCCAGCGACCGGACATTTCGGTTATCGACGGAGAAATAAGGTTGGCGTCGATAAAGACGATTAATTGCATAGGCAAGTATGAGAATATGTAGAATTGGGTTGTAAAGCCGGGATAAGAATAGGCGTACATAACCTAAAAATTGGAATACATCCATCGGCTATTTGCGGGTCTCTGGCCGTGTCTCGGCTTTATCTATCGTGCAGGTCGTATTTACAAGTATGCCGTGTCAACGACCCACCATTTTATGACTAACGAATGAGAGTCGTTCGTACACCGCGTTTCCTCTATTCCAGGGAGTCGTTGCGAAAAAGTAACCATCGAAAGGTGTCCAGTCATTCGACGAGGAATCAGAAGGAAACCGGGAGGAAGAAAAGTTGGAGGATTAATTCGAGCAGAAGAGGGGAAGAAATAAAAGAGAATAAAGCGACGACTAGTGGAACGTGTTCCTTGAACGCGCCGGAAGTCCAAACGTGCCCGAGATTCTTCGACTGCCCTTGAATCCTTCGACTGTCCTAGGATTACAGAGACATGATACATCGAGGAACCGTACGATCGGCAGGTTGCAGCGAACCGAAAATGTGGCTTACTTTCACCGCGAACTTTCAACTGTCCTACCGATCGCCGATTTGAACAGTAAGCGGCCATTGATCAATCTTTTTATCTCGATCGCCATGAAATGTTGATAGTAGAAACGAGCGGAAATTGGTGAACGGTTGCAGGGATACAGGCGATTAATGTAAACGTGTAATAATTTCCAACTTCCTGCTTCGCTTTTTTTCTGATACGTGACTAACGTTTGAACCGCAACGACGTAAACTTATTAGACGGCTCCGAGTAACGTGTTGAGTATGCAACAAATGTTTCAAACTTTATTAAATCAATGAAAAAAAAAGATTCGCGATTAAAAGTTGTTTGAAACTTCTATTATATAATTTTTCAAGTTAGACTACTTGGAAATTTAAAGGAACTCGAAATGTTTCCTTTTTGTAAGATAAAGATTGGTTTACTTCCTTCTACCTAATAGTAAGTTCTGAGAAAAACGATTACTAATGCGGATGGAAAACTTCCCATGAGTCGTGATATTAAATAATGAAACGAGCACATGTATAAGCAAAAATAGAAATTTTTGACATTGAGTTGCAACTTTTTGAATGATTCACGCTTATGATATTTCAAATTCCATTCAGGATCTCTTACTTAGAGATAGTTTAAGCTTAGAGTAGGAATTATTTTTATTAAGAGAGGGATGGAGGACACTGATGCTACCTTTGGAAATGTTTCAAAGTTTTTGAAACATCATTTCTGCGAGTTATATTTTAATATTTCAAGGTATCATTCTAAAAACGAAATTTCAATCACACTGGTTTCCCCCCCTTAATACACGGAGTAAGTCGAATATGGTAGGTCGCTGATTTAAGTCTCGTGGACGGTACGTAAGTTGCATCGGCTGCAGGTGTAAGACCCATCCGGTGCGTGATAGGTATTAATCTATCGAACGGGGAAAAATTGATTGGGTTTGATCGTTTCAGGTCGGCGGATGGACGTGGTAGCAGCCGGGAAGTCCGAACAGGGAGGAAAGCAAGAACCGGGAATCCGTCGACGTCGGGGTCGAGGGAACGGCAAGTTGACAGAAATCGGGAGCAGGTTTGCGCGCAGGAAACGGGAACGGAAGAAGAGCGGAGACGCGTCGCGACGCCAAAGGGCAGAGGGAGGGGGTTTGCTAACTCACGAACTCGACTAACCACGAGGAAAAAAGTGTGCACCGTGTGGCATTGAATAAACCGCGGATCTCGTAGAAAGGTTCCCTTCGGACGCGTCCTCTTTGTGTTCGCCGATTCTATCACTGCCATCGGTACTGTGATATTCCTTCGTTTTCTTCTTCGATTAATCATCATCGTGTTCGCTCGCGAAAGGGAGACCCGGATGTCTCGCGAAGCCAAAGCATGCTTCCAGCCTCTGTAATCGCGTGTGGTGCGCTGTAACGAGGTGGTTCGGTTCTTCGTTAGATTTCGTGTACTGGCACAATCGTGGTGCTGCGTCGTGTGATAAAAACAGTGAGAATATCGGTGTTAGTTTGGCTGGTAGGAAGAAGCTCGTGCTCGCAAGATGATACTGCTTCGGACCACGTTGATGGTGCTATGCTCTGTGTTGGCCACGGGGGCACCGAGGTTCTCCGTCATATACGCGGACGACAAAGTGGTGAGTTTCAGAATTTTCAATTATAACGTATCAAATCATATGAAAAATATGTAAATTACATACACATATATACAAATTATTTAACCCATTCGAGACCGATTGCACACCGTGTGTGCAATGGATTTCCGAGGCTATAAGACAGCCTGCACACCGTCTGTGCAATAACAGTAATGTGCAATTATCAGTTATTCTGAGTAAACTAGTCGTCGAAATAAGATTTTTCTGGAACTAATGAAATCTGTAAAGTACAGGAAAAGAAAATTTGGCATTGGTTTTACTGTGTACCAAAAAATCTAAAAATTATCTGACGACGCGTAATAATAGTTCAGTCTTACAGAAAAATTCTCAAGCTCCTGAGGACCGTGTTCGAAGAAAATCGTCGTCTCGAATGGGTTTAAATTTTTAAAACATGCAAAATAGATGAATTCAAATAATATTTATATTTGGTCGCCTGAAGGGAGAAAATAATTTATACAAAAGTATACATAATCGCATAAAGATTTTCAGTCTATTTATTAGGAACGCCTTGAAAGCTTTTGTTTATTCTTTTTTTATTATTTTAATAAAAATTATTCTGCATATATGATATACCGAGTGGGTCGATGAATTCGTTTAATTCATTTAAACAAAAGCCTTGAATGCTTTTGTTATGTTTATTGCCATAGTTGTCATTCAGAGATAGTAATATACCGAGTGAGTCATTTAATTAATATAATTAATTTAATTCACTTAATTAGCTCGATATTTTTTCGCGAGAACCTTATCCTCGGATTAGCTGGGAGAAATATGGACATCGAGAGGGTAATACTTCATCGTGCCTTGGTAATTCACCAACTATTCCGGATTAAGCGTACTAAAGGAGAGGTGACGGGTAGAGAAAGAGAGACAGTAGCGAGCCAACGCGCTATAATTTAAAGCCGGGTCACCGAACACGCTAATTGTTTTACGAATAATAGAGCGGCCCTCGCGATTTTCCTCGAATCTCTCGGAAATTTCATCCGCGATCCTTTTTGCTTCGGTCGATGAATTATTAAGGAACGACCCGACGTTTTAATTGAAATTACGGTTATCTTATCGCGTGTAGTTTATTGATTCCAGACGGTTTTATTAACAAACAGAAGCATTTAGATTAAACGCGACACAGAAATCGAATGTGGAGAGTTATCAATAGTCTACTGTATATCTAATTAGCAATGCTGATTATTGGTGAACCCACCTCCAGTATTCAACGTATTAATTAAGAACTAAGACACTGAAAACATTAGATCCTATGGAAAACTGATTTACACTAATATGAAATAATGCAAGAATAAGAAGTCTTCGTGATTCTTGTAAAATTTCCGAACAAAGCTTCGTGATTAATATTTCTCATTCATCGATGTGGCGACTTTTCCTTTTTTAGTCATCTTCCGCTTTCCTTTGTACATCGGTACGTACGTGACTGTGATTTCTTTCAATAACAGATCGATAACAGAATTTCTCGTAGTTCTATCACTTGAACGTGTCTTATTAGCTAGTTACTCTGTTAGGAGTATATCATGACTCATATATGTATAACTGTAATTCGAAGCTCTGAATTGGTCATTTATTTAAGAATCCTTTACGGGTTATTCCAAGCCACTAGTGTTTAGAATATCATCTTTTTTCCTGGATTTCACATTAAACTCTAGGAGATTCATAGTAAACTTTTCTGTATTTCTTGTTTCACTGTAAAGCGAATGAGTCAAGTTAATTTAAGCACACGAAACGAACGAGTGTATTCGTGACACGCTGTAGACAGATAAAATCTCTAATTTTCTAATGCACAGGGGTCAGAGGAAATAAATTAATTTTTCTTCTTGACACGGGTTATTAGGGTAACGTTTGACAAAATTTTACATCATTTTTCTTAATCCTTAATTGGTGATATGGAGTCTGACATACCTCAATTATTCTCTTTATCCAACTAATTATTTAAAAAATGCAGATGCATAAGTAATAAATAAATTTCATAAATTAAAAATATCTTATACAAAAAAGTTAAACAGACATTTGATTAAAAGTTTCATCGTTCCTCGAAAAGCACCCCTCACCAGTTAACTCTTTGAAGCATAAAATTTTGGAAAACAAAACCGCAGAAATTGTATTCTCATAAAATTGAACAAAGTAGCTGAAGTAATTTTAATTTTTCGAGGTAGTACAAAATACTGGAAAGAGTTAAGAGTTAAAGTAACATCATCAATTTTCTTCAGAAACGTCAGTTCCATTCACGAAGAGCAATCTAGTCGATTAGTTTAACGTTCTTGGAATTTCTTCGGATTTTCGTGTTCGTTTATTTCGTTCAGCCCTTGTAGCTCTAAGCTGAAGCATTATGCGAGCAAGTTTAAACACGATTACCCTAAGTACGAATTAATGCCCGAGCCATGTACCAGCCTCCATATTTCTCACTTACGCGTGATCCTCGCCACCGGTTGCGTTTGTGTACGTGGCATTATTTCACGCGTGTGTCACAAACAGAGCTATTCCGCGGATGTGTGCCGAGATGACTAACAATAAGAAGCAGGGTCGATTCCTGTGTACGAAAGCCTCGTATATCGACTCTGTGCTTTCGTACTTGGCGCCTGCGCCCTCTCATTCCATCCAAACGATTCCTTTCTTTTCCCTCGAGAAAGTTATCCTTATCAAGGATCTTACAAACAACTAACCCTCCGACGAAACCTTTCTGTCAACTTCTTTCCTTCGGAGTCGTGCCGCGTCGCGTCGTTAAGGGGTAGACCGAGTTCATCGAATTCTTCTCGAACACGTTCGCTTCGATATCGAAGAAAATCGATTTTGATTTTTCGTATTTTCTATTAAGAATATTTTCATTAGACTTCAACGCTAGAATTCGGGGCAAAAAGATTTTTTTCTCTACATTATTAGTGATATTATAGTAAACTCTTGCCATATTGCCGATTGGAATGGCAATATAGAAAGCGCGAAAATGGTTTACAATGACAATGACAAAATTCGCACCTTATCGCAACTAAATTTACTTACAATTAGACGGTTTTCACTTCGATGTGAAAGTGAACTCTGTCTCCTAGGCAAACTGTTGAGTTAAAGGGTTAAAGAGTGATTTATGGATGCTCGGTTACGTCAGGACATCGACGTCGTGCCACGGTATCGTAGATAACGTATCCGATAGGGAGTCTGGTGTGAAACAGCCTTAATAAGCATGCCGAGGCACGGTAGGAGAGAGAGTGGATTTTATCAGTCGGGGCCTTCGGCCTTACTTCGAAACCATTAAAGCCACGGGGCATTTATATGCAATCGAGGTCGTTAACTGCAGGAAGCGCCGGCGCGTACACAGAATGCCTCCTCTCTGTGTCAACATGTGACACACGCATTTATCCTCTTACACGTGTGTATAACAATAATGTCTCTTTGATATTAGTTTCTCTTTTTTTTTTTTCAAACAAAAGATAAAAGTACTATCGTTTACCTCTATCTTTCTTCACTTGAAGAAAGTGAAGAAATTCACTTGTATTATAACTTGAAAGTAAACTTATTCTTAATTGTAATTCTGCAATGATATTTGAAAATGAAATATTTTACAGGAGACTCCTGTAAAACACAATTAATATGTTATATGATTGGTAAACGCGAATAATCTAAAGTAACATGTTTGGAATGATTATTGCCGTGGCAACTTTTATTTTCCATGTTTTATCAAATAGGATAATTTGAAAAAAAAAATCGGTTTATATGAAAACAGTAGCGGAAATATCTTCGCGTTATACAGAAGTCTATTGTATAAGCTATGATATTCAAAAATGAAGTATTTTATTTCTTGCAATGAATAAGAAAATCATTACCCAAAAAAAGTTGAATTCGAAAACTAATAGTGTGAATAGTCTGAACAAAAACGTCTCGATTGTTTGTCAAGTGTCTTATTAGCCATTGCAATATTATTATCATTATAAACAGTATCGTTTACCAGTTTTTTAATTACTTTATTTTTTGGAATAAGTAAGAAAATCATTACTTTTCCCGAAAACAGATCAATTTGAAAAACAATGTGTAATATTCTTCCCTGATTAGAAAACAAACGTCTCGATTGTTTGTCAAGTGTCTTAGGTTATTACGGTAAACGTAAAGTACGTTTATTAGCCACGAGACCCGAGTTTTACGAGCGTTACTTAAAAATATGATCAACCACCCGGACCGGTACGGCACAACGGTACGCCTTGTTCTTTGGACAGCCTCTTTTCACGAACGTGGACTTTTCTGCCACTTAAAACGCGTGGAAGAGCTTCTTCAGGACGTTTTTACGAACCCACCAGCACCGACAATGACAGATTACTCGATAAACCCTCTGTACCCTGTCTTCGCGCGAACAATGAGATCCTATATACAGAACCGCTTGAACGTTCTATTTGTAAAGCGGAAGATCGAACGAGACTCTTATTAACGTTTGATTCAACGATTTTCTGAACCGGCAAGAAATTTCTGCGAATCTTACGGATGATTATTAACGCTACGATCATTATTATTATTATCGTTTCGAAGAAGATCGAAACGATGTCTAATTTTTATTTGGCTGAATTTTACTTCGAAGCATATAAAATTATTGAATTATTTTTATACAGGGTGTTTTAGGTCGGGTAGTACAACCGGGTAAGAGGTGAATTCTATTTAAGTAAAAAATTATTTTCGTTTGAGCTTGCGTTTTTGAGTAAATTGAGCTCGAAAATTCGTCAAGTACATGTGCTCGTATTTTTTATATACGCGCTAACTCGTTCATTTAAGGGTTGAAAAGTTTCATCAAAGGTTAGCTTGAAAAATCTTTTTTTTTTTACATATCTCGAGAATGAAACGGAATTTTGTAATGAAGTCAACGGCAAATTATTTGTTATATAAGGACCATTTTGTGAGCATTATTTTTATTCTAAAAGGTTGCTAACATTAACTCAAACAGAAATCATCCCTTGCTTATACAGGGTTATCCAAATTGAGTGTCACATCTTCAAATTAAAATAAAACGCAAAGTATTTGATTTTTGTATGATTATTTTAATACAAAGTCTATTTTATGACATTAATTATGAAAAACAATATCATTCAACGGTCTTTCTCCGCGTTTTTTGCAAGCTTGATACGTTTGATCAAATTTAACGAACGAGTAATTTTTCACGAGGAGGAGACACCAATTGCCACCAAGATCGGATGATTTAACACCATTAGATTTCTTTTATGGGGTTTATGGAAAGTGAAATTTACTCCATTTACGCCTATTGACGAGCTGAGCAACAAAATCACAGTCGCTATTGATGAAATTGAGCATCAGGCTCGTGAAAAAAGCCGAGGAGGACATTTAAATAATATTGTCTTTGATAATTAATGTCATACAGTAGACTTTGTGTTAAAATAAAGAAACCATAAAAAAATCAATTTGAAGATGTGACACTTAATTTGGATAACCCTATAGAATCACCCTCCTGAGGCACTCTGTATATCTCAATAACATTCAACGAGTAAAATTAAAGAAAAAAAAGAAACAAGTTTTAAGTTTAGAAATCCACCCTTTGAAAAATTTCTGCGCATACGGTTCGAGGGTTAAAAATACTTTGACGAAACTACGCGAACAGTGTAAAATAATAATTCTAAAGCACGATTCACGACTTGGTTACTCGTTAAGCCGGTAAACAACCGGCGGACGCAAGATGAAACACAGTGGCAAGAACGCAGCTGCTATTCGGTAAACATCCCTGTGTTTCGGTCACATCGGAGCACGGCCGAAGTCTCTCGGGTGGTTTTACCTTCGCTCTTCCGGCGCACGGTTATCTCCGCGAACAGCCGACTTAAACGAATTTCCTTTCGAGCTCGAAAAGCCGGCTGCGACAACTTCGCGGCTCATTGTCAGTTTCGGCCAGCGTGTAAATATTTGTCACGGTAAACGCGACGCCGCGCCGCTCCGCAAAGAAAGGGCCGGGTCGAACGGTGAATTAACACACAGGGTGACCGAGTTCGAAATAACACCAACTGGACCATCTAAACTTGAAACCTAGTTTACATTGCCCGAGTAAATGGAGCGAAGCTGGTAAGAAAGATTCGTTTACTATCGTGTAAACCATTGATGATTAAATGGCTGCTAGAGTAGTAGAGATAATAAAAATAGGACAGCAGTAGAATTCTTAGCATTTTCTGTAATCAAAGTAATTTTTTTCACCCAGTTAATGTGTCGAAGTGTTCTTTCGCTGATGGTTCAATCAGAGACTTATACCGAAACTAAAAATACCGGTATTTTTCGGTTATACCACCAAAACCCTTATAGAATCCAAAACACCGATATGACGTGTAAGAGTGGTGGGATTGCCCAGGGCCACTATATTAATATGACTGTCCCTGCAATTCCAGAACTTTCTATGGTAACGAAATGTTATTAACAAAAGTGTAAAACAGATTGATCGTTCTCGATTTAGCCGTTGACGAATAAAGTCTACAATTTTTCTGAAAAATTGTAGACTTTATTCGTCAACGGCTAAATCGAGAAGGGCCACTATATTAATATGACTGTCCCTGCAATTCCAGAACTTTCTATGGTAACGAAATGTTATTAACAAAAGTGTAAAACAGACGTCATGATATAATGGTTTAACATTAAACATTCCATGGACCGGTTGTAAACATTAGATTAGAAAATTCGCATAAAATGTTATCGCTTTTTCACATTTCACTTCATGACTTTTTCTATTAAATATATACAATTAATTTTACATCATTTATTTATATTTTTATTTGTTAAATCCGATAAACACGTGTAACTTAGCGTCATTTACCACGACAGGTGATTTGACCGGTTGCGGTACAAATAGGTATGTACCGAACTGCATAAGATTAGTTTGAAAGCAGTTCAGATTAGATTAAAGTTTAATCTACAATATGACCAAAGAAAATATCAATAAAAAAATACCAGTATGCATTTCGGTTCTGATACTCTAATGTTTTAGGTTTTCATCTACAGTGGGTGATCAAATTATTAGAGCCATGATATGAAAACTGGGTTTCTCGTGTTTGTGTAGAAATAGACCGACAATTTTAAGGTTTTTACATTGTGTAACTTTTAAACAATAATTCTCTACTATTAATATATAAAAAAATACTTATAAAAATAAACAAATACATTTAAAAGATTATATTGCTGCAATTACTGCCTCAATTCTTTTCAGCGTACTTTTGATGCATTTTAAGCAATTCATTTTGATTGCTTTACTTTTGGCCCATTTTTATCAGATGTTCAATCAATTGACATTAATTAATATAGTAAATGTTCCCATAAATTTTCGATGGGGTTAAGGTCCAGAGAATTTTCAGGCCAATCAAGAACTTTCACCCTTTTCAACTGTGTATCATAACTTTACAAGCATCAATACATCATAAAAAAGTAACAAAAACACTGTTTAACTCGGTTTTCATTTAATTTTCAATTTATGCGAGCGGCTCTAATAATTTGATCACCTACTGTATTTCGGTATAACTTTGGTATAACTTTGTTGGCATTATACTGGTATCAAAATTGTACTGATTTTAAGTCCCCGAATTAAATTATGAATAGACAGTAAGAAGGACAGGCTCATTAAATAGCGACCCTAGATGTAAGGAAACGAAGTTGTAGTATTAATCAATCGAAGTGCTTGTTTCGGAAACGCTCGATGTGTTCTGTTTGCCCTCTGGTCTAGTAAATGGACGAAGGTTCGTTGGGATGGTGGAGCGTATTAGTGGCACCGTGGAGGGCGGTAGAGGAAGGTGACGTCATCGAGCACCCAAAAAAAAAAAAAAGAAAAAACACCCTGACTGCTCGTTAATCGGCCGATGAAGGAGGGGAGAAAGTCGGTATAGAATAGAAGCAGTTTCACTGCCACTGGACAAAAGCAATTTGCTGCACTTTTATTTCCTTCCTTCGTTATTATTGTATTCTTCCCTATTATCATGACCTTCGCATTAACAATAGAGTCATTAGCGACTACAGAAATTATTTAAAAAATAAAAAATAAAGAATCCATGGTTTTAGTTGAAAATATTCAAGGTTCGTTAGGAACATTTGATTCTAATCGGTGAAATCTTAATCGAACGGAAGCTGAAACCGAAACAGCCCCGAGTCTCGTTCGAAGGAAGGAAATCAATGAGGGGATCGTGGAAATTTCCATAAAACGTTGGGACAGAATTTTTCAAGCCGAACGGAAAAGTTGGAAACCGTTCTGCGCTCGGTTCCGCGGTGACGAGCTACCAGTTTTGCATCGCGGGCTTGCACGCTGATTTCCATAGAAATTTGCTTGCACCATGGCCAACGGGTACACGGTATTTCCGAACGTTAAATTCGTTGCCAGAAAATACGTTTTCTGGACTGGTCGAACGGGGAAAAAACGATGCGATAACTAACGATCCGTGAGAACAAACGTTGTTTCGACGATCTGAAAGAATTTTTTAAAAATATTGTTACTATACTAATAATTTAAATTAACAAATAGAAAGCTTTAAAATTAACTATTCCATTTATATACTTAACAGTTTTAAATTGTTTACGAGGAAAAAACAGTTGGAATAACCTCGATTATAAGATCCCCTAATACAACGTTATCGTTTCGAGATAGTGTTCAAAGAATAAAATGGTAGAACGGAAGCATCCCAGTGGCCACGATATCACGCTAGTTTCTAGTTAGCCCATTTCCGGCAGAAGCACTTATAAAATTTTAGATACGTAACGTTACGCGCAGCCTCGTTGTTATGTAAATTTCCAGATTCCCTTTCGTTTACACTGAAAACGTTTTCAATCGCAGAGCCCTTCATAAATTCAACAGTTCTTCGAATTTTCGTATCTTATGGAGGACTACTGCTTATTTAAAAAGAACACGTAGGATAATTAATTAAATAAATTTAGTGGAACTCGAAAGACTAATTATAAACACACAAAAAATTATAATCAGCATTCAAATTTATATCTATTTTTATTTATCTTTTGAAAAATTTAGAATAACGTGCTTATCGTATTCGATAATTTCCATTTGATAAAATTAAAAAAAAATCAAGGATTAAATAGAAAAAGAATTTTTGGCGAATTTTCTACCGTCGTGGAACGGTTTGAAAAAGCGTTGTTTGCATATTTCCCAGGATTTGAGCGATTACAATAGCTACAGGATCGATGTTGGAATCGTTTCGTCGAGTTTTCTCGCATTTCTCGGCGTGAAAGTTTTCTCTGGTTGTCAGGCAGCGTGTATCGATGGGTGGGGTTCGTTCAACGCTCACCACATGTGTTACTAATTACGCCAGAGCCGGCTCGTTTCGCACGGATCGAATATACTCGTACTCGCATGGACGTAGAAGAGATCCAGGGCTATTCTTTCGTTCTCTGACTCGGACTCTGTTCGTCATCGAGTCACGCGCGATCCTATCTTGATCTTAACCACGATCCCCTCGGATGTCCAAGGTACAGAAACGCCCCAGGAATCGGGGATAAGCCTCGCATTCCGCAACCCCATCGATCGTTTTCCGATGAAAACACGGAAAAGCTGGTAAAATGATGTAACGAGATTTTGGCGTAGATCAAAATAGAATAGTGGTGTAAGAAACGAAATATTAATATTACCGTGAGAAATAATTTTCAAAAATGAAAAATCTGATAATGGCAAGGGGGATTATCCTGGATGATTCAACCGCTAAGAAATGTTAATTACCAATCTCCTATCTGTCCGCGGAGAGATTTAAAGAACGCTACGTTTCCCAGCTACGTTTGCACAAGTTGGAAGAGCGAAAGTGTCGTGCAAACTACGCGAATTACACCCGCTGGAGGAAATTATATCAAGCGTTCAGGGTCGAGCGTAATTACCAGAGAACTTTGTTTCATTAGAAGCAGCATGATTGCTAATTTACTGTAATTATTCGCCGTTGAAATCGCTTCTTGCTCACCTCAAACAACAGGTAAAACGTTAAAACGATAATTCTTTGGGGTTCTACATAACAACAATCGAACGAAAAGAATGTTTAAAACATTGATAATTTGAATCTTCGATACCACTATGTTGAGGCATTAACCGAACTTTTAATTAATTCGATGCAATCGAATTTCTAGCGTCAATTAGCCACGATACGTCGCAGTTAACGCAGTTGATTTAAAAACCGCTAATCCAAGTTCATTTTGTTTTTAATCCATTCTCTGGGAAGTTTTCCCAAGCGCTGGCCAAGCACAAAGTGGACAAAACAAAATGAACGACGACGTGCCCTCTGTTTATTACCGTCTAGACGCGTTGCTTACGGACGGAAGCCTGATCGTCCACATACTGCTACATACGAACCGTTCCTCCTCAAACTGCACGATCTTTATCACCATAAACACTGATTTATTTATAACTTACTACGTTTCGCGATGATCCGGAAACTAATTTAATTAATCTCTTTGTTACTGCGATGTTCGACCGAGAAACATCGCAGTAATATAAAAGAAAATGAAAAATAATTATAGTATAGCTTGAATAATAAATTAGATATAAGAAAAAGAAGAAAGTACTTAAAAAAAAAAAAAATTAAGGAACCGGGATTTGAACTCGCGCATCTTTGGTTTTGCAGTCATATTTCTAATTATGGAGCTAGCCATTTATGTATGATATTCTGTTATACTTTGGAATGTAAGGAGTAACTAATTTGAATTGTTAATATCTCCTAAACAATTATCCGTCTGCTCCTACGAGGATATGAGTCAGTTTTTGTATGAAAAACTTAAACGAAATACCGAAGTTAAATATGATTTGGTCGCTGTAAATCGTGTCGGTTCTCGGATTATTTTCCCACGATTCTTTTCACAAGGATACGGTCCAAAATAGGAAGCTTTCCTTTCCTAGAATGAATTCAATTCCACGTGAATCATCAGTTTTCCTTGTTTAACTCGAAGGCTCTCTGTGCCTGTGATGAAACATTTTTCTCCACGCGTTCGCTTCGCCCGATTTCCCATTTGTTTCTTCCATTCCTGTTTCTACGTACGTCTCTACGAAGGTGTTCGCGGAATGCGTTTGTCAATCCGCTGGTGAATTCGCGACGTTCAATCTTTCAGTACCGAGAAATTCATTTAGAGTGTTGCGCGGACTCGTTCAAGCGACACTTTGCATCGCGTCCACTTTCTCGTCTCTTCTCAGTTTTCCTCTTTCTCAAAGATAAGATAAAACAATTAGAAGTACAGTTTTAAATAGTAAAAAATATTATTCTATTTTAGAAATTTATTCTAACACTATCTACTGGAAATCTATTAATAGGCTTTCTCAAAGTATTGGCTGTTGAAAAAAAACAAACAATTAATAACCTTTTGATTATTACAAATTTACATACAACTCACAATCAGTTGAAATAATGA
The DNA here is from genome assembly GCF_907164935.1 of Osmia bicornis bicornis. Taxonomy (NCBI): domain Eukaryota; kingdom Metazoa; phylum Arthropoda; class Insecta; order Hymenoptera; family Megachilidae; genus Osmia; species Osmia bicornis. The sequence goes on along the minus strand of NC_060216.1, from coordinate 5,108,362 downwards.
AAGTTATTCAATTAAGAGGAAATTGGAAAGAAAGGTTACACCTTAGTAATTGTTAATTATAAGGTGGTAGTGCGTATTTCATTTATTTATGGCCAATGGATAATGTGTTAAAAAAAATTGTACAATATTGAAAATTTTCATAGTAATCATCCAAGAGTTAATTACAAATTACTCAATTGGCAATAGAGATACTGAAAAGAAGTTTGCTCGTACAAATGGAGAAAAATAATTTGCATGAATATTAGAAATGATGATTGGAATAGATTATAGACGTAGAAAAGATGATGACTGGTCGGAGAGGTCAAGTTCCAACACAACGGCCGGTGACTCGATCAAGAAGTAACAATTAGTCACCGAGTTCGACCGAACGATGAATTAAAAGGTCCAGGTCTTATTGACGGCAGTAATCGTCTCGGCAAGAACGCGTTTGACCCAGGAAGACGAGTTTAATTGTGTTGTCTGATGGCTGAAAGCTGGCAGGCTGACGATTCACATTTCGAAGAAATTTTACAAATTAAAACGACGAAAGAATGCAAGCAATTTTTCAAATCAAATTTAGATTTCCTCCTCCTGGGAAAATGTTTATTTTCACGAAAAATTCCCTCCATTAATTTAACTTCTTATTTGAAAGTGCATGCTTTTATCCGACACGTTTCTTCATAGAGCTAATAATACCGATGTGAATCAGTGTGGTAATTTTGAATGCTTCTTCCTATATAAAGTTCCAAAGGTATCCGCGATTGATGCGTAATTTTACATTGACCGATATTCCAGCACGAGGGGGGGTAAAAGTTCCAAGTATCGTTCGCCATTTATATTTGACCCTGTAGAGGGTGTAAGTATGTTTGCCATTGGCATAAATTTTCTTCAAGCATTATTCTAAATATCTACGAATCGCAAAATATAATTATATCATATTAGTAAAATCCGATGGAAATAATCTGAAATACAAAATTAATTTAAAATTGGGGCTCTCTCCATGGTCCGCCATCCGAGAGTTGAAAAATCGACGATCGCGCTCAGCAATGAACGCTCGAAGATTATTTTATTATCAGAAACTTAACGCGCCCCATTGATAATATTTCCTTTACCGAATAAAATTAGCAAGAAAATTATCCGTCGTTAGATTCGACGAGGTTGTAGTCTCGAAGGCAGAACACGGTCTGGCTGTCCTGTTCGGCTGGATGAAACAGAAGTCCGGTGACCCGGTGCACGTCTCTGCTGGAATAAGTTTCGGCTAAATATAGGTCGTTGTAAAATTAGATTCTTCCTCCGACGGGGTTGACGACTAGCACGGTCTACGAGTCCTGGACGAGTCCAAAGGAACGCTTCGTTCAGTCTGCTTCCATCCGGGGCTTCAATGAATCCCTTCTCCTACTACAACAGGACGAGTTAACTCGTTCAACTGAAATAGACGAGCAAAACATTGAATGTGTTCATTTTTAATCGTGCGATTCGTCGCGACCGGCGAGGGTTGTCGCACACCCTATTCGGTGTTTATTTAGGAAATTAATTTTTCCTCCCTTTATTTTCGATGAAACTATCGGGTATTCACCCGATATTCAGGATCAGACAGAACGAAATCTTTTTCATTTTATCAATTTTTCTTGACCAAAGTGTCAGAGCGTTTACGATGACCATAAATGTGTCTTTCGGGACACGTGGACGAGTTACGTGGTCTGGAAGGAAGCAGTAAGTCGCGGACGATTAATCTTTTGTAAGAAAGTTTACATCGATTCTATGGAGATACGACACGAGTCGGAGGATGGTAGACTCGTCACGTAAACGCGTACCATCTCGTATGTGCGGCAGACGTTGCCTCGTTCGCGATTGTTTGCGAGGATCGTCGAACGTCTTCGCGATTGTTTGCCGTCTCGTAACTCGCGTACCGTGACCGGTGTTTGCGTAGAAACTGAATCTGGGTCGAGAAGGAGCTTTGCTCTTCTTTGTTAGCGAATTCATCGAATCGTTACACGCTTCGTAACGCGATTATCGAGCGGACAAAGACATGTTTCTTGATCACTACCGATGAGATCCTCGACCTTTAACCCCTTCTGGTGTCGTAACTTATCGATAAGAACAGCTTCCAAGGTTGTCTTTCTTCGAAGTTGACGGAGTTTTTGTGCGGCGACTGATTCCGTTGTCGTTTAATCAGACCTTAAAACGTATTTCGATAGGGTTTATTTATTTTATTCCAATCGAACCGGGAAATTGATTGGAATACACGCAACACTGAATGATTCAACCCTTCACTAGTGGTTGATTTCGAATGTAAACGCGTTCGGTGATGGAGGGTCGAAGGTGGACAAAACTCGGCTGACTCATTCCGGGAATTACTTTTCGTGGCAGACGAATTGATTTTCGATTGTCTGGACGCAATGTCTGATTGCCTACACGCAACTTTGCATGTCGCTCTTTGACTACGATTATTTTCCCTCTGGTTACTAGGATTGTTTAGTGGACTATTTAATCCTGCTATGCGGAACGTCGAGTAGAACTAATTATTCATTGTTTGAATTTTGAAACGAATAAAGAAGATATAATATATGAAATATTATACATACTTGATTCTGCAAATTATAATTGAGGCACTTAATACTAAAAAGATGCAAGTGACAATTTTTTTTTGTTATTTGTAAATTTACAACATTTGTAAAAGGACAGACCGAATATTTTAATCCTTTGACTGCTATGGACGCACATATGTGTCCGATGAAGTGATCCTACTTATAATCAAATAAAAGTTATCAACGCATATTACTAATTACACATCATATGTTATCACATTACAATGATACGGCTGAGAAATGAAATGGAATAAAAAGAAAAGTGATGTGTTGCAGACTTGATTCAGCAGTCAAAGGGTTAAGGATCTCTTAAGCAAGGGGGTTGACAAAATGAAAAATTGATTTTTTCATACATTGCAAGTTGAAATCAATCGATCTCCCTAAAACGAACAACCCCCCGTATTTTGTGCGGCTGGAAATTGAGCGAACGCGTGGCGATTTGAATTCGCGTGTTGCAGTGTTGGTCGGCAGTCGCATCGTAACGAAACCACGATGCAAGATTTATGGTCGTCCATTCATTTCTGGCGAGCGGTACGGGCTTGGTAATGTCCGGCAGCTACGTTTCCGGAATGAAATGAGAAATTTCCGCCGGCTCGACGGAAGATAAGTATCGATTGGTTGGTGGACAGAACGGCAGCTAACATTAATTTATCGTCCAACGACGCGACGAAACAATACCTAGAAAAATTGGCGAAGTAGGGAAAAAAGTACGGCTCCGCTTCTCGATCGAAAAACGAACGAAGGAACGAGCTGCTAGGGGGAGCGGTTGAAATTTGTTCGAAAAGATTTACGATTCGGTGTCGCGGTGAAATACGTTTATGAAAGATAGAAGCGACGGGGGAGCGTTTTTCCACCGTTTATTTCCTCGCCTGCTCGCTTATTTGTTTAAACTTCGCATCGAATCCAACGTGGTGGGCAAAGATTTAAGGGGAATCCTCGGAATCGCCGTGGAAAGGAAATTCTACCATGTCTTCTTGAATTCTTTTCAGCGTTAATGGGTTACTCGTTGATGCGCGATTAATTTATCGGAATAATTTCAAAGCTTTGTTGTTAAATTGAAATTTACCGTGGAGGAAGGTTGTGTAATAGCCGCGACACGATGTATAATATTCGCTTAGGAAGCGGCTAGCCTGGGCAAATTCTGCTCAGCCCTGGACAATAACCATAATTCGAAGAGACTGAGGGAAGAGGGATCAAGACAGACATTAGAGATGCGGGGAGAGATAGAGGCGAGTGAAAGGACAGGAGAGTTGTCGCGGGAGGATATCCTGGAGACGAGGGTGCGCCGAGCATGGCCACACCCTGTCGTTCAAGCAGCATAAATATGCTTGCCGAGCCAGTGTAATTTTCCTACTTTCTTTCGCTAGATTCTCGCCTTCCTCCTCTCTTTATTAACCTTTCATATCTTCGCTATGCCAAATGGTTTCAATGGAGACGGCTGGGGATTGCAATATAATAGTCTCATCCCTGCAGCTGAATTATTTATTTAATAATTTAAATCAGTCTTCAAACAAAAATGTTATGATTATAAAAATGAAACGGATAAAATATAATTTCTTACACATGCCACCTTTTTATTTAGAAAATATGTTCTAATAAAATTTTATTAAACCTCAGGTTCGAGTGTAATAACAAGATCAGCTACAGTTTCGTTTCTTATCGAAACTATTGTAACTTACCGATATCGAGTATGGTAAGATGGTATACGAGTACGCACTTAAGCTTTGAAACATTGTAAAAGACAAAGTAATACGTTTCATTAATCAAAACTTGTTTTATTTGAAAGAATATCGATCTAGATGTAGGTTAGGATACAATATTAAAACGTAAAAAATATTTTCGTTATTGGTTCTATTTACCCCTTTGACTACTGTTGGCGCCTAAAGGCGCTTAGTGGAATTCAGTGTTTCGATTATTTCAATCTACTTTCTCAAAAATGCCCGCCTAATGAAAAATTTCGCCGTTCTCGGTGTAGGGTGCGACTGAATTCCTCTCGTATGGTACCTACGGCTGGTACGTCTCAAAGTCCGCCATAGTCAAAGGGTTATTGCAGTTCTATTATGCAGAAATTTAAAGTTGGCGTCTCCCATAGACTTCAATGTATAAATTTTTCGAAAAAAGAAAAAAGAAATCAATATCTCGAGAACGGTTTGTTCCCGACGAAAATAATTATGATATTCGTAAATGGAATGAAAAACTACGTTGAAATGATATATCTATTTATGATTTTGCGACTTTCGCTAAAAGGAACTACATCCTTCGAACGTTTGGTCTTATCTAACAGAATCGATCGATGTTCCCCGAATGCGTATCGATTTTAATCCGACCGCTAGGCGGGTCATTAGACAGGCAATCGTTCGGACAATTTCGTCGAGTAGCAACTATCTGGTTAACGCGTGTCGACCTGGCCGTTGCCTCTCCGTTCTCCAGACTGTTAATTAGTTGTCTGTTACAGTCACGTTTCGCGTCCCCGAAACGTGTCGCTCGATCCTGTCCAGCCGATAACTGCTTCCGAATTGAACCTGCGGTCTCGTTGCGCCAGTATGTTCCACCATCGTCGAACGGCGTCGAATAAAATCACCGTGTGTTTTCTATAATTTCGTAGACAAATCGCATTAGGCGAGGATAAAAATAAATCAAAGGACGAGCGAATCGTTGGAATTTGCATTGCGGTCATGGCTGCCGATATCCGCCGTCAATTCTACCGGTCGGTTTCCGGTTACGCAAGGTGTTTGGGGTACCGTAGAATGGCCAGCGGAAAACGAAACGTGCCCGGAATAACGTCGAACCGACGGGAATTATACGACTGGGAAGAAAAAGAAAATTCGATTCCAACGTTTACGGGGAATCCTCCTTGGACGTGCTTTAAGGAGTTAGGCCACTCTAGAGCAAGAAAATATAGGCATACTTTGGGAATTTAAAATAAAACAATGATGGAATCATGCCTTTATTTTACAACTAATAAACTTTAAAAATTAATTTTTGTATAGTGATTCAAGTCAATATATGGGCACTGCAGCATTTCTTCGATGACGCCTCTTTTTTGTAGGGCTGAACGGCCGGAACAGCAGATCTTGCAATTTTTAACTTAGGATAAAAAACGAAAACAGCTACCGAACTACGTAGGAGTTTTTTGATATATTGATTTTTGCAAAAATGGCGTATTTTTTAAGAGAAAATGTAAAATTTCAATCTTATGTAGTTCGGTAGAGAATTTAGTTTTGAATATACTGTTAAATTTTCAAATCGATTGGTGATGATCTGTTTGATTGATGAGTCCGTCCAGTTTGAAAAATGCGTTTAAAGTTTTCAGTACATAATAGGCGCAGCAGACCGGAAGGGGCTGCGTCAGAATTCGACATTCGAGTACCTGGAGATTTTTCTCACTCATAATCTTTTGCCATATTATTTTCAAGACATTAAAGTACCTTTTAAGCCAAAAAAAATTTCGATTTTTTTACAATTCTAGTGGCCTAACCTCTTAAACTTATTTCGACTGGACTTCACTTTGGGTTACATAAACTTATTATTAGTATTCAAGGCGAAAGATAAAAAAATACTAGTTTTAATTTTACGGGGCGATCGTTTCGGCGACCTTACAAATTGCTCGGGAACTTTTCGTTTACCAAGAAAGAGAAATAGTGGCGACGGGAGGGTGAAACATTGAGTTCCTCTTTGAACAACGCTCGTGTCACGAGGGTTAAACGACGCGAGTAAAATGTGCATTATCCTTCGTTAGAGGAAAGTTTAACGACACGAATACGATGCTCGGCGAGGAGTTTGTTTGCTCGGTAAACTTATTGCACCTTGCCCGTGTAATCGATCCTCCTTCCTTTGGCATAGGTGTCCTCCGTAATGGGCCCAGTTTCCCCAGTTAATTACCATTTAACTTGGATGCATTTATCATGCATCCTAGCGCGGTTTTCCTTTAGATAACAGGAGAAGGGAAGGACGTTACGGTTAGTGGGTTAAAGCAAATGGGCAGAGGTGAAAGACCAAACTGGTCAAAGAGGTGGAACGTGTATACAGGGTGTCACAGAATTGGAGTAGGACCCGTGCAGGGATGATAGCTGAGGTCATTGAAAATAACTTTTTCCTTTGCCAAAATGTTGGTTAAGGCTTCGTTTTCGAGTTATTATTGAAAAGCACTGGCCAATCAGAGCGCGCCTTTAGCGCGGGTTGAACCGCAAGAGTGTTGGGTATGTCCTGCGTTCAAACTAAAGGTGTGCGAGTACTCGGAATTTACAAGCCGAGCTGAACTCGCTTCGATTGTTCGAGCCGAGTCGATCGCTTGAATTTGCCGAAGTATTCGAAATCGTCGAACTGTTTGATATAAAAGCGAGCTACTCGAAAAATTCGAACTACTCGAATATATTCGAGCAGATGTTTAACCTAAAACATGTGTAACATCTGCTCGAATATATTCGAGTAGTTCGAATTTTTCGAGTAGCTCGCTTTTATATCAAACAGTTCGACGATTTCGAGTAGATCGGCAAATTCAAGCGATCGACTCGGCTCGAACAATCGATCATTGTTCGGCGAGAAATTCGAGTACTCGAATAAATCGAAGCCAAACCAACTCTTCCCATAAGAAGTAATGTAAAAATGTTTAATCCGTTCTTATGTAAAAAAAAAACTCCTATTAATATTATACATTAATGGGGTTGTAAAATAATTTAAACATTCTTTATGTCCTAGAAGTTTATAAAAAATATTCACCAGTTTATTTAACATAATTAATTTGTAAAATATAAATGTAACCTAATGATAGATTCTAAATTAACAAACCAAATGGAATAAATGTTATTGCCTCCTGTTTTGCGGTTATAGTTTGTTATATGATATCCTTACTTGTATGATCAGTCAGTTAATAATACATCAACTCCGAATATAATTGATTATTAATTTAATTTTTCCTCTGAGATAATTATTTAAAAATGACGAAAAATTCACACAAAAAATTTATGTCGTATACTGAGGTACCACTGTATTCCTTTCTTTTTTTAATTCATTATTCGATCCAACTTTTGCCCAACGAATCGTATTATACCGACGTGGTGCTGATGCACTTGATCACGACCACGGCTTGCACGCAGATTATACCCAACAGTTTCGTGGTTCGGTCCGCGCTAAAAACACGCTCTGATTGGCAAGTGTTTTTCGTTAATAACTCGAAAACGAAGCCTTAACCAACATTTTGGCAAAGGCAAAAGTTGTTTAGAATGACCTCAGCAATCATCCCTCCACAGTTCTGGGACACCCTGTAGATACTCGGGATTCTGGATACATACGTCTAGATCGACGAGATGTCTTTCAGTTAGCTGTCGCCTGCTCTTCAATTAACTCGAGTTTAGTCCCCTATAATTACCTTGCCCTTTAATCATACACACTCTTATACCTTGTAATCTTTATCAAGAGTCTACCGTAGAGAAATGCACAAAACAGACGAAAATTCATTATTCGCAGGTATGGTCTTCTTCGAAGTTAATATTAAATTTGCGAAAATTTTCAAATTGATTTTAAATTCAATTTTGTCCCGTTATTATCATTTTGAAATATTTACCTATCGATGTAAATAATTGTTCGGAGGGAAATGAAAAGGAAGAGAGGGATAACCCTGAAGGGGTTCGAACTGTCGAAAGAAAGTTATGTCTTCTCTTTCCGTGTCTTATCTGCTGACAAAGCGAACGAAAGAGTCGGCAAGGACGCGGGCGGACCGGAAATCGGGTCAACGAGGTCAAGTGTCCAGTCGATCGGAGTGACCCTCGTTAAAAGACTTTAATTCGTGAAACTTCAGCTTACCGATACGACTGCGATGAACGTGTTCAATTGTGTTTCCAGTTAAATGTCTCTTCTCGGTACTTGTTTCGTTCGATGCACGATTTTGTCCTTTCTTTCTGTTTTTTTTTCACGGATCAGCATCGTGTTCAAGCGCGATTCAATGTGAAATTTATTTTTAATTCTCGATTATGAAGGCGAATTCTTTTCTCTTCGTTGAATCGGTGAATTAAACTTCAAATAATCTCGGGTCTTGTTTCTCCTACCGTTTCCATTTTCATTGTTTTCCAGGATTTTCTGTACCTTCGAAACGCGTTTATTCCTTGTCGCGACAGTGGCTGGCTATAAACGCGCAAAGATAACTCGCCGAGCGAACGGTGCTCTGACAGAAAACGGACGAAGACGAACGAGGCGATTGTTCTCGAGTGTCGTTGCCGTTTCTTCTTTCCTACGTTTTACTTCTGTTACCTTCCTGCTGTCGGGTAATTGCTTCAACCGATACGACGCGCATCTTAAACGTTGCTCCTCCAATTTACCACCTGGCGTATTTTTCATCGTTGTCTATTTTAATTGTATCTAGCTTCTGATTAAGTATTTTATACTTATTTTTTATCACCAGCCAAGGAATAATTTCACGCTATTTAACCCTTTAACAACGGAATCTGGGACCTATACTTAGGAAACATTGTGAAATACAAAATTAAATTAAAACTGGGGCTCTCTCCATGGTCCGCCACCCGAGGGTTAACTAAGATGAAATATAAATAAATATATGGGTATACTTCCGAAAGGCCCCATCAGCCCAGGACAACCAAACTTCGGATTTATAGTAATTGAGGGATGAGAAATCGAATGAGACCATTTTCAGAACTGGCAAATAAACCGTTCTCAGGGTTAGGGTTAGGGTAACCCTAACTCTAACCTAGGTTAGGTTAGTCATTTTCCATTTCAAAACTAGGTTAGGTTAGTCATTTTCAAGAACGCATTTTCACGGAAAATAACTAACCCTAACCCTAACTCTAACTCCAACCTAGGTTAGGTTAGTCATTTTCCATTTCTGAACTAGGTTAGGTTAGTCATTTTCCATTCTCATAAACCGTTCTCAGGGTTAGGGTTAGGGTAACCCTAACTCTAACCTAGGTTAGGTTAGTCATTTTCCATTTCTAAACTAGGTTAGGTTAGTCATTTTCATGAACGCATTTTCACGGAAAATGACTAACCCTAACCCTAACTCTAACTCCAACCTAGGTTAGGTTAGTCATTTTCCATTTCTGAACTAGGTTAGGTTAGTCATTTTCCATTCTCATAATCCGTTCTCAGGGTTAGGGTCAGGGTAACCCTAACTCTAACCTAGGTTAGGTTAGTCATTTTCCATTTCTGAACTAGGTTAGGTTAGTCATTTTCCATTCTCATAAACCGTTCTCAGGGTTAGGGTTAGGGTAACCCTAACTCTAACCTAGGTTAGGTTAGTCATTTTCCATTTCTAAACTAGGTTAGGTTAGTCATTTTCAAGTACGCATTTTCACGGAAAATGACTAACCCTAACCCTAACTCTAACTCTAACCTAGGTTAGGTTAGTCATTTTCCGTGAAAATGCGTTCTTATCGAGGTAATAAGGGGTTTCCGCACTTTTAGAATACCCTGTATATCTCGAGAACGGTTTATTTGCCAGTTCTGAAAATGGTCTCATTCGATTTCTCGTCCCTCAATTACTATAAATCCGAAGTTTGGTTGTCCAGGGGTGATGGGGCTTTTCGGAAGTTTCCCCAAATATATAATAATATAATATCTATCATTTATCGTTTTTAAACGAGTATCAAAATAAAAGTAACGTAGCTAAGAATTTTTGATAATCATGGAAAGAATAAGAAAACACTGAAGCGTCGTTTGCTCGAAGGCACGTTTCAATCTAAAGTCAAAGTTTTTCCGGTGAAAACCGAGAGAAAGAAAGGAGGAGACGTCTTTGATCTGTCGTGTCGGTAGAATTCACGCTATCCACTAATAACGGGTGTATCGCCTTTCTGATTTTCACGCGGAGAAGGTAATGATTACGATAGGTGGGGAGAAGAAAAAGAAAGAAGAGTCTGGTTAATGTCACCTGGGAAACGGTTTCTACGTATCTTACAGCATCTCCGGCCCGAGGTTTTCCCTTCTTTTCGAATCAGCTTTGATCGTTCAGCCGAGCGGGAAGCTTTGTCGCGGATGCGGATGAATCTAAACGGTCATAACCGTGATTCAACGTAGCTTCTTTTCAGAAGACTTCTTTCTTTGGAAGATTTCGAGACCTTTGACGGAAGGCCTCGTCACTTTTATAATCCCAATTTTTGCGCGTCAAAGCGATCCGAGTTTTTCCTTTGATCGAAAGCAAGGACGGAGTGGAACTTAAATTTTTACCGAGGATTAGTAAGATGGCTCTAATTTTAATTAATTAGGCTCGAAATCCTTATCGGCTCACTGGGAATTTTTGCAAACACTTTTCCATTGATCGAGAATTTAAAATTTCGACGCGTGTAAAAGAGTTTGTAGCAGTCGATATTTTTCTTGTCAAAAAGAAACGCGCGTAAGAAACAATCGCTTCGAATAGACGTTCCAATCATATTTCATTTTAGAAGTGGATCGAAGCGCAGAACGTTTCGTTCTTTCCTTCTTTTGCTTCCTCGCTCGATCCAGGCAGTGCCTGTTTTTGCTACTGTGCGATTACGTGGATAAATTTTGTCGATTTCAAGAGTTTGAAACGATAGAATAACAGTTAATAATTTTTATATTTCGTTGTTGCGTGTTTCAGCAAAATTACCTCATGAAATTTGGGTACTTACCCCAGTCGGACCTGGAGACCGGAAATCTTAGGACGGACGATCAGCTGAGGGACGCCATTAGAACTTTACAGGTGAGCCAAATTTTTATTTATATTTAACACTATAATTACCAAACCGGTGAAGATCACTGGTTTCGAGTTTCTTATTTTAACTTATAAATTTGATCGAAGTATTTGGTACGAGGACGGTCGGTTTTAGGTCCACCTCTAAAACCGACATGAGACTTATGCCGCGCACGGAGCTATGCAAAATAAACTGATTAATGATGCGAGTTATAAATCATTTGGTTTTGAGTCACTTCTAATGCAATTATATGTAGTGCCGCAGTAATGCGTCACTAATCCGTTCCGATTGACTCGACTTCTCGATCACATAGCGACTATGGTTTCCAGTTTCTTGACATCCGTGTAGTATTTTTGTTATTACATAAAATATTCATATTTCTTGAAGAAAAACGCGTTTAAAGTTTTCAGTAATGCTTGCAGCAGACCGGGAGGGGCTGCTCCAGAATTTGAAATTCGAGTACTTAGCGACTTTTCCCAACCATAATCTTTTGCAATATCCTAGTGGCCTAACCCATTAAAACTTGTATTTTTTCATTTGACTCGTTGAATGTTATTGAAATATACAGGGTGCCTCTATAGGCCGGGGGGTGATTCTATAGGGTTATCCAAATTGAAATAAAACGCAAAGTATGTGATTTTTTTCTGGTTTCTTTATTTTAATACAGTCCACTGTATGATATTAATTATTATCAAAGACAATATTATTTAAATATCCTCCTCGGCTTTTTTCACGCGTTCGATGAGTTTCTCCAAATTTTTCATTATATTTTCACACAAGTAGAATTCAATTTCATCAATAGCGACTGTGATTTTGTTGCTCAGCTCGTCAATAGTCTTTGGATTATTGCCGTAAATTTCACTTTCCATAAACCCCATAAAATAAATCTAATGGTGTTAAATTATTCGATCTTGGGGGCAATTGCTGTCTCCTCCTCGTGAAAAATTACTCATTCGTTAAATTTAGTCAAACGTATCAAGCTTGCAAAAAAAAGCGGAGAAGGACCGTTGAATGATATTGTTTTTCATAATTAATGTCATAAAATAATCTTTGTATTAAAATAATACGCGTTTTATTTCAATTTGAAGATGTGACATTCAATTTGGATAACCCTATACACGATAAACCTAATATTCTCTTTTCGGTTTCCTTTTTCACTACCATATTTTTTTCGTCACTAATCAGTACTTTACATAACTTTACTTCCTCGCACGGTAGATCACACTTAACTGAAACAACTTTTGTTACTACATATTGAGTAGCTGCATGTGCGAAATCGACTCTCTAACCAGTAAGTAATTAGTTTCTGATTTCAGTCACCAACTAATTACGCTTCTGCTTAGTAGCTCCGTGTGCGGATGGCCTTATTAAAGCGGAGTTAAAACAAAAGAGTGGTATTGTTTGCGTTCAAATTTCCCTATTTTTAGTAGGAAATAACGAAAGAATTGCAACGAAACCGTATGTTTAAGAGCCCCCGCAGACTGCAGACTTTCTATCGGCCGATAGTTTGATCGCATATTACAACGATTCGGTATCGGCCGATAGAGGTGTGCGAGTACTCGATTTATTCGAGTACTCGAATTTCGAGTCGAACAATGATCGGTCGGTCGAGCCGAGTCGATCGCTTGAATTTGCCGAGCTACTCGAAATCGATGAACTACTCGAAAAAATCGAAGTAATCGAATATTCGAGCCCTCGTAAATCGAAGTTTCACAAGGGCTCGAATATTCGAGTAGTTCGATTTTTTCGAGTAGTTCGTCGATTTCGAGTAGCTCGGCAAATTCAAGCGATCGACTCGGCTCGAACAATCGAAGCGAGTTCAGCTCGGCTTGTAAATTACGAGTACTCGCACACCTCTGCTACACGATTGCATTCAAACTAAACTATCTATCTCTTTCCACCCCGTTTCTTCTTTCACCAACCCGAGTATTTAGTTGGCCCAGTGTGCGCGTTAACAGGCCGACCAAACTATCGGCCGATAGAAAGTCTGCATTCTGCGGGGGCTCTAAGACGAATTTTGAAATCCGATTTGGCGAACTTTCGATGGGGAGACGAGAGAAAGGAGGTAGATAGAAAAT